>NW_023597054.1:57716360-57778860 GCF_011947565.3 Pollicipes pollicipes | reverse complement strand
CGAAACAGTAAGCAGCGGTGGGCGGCCGGTGGACGCCCCCGACGCACGCACCCCGTCAATCGATCCCCCCCCCCCCCCCCCCCAGTGTGGCGGGCTCGGGCGGCTCATGCCGACGGCGTCCGCATGGCCGCATGATAGATGGGCCGCATGTCCGCGGCCAGCGGTGTGAGAGGCGCCGCCCTCTTGCCCTTGCTTGGTAGACAGCAGTGTAGCCCACCCACCCTCGCACCCCCGCCTGGGGACAGCAGTGCAGCCCGCCCCACCCTCGCGCCCCCGCCTGGGGACAGCATGCAGCCCGCCCACCCCGCACCCCCGCCTGGGGACAGCAGGTAGCCCACCCACCCTCGCGCCCCCGCCTGGGGACAGCAGTGTAGCCCACCCACCCTCGCGCCCCCGCCTGGGGACAGCAGTGCAGCCGCCGCCCTCGCCCCCCCCCCGCCTGGGGACAGCAGTGTAGCCCACCCACCCTCCGCCACCCCACCTCGGGGACAGCAGTGTAGCCCACCCACCCTCGCGCCCCGCCTGGGGACAGCAGTGCAGCCCGCCCACCCTCGCACCCCCGCCTGGGGACAGCAGTGTAGCCCACCCACCTCGCGCCCCCGCCTGGGGACAGCAGTGTAGCCCACCCACCCTCGCACCCCCGCCTGGGGGACAGCAGTGCGCCCGCCCACCCTCGCACCCCCGCCTGGGGACAGCAGTGCAGCCGCCCACCTCGCACCCCCGCCTGGGGACAGCAGTGCAGCCCGCCCACCCTCGCACCCCGCCTGGGACAGCAGTGTAGCCCCCCACCCTCGCACCCCCGCCTGGGGACAGCAGTGCAGCCCGCCCCCCCTCGCACCCCCGCCTGGGGACAGCAGTGCAGCCCGCCCCCCTCGCGCCCCCGCCTGGACAGCAGTGTAGCCCACCACCCTCGCCCACCCCCGCCTGGGGACAGCAGTGCAGCCCGCCCCCCCCTCGCACCCCCGCCTGGGACAGCAGTGCAGCCACCCACCCTCGCCCCCCCTGGGGACAGCATGTAGCCCACCCACCCTCGCACCCCCGCCTGGGGACAGCAGTGCAGCCCGCCCCCCTGCGCCCCCGCCCTGGGACAGCAGTGCAGCCCCCCGCACCCCCTGGGGACAGCAGTGTAGCCCGCCTGCCCTGGCGCCCCCGCCCGGTGGACAGCAGTGTCGGAGTCGGCTTGCAACTGGCCTGCGGTCGTCGGCGGGGAGTGGGGGCATGGCTTTCGCCGCCCCCGGTTGTGTGTCGGCCCCTTTCGCTGCCTGCTCACAGGTGTGTCAGCCTGTAGTTATGCCGCACCCTCCGGTTTGCTGCTGATGGCGACAGCGAACTAGAGGCACGAACACGCGGGGCTCTGCATGAAGACAATGCTGGAACGGAAGGGAGCAGAGACGACAGCCCATGAAAGGTCTTTGCCGGCTGCATGTTACTCTCCCCAGTATTTCAGTGGCAGGGAGTATCATCCTAAATTTGACGTGCCCTGCCACGATGTATCGTATGGCGCTATAGACCACTGTGCTCTCACTGGTGCCGGCGCCTTGGTCACAGCCCACCGAATCGGCTTCGTCCCGAGCATCTGCGCGCGGTGGTCGTCCGGCCGCCGCCGCGCTCCGTGCGATGCGTCCGCTCTTCGCTCACGGACAGGACGTGTCGGGGCCGATCTATCAGGCCGGGTAATCAGAGCCCGGCGGCACCTGTCCGCCGCCGGCGATGGACCGGCGGCCGGACCCTCCCGGCGTCCGCCCCGGCCTCGGCGAGGACTTTCTTACGCGCCTGTCGGAGCGTGCGTCGGTCACCTGTGGGATGAGCCCCGTTTTCTGCGCCGCGCGCCCCCGTATGCCGGCCGGCGAGGGCTGGGCGTGACCCCTCCTCTCCCTCCTCACTTCCCTCCCTTCTGTGCCGGTCAGCCCTGCTGTGCTCTGTCGCCGCGGCCCTCCCTGCGGCGTCGGTCGGCGGGGGCCGGACCTGCTCGCCACCGGCCACCCGGGACCGTCTCGCCTCCCCCCGCGGCGGCCGGCCGTGCGAGCACACCGCCTCACGGCGGCCCCTCTGTGCCAGTCTGGTCAGCGGGCACCGGCGAATCATGCCGCCATCGATCGGCGGGGAGCGATGACGGCCGCCGCCGGCGCCGCGCTGTCTGCCCCGCGTGTCCCCGCCGTCTGCCCCGAGCCCCTGCCGCCGCCGGATTATCCGCCCGACGCCCGCCACTGCTGACAGATCTGGGGCGGGGCAGACGCGCCGCGGACGGAGGGCGGGCGCAGAGCGGCGGACGGGCTAAATACCGCGTACGGAGGGAACAAACGTACGAAAGGCGCAGGACAGACGAGCGAAAGACGCGGCCTGTGACCGGCGTGTTGAACACAGGCCACTTAAATACACCTGAGAAAGAGAAGGGCTGGAAGCAGCGTGGTGATGGCCATGATTTGAGCCTTGTGCCGTCCACGCGAGGTTCAGGTTCGCCCATCCGTGACGAGTATTGTGCTGCGGTCTGGCGACGATCGTAAAACAAACTGTCACGCCGCGGTGGCATGTAATCACCGGCACCGCGTATGTAGGCTTCTCAGTTACCATCCGCGGTGATTACATGGCTCCGTCAGACAGGTCCTGACCTCAGTATTCAGACAGGTGGCAGCGGTCTGACTCACTGTCCCAGACAGCCGAGCCCGACCTGGCTCGATGCGCCGAAGGGTGCCGACGGCTCCCCTGTCGCCCGTCTCGCCGTAACGATCGGCCGCCGAGCCGCTGGCTGGCGGCCCGGCGGGCCCGCTGCCGGCCTTTGTCACTCTCCGCCGGTGTAGCAGCGGCGAGCGGGACCGCAGGCCAGCCAGCGGGGAAGTGTTGACCGAGCTGCACCAAGGTCGCCGGCGCCGAAACGCCCAAGCCTCTGATGGGAGTGGGTCGCTCGTCCGGAGCGCTGGCGGCGCCGGCGCCGCGGGGCCTCCCAAAATGACATTTCACTCGCCGTAAATCTCCGTTTGGTCGCCCCGCTGCGTGGGAGCGTTGTATTGTTGCCGACGTGGCGTCTGTGGGAAACCGCCTGGCGGACGTCCGCCGTGCCGCCGCCCGCCCCGTTCTGCCCGGCTGGGCTCGTCGCCAGGGGCTGTTGTCTCGGTGGCTTGCGGCTCTGAGACGGCCGCTATCTACCCGTATCTGATACCGGGTTTGCAGTGTTTTTGTGGGCGCTGGTGGACTGAGCCGGCTGGCGTCCTTATCTGAGGTCGGCTTTAAAAACCAGTTTTGGATGGCTGTGTTTGTTTGAAGTGTCTCGTTCCTCGTAGACGCGTAAATACCCTCCCAGAGACCAACCATCGCGGTGCTGACTGATAATTTCTTATTTTTGAATGACGAAGTGACATACAAGGCTCAGTCGTGAACTGGTGCACTGACACAGTGACGGCTAGTCACTGATGGTTTTGTCACCGGTACGAACAGCGAGGCGGGTTATCAGCTTTGTGAGGTTTCGCGCTCCTACCTTCACAGCCGCCCCGACTGACCTTGGGATGCGGCGCTTTTGCAGGCGTTCCGGTGCCCCTCACAAGCCTTGGTATTTCCCAGAGCCGCACCGCGCCTTGCTGTAAACGTGGAGCGTGCGTCACTCCACGCTCGCCACACAAGCCATAATCCGCTGCGTTATGCGTTGGCCCGGCGTCTGCCAGGGGGGAGGGGGAGGGGGTTCGCCATGCCAAGTGTGACCGCGCCGTGTGCAGCGCTGACCCCTCGTGTGGTTCGCCTCTCTGACAGGGCCGGGAGGCGCACGAGGTCGCCACGCTCTGGAAGGTGATGCACGAGCTTGCTGGACTTGGCGACGCCAGCTGGTGACGGGCACGCTGACCCAGGACCAGACCCGCGAGCTGCGGATCAAGGTCACCGCCAAGATCGACTGGGGAAACAGGTCAGTGCGCCGGTCGTCGTCGCCTCGCGGGCGGCTCTGCGGACCCCGGCGCGAGCTGGCGTCTCGGACGTGACTCGCAAAGCTCCGCCCGGCGGATTTCCAGCGCAGCCAACTGGCTAGGAGCACGCCTCGTTCGCGGTCGGCTCGGTCTGCCGGCCGACTTTCCAGCTACCGCCGTCGGCTCGGCTGTGGGCGAGGTTTGTGAAGACGTTTGCCAACATCAGCTGTCGGGTTCCTCGGTGGCCACTGGTTAGGTTTGGCCCGCCGCCCTGGCGGTGGTGTCCGGGCACCCCCGCGCGTGCACCGGAGCTGGAGCCCGGGTCGCAGTCGGTCCGGCCGGCGCTGACCGGGGCCGGCACCGGTGTCAGGCTGACGCCGGTGCCCGCAGCCTGGCCCACCGGTGTCAGGTTGTGGCTGGGGTCGGACGGGCGGCCTACTGACGTGGCCCGCATGCTGGGCCGGGCCGGATCGAGCGCGGGTCTCCGTGCGGTCGCCGCGGTCTCGGCGGTGACGGTCTGCGGTCAGCCACCGGCCGTCCCCGCCGACACCGACGCATGTGCGCCCTGGTCACGCTAGTGCTTACGAGCAGAGAGGAGGAGAGAAGGAGGCGAGGTCGCCACTGCATGTGTGCGCTGTCGCTGCTAGAGCTCGTGAGCAGAGAGGGACGGCAACACGCCAGCGCGCACGCGCGGTCGCCGCCGCACGCGCGCTGTGGCGCTGCTCACGCCCCCCGGGATGGACGATGCGGCCGGCTCGGGTGTGGTGCGCGGATACGCCCCCATCACCCGACCCCGCCGCAGCGCGCGGAGCCGCTCCCAGCCGCGTTATCGCCGCCCCACCGATGCCAGCGACGGGTGAGGTCAGCGCGCCGCCGGCTCCTCGGCGCGCTTCCGCTCCGCCGGGGCTTATCTCGGCGCCGGCGCCGGTGCGACCCGCAGCCGTGACCCGCGGCGCGCGGCGGCCGCCGGCAGCCCGACCTCCTTAGCCGGTCTGACCCGGCCGACCCTGGCGTCCGGTCGGCGCGCCGGCGGGTCGGCCGGGGCAGCCCGGCGGGCGGAGCTACCGGCGTCCGGGCGGCGCCGCCCCGCCCGCTCGCCGCGAGGTGAGCGATGTGGCAGCGCAGGCCGCGCCATCTGGCGCGTGAGACGCCGGTGATGGCCCGGCTAGGTGGGCGGTCAAGGCCGCGGCGTCGCTGCAGCGGGAGCCGAGATCGCGCCGAACGGGGCTGGCTATTGTGGCGCGGCGCCGGCGGCGGCGCGGAGGGAGCTGGCCGGGAGCGGGCGTGCGGGGTCGGCGTCGGCGGCGTGTGGTGGTCGCCGACCGGCCGCTTCGGGTGTGATGGATGAGCATGGCTCGGCCGTGAAGCGAGATTGGCGCCGGTTGATCGCGACGTCTGTCTCGCTCGTGGCAGTGACGCCCGGCCTCCGGACGCGGTACATCCATCAGCCGGATCGGACCGTGATGGAACGCGGCCAGTCGAGATTCACACTCGGGGACGATCACCGCTCGGGGAGCTCGCCGGGTTGCCCCCCCCCCCCCCCCACGCTGTTCTATGACCTGGCGCCCAGCCGTTCTCTCGCGACGCCCGCGACCGAGGGGTGGCGGCGCTCAGCGGCCAGCTTGTCCATGCTGCTCCAGCACGGTCGCAGGTGGGACGGAAATGAACTTTTCCTTGCTTTTGGCTGACGCTGGGTCTGGCTTCCCTCGAATGTCCAGAAGTAATTGACGAGGGCTGGCAGGCGTCTGCCGCCGCCGCCGCCACCATCACCAGCATCCGTGTTTTGTGGTGAGAAGGCGGCGGCGGCGGCCTGGCCTCGGCCTCGGCAACGATCGTGCGTGATGTGAGCGAGGCAGCGCGCGGCCTCGCCGCCTGTGGTGGACTGCCGCCCGGCAGCCGGCTCAGGACAGACAGCTCACCAGCAGGACACACACACGGGACACCCTGACCAGCCGGCTCTGGGCAGACAGCTCACCAGCAGGACACACACACGGGACACCTGACCAGCCGGCTCTGGGCAGATAGCTCACCAGCAGGACACACACACGGGACACCTGACCAACCGGCTCTGGGCAGATAGCTCACCAGCAGGACACACACACGGGACACCTGACCAGCCGGCTCTGGGCAGATAGCTCACCAGCAGGACACACACACGGGACACCTGACCAGCCGGCTCTGGGCAGATAGCTCACCAGCAGGACACACACACGGGACACCTGACCAGCCGGCTCCGGGCAGACAGCTCACCAGCAGGACACACACACAGGACACCTGACCAGCCGGCTCTGGGCAGACAGCTCACCAGCAGGACACACACGGGACACCTGACCAGCCGGCTTTGGCAGACAGCTCACCAGCAGGGCACACACACAGGACACCTGACCAGCCGGCTCTGGGCAGACAGCTCACCAGCAGGACACACACACAGGACACCTGACCAGCCGACTCTGGGCAGACAGCTCACCAGCAGGACACACACACAGGACACCTGACCAGCTGGCGTCGGGCCGGTCACGCCCCCTCTCCCGCCGCCCCGCTCTGTGCCGCCGCACAACTATCACCGTTGCCGTCGGATTCAGGAGCACCTGTCACGCCCGCTCTGTGCCGCCGCACAACTGCCGTCGGCTTCAGGAGCACCTGCCACGTCCGCTCTGTGTACCCTTGTCTGTCACTGTTCGAGCGATCCGCTTGCAAATCACAGGTGGCTTTGATAAGCTTTCATCGTGTAACTGACTGACACTGATAGGCCGCTGCACTACTACTGACACCGCTAGGCCGCTGCACCACTACTGACACCGCTAGGCCGCTGCACCACTAGTCTGTTTAGGAATTAGCAGGAGCTGACATGTCAACGAACAAAATCCGGCTGACGCGTCGCCGAGCGCCGGCGCTCTCAGCGGCCGGCCGGACGGTCGAACCCGACTCTGTGACCCGTCTGACCCCCCCCCCCCCCCCCCCACCATCACCAGCCGACCAGACGGTCTCGGTGTCGACAGACAGCAGTATTGTCCAGGACCAGATAGCACGCGCGCCCAGCATTGTTGTAGAACTCATCAGATGACCACGCGGCATTGCTTTGTTCACCGGTCGACAGTGCATCTGCCCGGGACAGGTTGGTCGTTGAATTGCTCTACCTCTGTTGCTCAATGTGCAATGCGTCACGTGATGTGCTGATTGTGATTTGCGTTGGTCATTCGCGTACATTCGTGTTATTTGCGTATTGCCTGAGTTCATATTCTCGCAACGTATTCTCGCTAACACTTGCCACGTTTATCGTATGGTACCACGCGTGCCAACAGTCCGCCATTTTGGTAATCCGTTTGTTTCCGTGGCATTAAATCGCTTTGTAGACATCGATGATCCGTATTATGAGCTGAAATCGTTCATGTCTGCTTCCATGCCCGCTGTTGCCTTGAGATTTACCGAATTCACGATCGAAGTCTAAAACCCGATCCAGCTTCTACATTGGGTGAACGGAATTTTCCTGAATACCTGTCCGATAGGCGCGATCGCCGTAACTGGCAAGCATTATATGAATTCATCGGTGCATTCATCATAAGCCAGTTACGTTGTGATGAGAATAGATCGTGGTGGTTGAGATCGCCGGGAGCATTGACTGAGCAGGCTCTTCATCACCGTCGCATGGCTCAGTGCGCGGAGCGCGGTTTTTGCCCGGGCGCGCCCGTGGAAGAAGGATGTCTTCTTTTTTGAGGAGGAGGATCCCAGCCATCAGTGCAGCCTGTTATGTGGTCTAGCCGGGCCCACTGCCAGGACGACTGGCTTGGGCTCGGCCCTGAGCTGCCGAAGCTCGCGGTCCCTGGCCTGTGGGCCGGACTCAGCGCCGGCCGGTCCAGACACGCTCTCGTGCGTCCCGCCCTCGGCGGCCAGCGCGGCGCACTTGTGGCCAGCGGCCACCGGCGGCGCCGGTGACGTCAGCCCTGTCAGGCCCGGCCCGCCTGTTGACGCTGTCCCAACAGACGGCCGTGCCTGGCTTGGCGACGGCCCGAGCTTTTGTTAGGCGGTCCCGTCAGTCAGGTGCGGCCCTCCTGCTCGTCCTCAGACGGACTCCGGCTCACGGTCACCACAGGACCTGACCGGCCGCCGCCCGCTGTCTCGGCTGGCCGGCAGGTGTGGCTGTACACTCAGACGCAGAGCCTGGCGGCGTTCGCTCCCGGGTTGGGCCGCTCCCAGCCGCGCCTCTCGCCCGTCTGCGCGGTGAGCCCGGCCGGGCGGTGCGCGGCGCGGCGCGGCGCGGCGCGGCGCGGCGCGGCGTTGCCGGCGGCCCGGCACAGCGCCGCGCCTCGCCACGCCACGCAGCGCGGACGTGCCGGGCGGCCGGCGCGCGTCACACCGGCTGCGTCGGCGGTATGCCGACAGTTCGGCCGCGCACGAAACCCGCCGCGGTCGGCCGGTACGGCCTGATTCGATTGTCCAAATTGCCGGCGAGGCCGCTCGACTGGGTCAATATTGGCGCCGCGGGGAGCACCGGGGCGTAACAGCGTCGGCATGCGGAGCCGGCGCACCTGGGGGCGGTCGGCCCGGCTCGGCGCGAGCCTGTGCCGTGCGGACGCCGCCGCGGGCGCGTTCGGCGGCGCCCGCGGTGCACCTGTGCGCGGTCGGCGTCAGTGCTATTGACCCGACCGCGGACACCGTCGCTGCACACCGATGCCAACGAGTCGACCCAAATCGGCGGAGGGCAGGGCCGAGAGCGGCGGCAGCGGCTGCGCTGCGGCCGGCGGCTCCACGTCCTCCCGATCCGTGAAGGGAATCCCGGCTCCTGCCAGCTCGGCGCGGACGGCCCGCGGCAGGCTCCCGCTCGCTGCGGTCCTCGGTAACGGCGCGCGACGGCGTGAGAGCGCAAGTTTTGCGAAACGGACGCCGGCCGGCTGTTTAGGATGCCCGCCAGCTGCGTGATGCGCCTATAAATTCGCCGCTTGCCTCACCGGGCGGGGTTATTCTGCCGGCGGGCCGTCGGCTCCCGTGGCAAATGAGCTTTATTACATTCCGGACGGGGAAGGTAATCTGGCAGTCAGCTTCAAAGCTGATGCGCCGTATGGATCGGATTTTGGCGCGGCCGGGGCCGCTTCAGATCGCTGGCATCTCCGCGGGCTGCCAGGCCGCGCCCGAGCTCTGTCGGGCAGCTGCCGGTGGGAGACGCACTCTCCGCGCAGAAAAACAACTTTCTCCGCACGCCGGCGGGGGATGGCGACGGTGCGGAGTGCGTAACGCACCGGCGCTGGCGGCCGGACGACGCCTGCGCCGCGCCGCCGACCGATCAGATGCGAGGGACCGGCGGTGGGACGGGGCCCGGCGCCCACGGCTCGACCGCGGCCGGAACGCGACGGCTTCGGAGAGCCTCGTCGTGCCGAGCCGGCGTGGATGAGCTCCGCCGCCGGAGGACACGGCCGTCTGTTTACGACGCTTTGACGTCTTCAATTGGTGCGGTCGGAATTCGCGCGCCCGAAACCTGCCTAGTTGGCCGCATTGTTCCTGCGCATTTGCGCGCTGCGGATGGTCCATTCGTAGGTCACGTTCCTGTGGCCTGAGGAGCGCGACCGATTATGGCGCGGGCTGCTGGGTGTTGGGTTTTCCTGTTCAGGTGCTGCTGGCGCCCTCTGGTCGCGCTGCACTGTGCGCGCCGTGAAGTCTCTGTGGAGCTGATGGGGTTTTCGCTGACAGAAGTGACGCAGGGGCGGAGGCCCTGGTTAGATTGATCGCCCACGTGGCTCGTTCGGACAATGGTCCGCACAATTCGCCGATGTGTAAATGGCGTTGTGTCGAGGTGAGGGATTATGTGCTGCGGCCTAATGTTTCATCCAGCCGGCTATTAGCCGAGTTGTGGCGGATCTAAGCCGGTCATGCGTCTTGCCTGTGAAGAGGGGGGGGGGGGGGGAATCGGTAAGGAATGGCGAGAATGAGAGCGCGCAGTGAGAACGCTAATGGGCTTTGGCTGGGCTCTGTGATCCGTGTACGGCTTCCCAGGGCCGGTCGACAGGTTGCCTTCCGCGGCGGAATGCCTTAATCTGAAGCCCTGCGTGTAAACGTCGCTCCTGCCGAGTTACCCGTCCGGCGCCGGCGGCTCAACGCGACACCCGGGGATCCGCGCCGATCGTAATCACTTCAGGTGGCTTGCAACAGTTGGCGGCACCGAAGGACTGCCCGGGCACCATCGGTGCGAGCCGTGTAGCCGCGGCGGCACGTGGCTACCGAGCCGGCCGCCACGTTCGCCTGAGACCGCCCTCCCTGCTCCGGCGGTCCTCCGCCATGGCGCCAGCCAGTCAGTCACCCTCTGTGATTGTCTCGCCACGGGCCACGTCTGGGGGAATGCCTGACAGCTGGGTCGCCGTCCGCCCTGGCCGGTGGCGCCACGGCTTCCGCCCGGTCCATCGGCAGCCGTGTGTCCCGGTCTGCCGGCCGACACGTGCCGCGGCCAGTCAGCTGCCCCGTCACCCGGCCAGTCAGCTGCCCCGTCACCCGGTCGTCACCCGATCAGTCAGTTGGCCTGTCACCCGGTCAGTCAGCTAGCCTGTCACCCGATCAGTCAGCTGGTCTGTCACCCGGTCAGTCAGCTGGCCTGTCACCCGGTCATCACCCGGTCAGTCAGCTGGCCTGTCACCCGGGCGGTCAGCTGGCCTGTCATCCGGTCAGTCAGCTGGCCTGTCACCCGGTCATCACCCGGTCAGTCAGCTGGCCTGTCACCCGGTCAGTCAGCTGGCCTCTCACCCGGACGGTCAGTTACCCTGTCACCCGATCAGTCAGCTAGCGTGTCATCCAGTCAGTCAGCTGGCCTGTCACCCGGTCATCAGCCGGTCAGTCAGCTGGCCTGTCACCCGGTCATCATCCGGTCATCACCCGGCCAGTCAGCTGGCCTGTCACCTGGTCGGCCAGTCAGCTGGCCAGCTGACCTGGTCCCTGGTCCGTCCTGCCTGACTGGGCCGCCCGCAGTCCTGTACTCGAGTGAGGACACCTCCTGCCTGGTGATGCACCATCCGGAACCGGGCATGCGGCGTCGGATGCTGCCATCCGTCAGCGTCTCCTTCCTGTATCAGCCAGGACGCCTGTGGCCGCGGAGAGAGGCTAGGGCTCCCAGCCGGCGATGTGGCGGCGAGTGGACAGAGGGGAGGCCGGGGTCCCTAGCCGGCGGTGTGGCGGCGGGTGGACAGAGGGATGAGGCTGGGTCCCCAGCCGGCGGTGTGGCGGCGAGTGGACAGAGGGGAGGCCGGGGTCCCTACCCGGCGGTGTGGCGGCGAGTGGACAGAGGGATGAGGCTGGGTCCCCAGCCGGCGGTGCGGCGATGAGTGGAGGCGTGTCCGGCGGCGCCCCCGTCATAAAGCCGTCATTCTGTGGTGCGGCAGCCGACGCGCCGGCAGCTGCCGCCGCCCCGCAGGCGTCTCCGGTGGCAGATAATGGCGGCGCGGGCAGCCGATAAGGCGCGCGCGGCGCACTCAGTATCGGCCGCCGGCGCCGCCGCGGGCGTGGGAACAATTTCACGCCGGCGGCCGCGCCGACCGGGAAGCGGCCGCCGAATAGCTGGCGGTCAGCGAAACTGTGTCACGACTGGCGGCGGGGAGCGTCGCGACACGCGTTCGCTGGTCGGGCGGCGGGGACCGACGAAACGCGGCCCGCTCCGAATCGATGGGCGCCGCTGTCGATGGTGGCGTGCGTTGTCGGCAGCAGAGCGGAGTCGACAACACGCACCGAAAGTCGGCTTCGCGCGCCGCCTTTTGCTTCGGTGCAGCTCGCGAGAACTAACGGGAGGGTGGGAACGGGGAGCTCGAGGGAGCAGCTGGTTGGCGGAGGAATGCGCGCGGGCCGGGTTTAGGGAAGGGAAGGGGACGCATTGCTGCGAGATCGCGTCCCCTCCCGGCCTGTCTCGTATTTCATCCACTGCGCGGCGCCCGCTTGCACAGGGGCGGAGCGAGCGCCGACCGGAAGCGGGGCAAAAAGGATGGGAACGCCGCAGATAGATCAGCGACGCCGCTGCTTTCACACGCGGCGCACGGACGTCGCGGAGGGCGCGCATCTGCCGTCCGTCTGTTTTTGCCGCCCCGCCACCGAGCGTTTGGAGGGTATAGCCATTAGCCGTGCGCACCGTCATCCATCACCGCCTGTTTATTTGGCCGCTGCTGCGTGTTTGCAAGCGGAATTCGCCGCGAGCTGTGCGCGGCGAGTGGAGACCCGCTGGGTGGGCGAGATGAGGCCGTCACGCCGGCACGGCTCTCGGGTGTCCCGCCGGGCGCGGTGCCGGCTCCCGTCCGCGGGCACGGGCGCGGCCGGTTTCACCGGCCTGTCGTCGGTGGAAGGTCCCGCTGCCCTCTCTGCTTCTCAGCACTGCGCAGAAAGTGAAAACTGCGCGCGTTCCCACGCCCTGACCCGGGGCCGCCAGCTCGGTTTCACCCGCCGGTCGACGGGTCACGGACGCGCGCCTCCGATGCGTGCGCTGCGGCGGCTCGGCCGACCGTTGCGGCTCGCCGGCCGTCACCGCGCCACAAGGCCTCACGCCGCCGGCTGTCGCCTTGCTACAGGGCCTCACGCTGCCGGCTGTCGCCGCGTTACGAGGCCTCACGCCGCAGGCCGTCACCGCGTCACGGGGCCTCACGCTGCCGGCTGTCGCCGCGTTACGAGGCCTCACGCCGCAGGCCGTCACCGCGTCACGGGGCCTCACGCTGCCGGCCTACACAAAGCGTGACGCTTGCTCATCTTTCGCTCATCGGTTGGATGCGTCACCTAAGCCTGGGTTTTGTCCAGAGCTGCCCGGCTGGTCGGTAGTGGCGGCGTCCACCGTCGTGTCCCTGACGCCGGGAATGTGACGAGCAGCCCACGTAAGCGATGCCAACGGTGCATCTGCGACAGCGGTCTCCACCTGGGAGCCGGTGTGCGTGTCTCCATCAGTGAGACCGTCAATGTGTCATTATGTCGTTGATCGTTCACGCACGGGCTGGCTGCGCCACTCCCATGGATAAGTGCCGTGGATGCGGCTGACGTGGCGCACGGTCGCCACACGCACTGGCTGTCTGCAGTCGTACGCCGGGGCCCAGCTCGCAAGCTGATGTATGGCCTTTGAATGGCACCGATGGATCCAGCGGAGGACTGACTGATATAAATTGATGACGGCGATACAAAGATGTTTTAAAAGACCGTCACTGAATCAAACGGCGCAAAGTGGAATCGTTGCGATTGTGAAGGCGTGGTTGGTGTTACGACCGGCCCTGCTGCTGCACCCCTGGCGGCGTACCACGGCCGCCTACAGACTTCCCCGCACTACTCCGGGCATGATCAACAGGATGAACGGCGACCGACTCCCCCCCCCCCCCGCCGGCGCAGACCTGCGCCGCTGCCGCTGGAGACGGGCCAGCAGGATCGGGGTCGGTCGGTTGGGCCAGCCGCTCGCCTCGGTGACACGAGGACGTCTTCGTGGCGTGCGGACGGCGCCTCTGTTGTTGTGGCACTAACTCCGCTGATGAGGTAATTGGCGGTGATGGCCGGCTGGCAGCGCTGCTCGGCGCCGGAGGACGAGGCTGACGTCAGCTCGGGATGCACTCAGCTGCGAATTAACGCGTCCGAATTCCTGCCCACGCACTGCGGCAGGACCGATGGGAATTCTGCACTCGTTCTCGGTCCAAGCCTGTGCCATTTCTGATCACGCCCGTCGACATTCGTGTGAGGACTTCGTTCCGATCGCCTGAACCATTGTTAAGTTCATGGCACAGGTGCTGCGCGAACTGCACTGCGACAGTTTATGTGAACAATCAGCTAAGCGCTCGCGGTTACTATACGTCTGCTAGCCAAGCCGGTGCCATGCCCCATCACACCACGCGAGCGCTGCGGAATTCCTGGAGCTTTCCCCCCCCCCCCTCCCCCTCCGCCTGGCCTTCGCAATGTCCTGTCTGCACCTCGTCTTACAACGCACACAAGCCCTCGTAAAACATCAGGTCACAGGTGGAGGGCGAGCATACTGCATAGCGCGTCTCGCAAATGGCGTCGCACGCGATCCGGGAATTCTCTCTGTGCCGAGCCGGCTCTGCGTCTCCTCGCCTCGCCGCGCCCGGCGCTGCGCTTGTTTACGATTGGCTCAGACGGCAGGCAGATCGGAATCCGCCATCAATGGAACTGTGATCGACGCTCGCCCGCCCGCGCGTCATATGCGCGCATCGAGCCGGCAGCGGCCGTCGGGCGCGGGCTCGGGCGCGCGGCCTCTGCTCTCCCGTGCCCGTCTCGGCTGCCCGGCGTCGACTCGCGGCGGGGGCGATTCGCCGCGTGACTTGACGATGAGCTCGCAGCTTTTCCGCGGCCGAAATCACGGACGGTTTCACCGGAGCGCGCCGCTTTCCGGAGCGGCGCCCTGCACCCGGCGGTGACTCGGGGTCGTGAGTCACCGAGTCGCCGCGAGTCCGCGCGCGGCGTGAGTCAGCGCCGGCCTGACCCGTCGCGCTCTGTTCCAGGAGCCTGGGCCTGGACCTGGTGCCGCGCGTGCTCGGCTCCATGCTCGACCCGGACGCCATCTCGGTGGTGACCCTGCACCAGGTGGTGAGTACCGAGCCGGCAGAGGGGCGGCAGCGGCGCCTGGTGTCGCTCTGAGCGGGGATCAGCGCCGCGCGCCCTGCCGATGGTGGCAGCATGCGCTGCGTGGTTTTGATCATCGGACGTAATGAACTCGGATTGTTTTAATACGCATCCGCTGGGTGTCACCGTGCCTAACACGTGCTGTGAAGGCCAACGTACTGGTAACTGTCACTGCGGGGGTGGAAGTGATCGTTGTGGTCTGAGTGGTAGTGATCGCTGTTGTCTGAGTGGTAGTGGACGTTGCTGTCCGAGTGGAAGTGATGCATCATGCTGTGCCGTTCAGTGATTTAGTGCACCCTTGTTCATTGAACAGGTTTGCCCCACATGAATGTGTCACGTGCCAGCAAATCACAATGTGGCACGTTTGGCGGCGGTGGAAAGCCAGAGGTCTCACTCCTGTGTAACGTCAGGTTCGGCTTTGCCCCGCGCTTGCAGTGTTGCGTTTGTGACGCGTAGTAAATGCACAGCATGCACGCGAGCGCACCGCCCCGTGAACGCGAAATGCTCGTGAATCACAATGAATCACTGGTCACCGGCATGAACCGGTCCCGCTCCTGGCTGCGCAACCCATTATGAGCGGCCACTAGTGCGGGGGACCATTGCGTCAAGTCCGGCGGCGGCTCTATTTTGAATGGCCGGCACGCGTGGGCGCCCAGATCTGTGGGGTGATTCGCGTACCATGCCTGACTGCGCCGTCCGCCGCCATCACGGCCGTCCTGTTGCGATTACCGCCCGCCTCGTCCGGCTGCCGCGTCTGGGCATGTGTGCAGCGTCGGCTGGCCGGACCGCTCGCAGATCTGAGTCGGTCGGCGCCGTGCGTCTGCCGTGGACACACTTACCCGGTTTACATGGGCAGCCGAGGATAATTCGAATTAAGATCGGAACGGATCATGCGACGTTAACCCTCTCGGCGAGGGGCGTTTACATGGGCGAAACCGGCTTTACGTCGGATTAACGGTCGATAGTTCGATCCCGCTTAGTTCGAACCAAGGAACGGGTTATGGGCGAAAACTGCGCTTTTGAGGCGAACTGAACAAAACAAGAAGAAAAAAGCCGGTACTCTGCGTATGGATGGCGAATGTCACGAGCCATGGTGGGCGCGAGACAGCTTTGAGGGCGAGGAGGAAGATGGACTCCGTTGGAAAAATGATCTGTGCGGGACTCATAGGCTTTGTAGCTACAGCACAAGCCATAGCACTTGAAACACAGGAGTTGCGCAGTCAGCACTGCCAAATCTGTCACATAAGCAGTGTTATATGCAAATTTTTACTAGCAGGAAACTGGCTAGCACGAAATCAGTATTTTCTTGTATTGGCCAATGACACTCACAAACTTACCACACTCATCAGTATGCCACCCAGCATCACGTCATCTACTTTGCGCAGCCCAAGAAACACATTACCTAATCCCGCACCAATGCATTTATGAGCAGCCTGCAACAGTGAGCTAAGCTACAGAAATGACTCATGAATGCTACATAGTTAGTGGCAAAAATTGTGTAACTATGTTGTCTTTCCCCATCCAATGCATCATCAGTACCTGAGGGCAGCATTGCCATTTAGACTTGGCATGGACTGGCAAGTCAGAATGCAGCTATTTGCTTTCTTGACATACTAGCGTTGAAATACTGCTTTGATATCCTTGCAGTCAACAGCATTGGCTGATATGGACTGATGGCTAGGTGGCACAAACAGCCGTGTTCGCACAGTCCAAAGATCATAACGTGAACCAGCCCCAGAGCTGTCATGACAAAAGCAATCTGGGCTCAAAATTCATAACGAATGATTAATTATAGCAACAGCTCAATTATCCACCTCATGGTTTGCAAAGATACGTGTCACAAAAAAGCACCGAGGCAACATATTTACTCACCAGTACAAAAACAGGTAATGATGTGCACTGCAGATGTTCTCTGCACATCATGTGGCATTAGGTTAGGTTTACTTAGTTTATGTGCTGTTTTCTTCCACATGAAATGCACAAACCTGGATTTGACAGAGTACTGATGACAGCTAATTTCATCCAGTGCTCACATTTGCTTTCTTGACATTTTGGAACCATCACTGGGCAATTTTGGTCCCATCATTAAAAATAGTTCACATTCTGCACTGACTGCAATGATCTATTGCCTATATTTGTTGATCCTTTGCATCATGCAGGAATTATTGAGTTACCTATCTCACACACATTAAACCGACAAGCAACAAACAGCCTAATTGCATCAAAAACAAATATTCCAGCCCCCGCTTCCTTGCCAGTTGGTCTACCAGAGTGACGTAACTTCATATTTCCTTGACAAGCCAGTCACCAATATCCAGCACATCCCTCCTGCCAATAGGTGGTCAACCAAATGTTCAAGTCACAGGAGGAATGTCTGCAAAATCAATCCTGGGGCATTTATGCATTCACCTAATGAAAGAAACTATTGGTACTCCCTGCAAGAATTGTTGAACAGTTGAATTACCTACCTAGTGGCCTGCAAAGACACCCATCACAAAAAAGCACCAAGGTGACATATTTAATCACCAGCACAAAAACAGGTGATGATATGCAACACAGACGTGTTCTCCATGCAGCATGTGCCATCGTGTTAGGTGTTAGTTTATGCACTGTTTTCCTGCACATGGAACACACAAACTTGGATTTAGCAGAGTAATGATGACAACTATTTTCATCCAGTGTTCACATTTGCTTTCTTGCTGTTTTGACCCCATCATTGGGCAATTTCGGTCCTACCATTAAAAAAGTTCACATTCCGAGCTGACTGCAATGATCTATATTTGTTCATCCGTCATATCATGCAGCAATTTTTAAGCTACCTTTCTCACACAAATTAAACTGACAAGCAACCAGCATCCTAATTTAAGGAACATCTGCAAAAACACGCCTGGGGACTTAAGGTATTAACTTAATGAACGAAACTTGGAGGCATTCTCTGCAAGAATTTTGAGCAATCCAAAAATTAAAATGAGAACAAGTCAAAGCTATATAAAATAACCATATTACCTCCATCTGGCTTTTGGACGCATGGAGCCTGCCCCAGATGTAAGCTAAGCTAACCTTTAGGCGGAAAGATAGCACCAAACACCGTCGACGCCTGCTGTCTGCATAGATCAAGCGCCTAGCAAGGCTAAATTACGTGAGCATTTCTGTGCTGCTAGCCACTCAAGGCCCTCAATAATAAGAGTAGTTTTAGCAGCATGATGTCAACTCCACCTTCCTTCTCTTTTCCCTTACCATCTTGGACTTGAACCGTCTCGAGCAATAGCTAAAAACCCGTGGAAAAGCGGTAACACCGCACAAAGCTGAAATGGCTATGAACAGAACTGCGTGCGCCAGGCATTTTTCTTTTTTTTTTGTTTAGACAGCTGACGGCCGATAATTCGGACGAAATCCCTTCCTGAACGGATGATCCTCTCACGGGAAGGGATTTCCTCCGGCGCACGATTCGAATCAGCGGAACGGCGCGTGAGTGTATACATGGGCCGGATAGTTCGGATCGAGGACGGGTCCCGGCTTAATTCGAATCACAGCTGCCCATGTAAACAGGGTAACTGTGATGCTTGGGGTCTGGGGAGGGTGCTGTGTTGAGGGTGTTGAGTCGGTCGGCGCCGTGCGTCTGCCGTGGACAGACTGTGATGCTCGTTGTCAGGGGAGGGTGCCGTGTTGGGGGTGTTGAGTCGGTGGGCGCCGTGCGTCTGCCGTGGACAGACTGTGATGCTCGGGGTCTGGGAGGGTGCTGTGTTGGGGGTGTTGAGTCGGTGGGCGCCGTGCGTCTGCCGTGGACAGACTGTGATGCTCGGGGTCTGGGAGGGTGCTGTGTTGGGGGTGTTGAGTCGGTCGGCGCCGTGCGTCTGCCGTGGACAGACTGTGATGCTCGGGGTCTGGGAGGGTGCCGTGTTGGGGGTGTTGAGTCGGTCGGCGCCGTGCGTCTGCCGTGGACAGACAGATGGTCGGGGTCAGGGGAGGGTGCTGTGTTGGGGGTGATGGCACCCATCGCCGGCACCCGCCGACGGTATTTGGACCAGTGTCCGGAAACCGCTGAGAACTAGTTCAGGCACGCGTGGCAGAAAGGAGACATGGTGGGAGCATTGTGCGTGCGCGCGTGGTATGTAGGCCCTAGGTGTGAACCTTGTACCGCTTCCCATCGCCCCTCGTTCGCGCCTGATAAATCGTTGTGTGCTGTTATAGTGTGCCGACTGTTGCGTGCGTGAAGCGTGTTTTCGCTACCGTAATTATGAACTCGTCCCATTTCTTTGTAGGAGGTAGGGGCTACAACCCTAAGTAGTGAGCATACGGTCAAAAGGGACTGCACTGTAGTGGTTTTTGATCAAGAGGGTTATGTTAACGCATCCCCAACCCGTTAAAGAAGCATTTATCGTGCTAGCGTACCGTAAGTACAGATGAGTTAGGTGCTTATGGTTTGCTATCAGATTCATTCGTTGGCTTATCACCTATCAACATCGTTTGTCCATCATCGCCGAAGCCTCAGTGATCGTAATTGGATTTCACAGCCGTCAGTTTGTTACGTGACGTCGCTGTGATCATGTGTGAAAGTGATCGGAAACTTTCTTCAGCGGCACTGTTCTAAAACGCCACAAGCTGACAGAGCGTGGGTTTTCACCGACATGCTAATGAATAACCTACGGCCAAAATTTCACTTTCAACCTTCGGCGCCTGGCTTTTGCTGGCCGTTAAAACATGCGGACGCTCGGCGACCGACAGCATGCTTGCGGACGGCTTTCGATGGCGGGCCGGGCCGGCCGTGACGGCGTGGTCTAATGACGCTTATCGCCGTCTTACTGCCGGTCCGCCCTTTGTCGTCGGCCGCCGCGGATCATTTGTTTTTGCGCCAGCGTGTTTTGCTCCGTCGTTTCAAGGCTGGAGCCGCCTTCCGTCCGCGCCGCAATGGTCGCAACGGCCCGCGGCGCTCTCGTCAACGGGGCAATTACGTCCGCGGCGACCCGGGGCGCCCTGTTGTGACTCAGTGGCTTCCGAGAGGCGCGCGGAGGTCGGGGCGGCTGGGACGATGACCGCAGGCCGTGAGGCCGGAACCGGCCCGGCTTTGATGCGGCGCTGACGGCTCGCTCCTTGTTTCAGCACACCCAGAGTCTGGAGACGTCGCAGGGCATGTCGGTGAGTGCGCCGACCAGCTGGCGTCGCTCGAGACGCCGAAGCGCCAGCTCTGGTGTCGCCCGGCTGGCTCGTAGGCGGCCGTGCTCGCCGGGCGGCACCGCTAGTCGTGCCGAGGCATCGGCCGGCTGCCGACCGGCCGTGATTGGGCCGTTTATCTCGGTCGGATCTGACTGAGTCAGTGGGTCGGCCGCGCCACATGACTCACGCGCCGCCACCCTTTCGTCACGCGGCACGTGCCCGGACCGCGGGATGTCGCCCACTCGTGCCGGCGTGTTGCCGACCGGCCGTGTCGCTGATGCCTGTCCGGGGCCGGGGTGGCGTCACGCACAGCCGGCGCTGCGCCACTCGTAAGCCTCGTGACGCCAGGCGGGGACGCGTCACGCTCGTGACGGCCGTGACTGTGCGGCGTCAACGGCCGGCGCCGCCTGACGGACTTCTGCGTTTCAGATACGGGGCACGCTGCGGAAGAAGGAATCCAAACAACCAGCTGCACATAACCTCTACCTGGCGCTCAGAGACTTCGGTTACGTCATAAGCGAAGATGCCGAGCTTTACTTTTCCCTGTACGACGCCAAGAAGGCCAAGTTTGTGAGGTTCGTTCAGCCAGAATGTGGGTTGACTGTAAAGTTCCGGCGGATATGTAAACTGTCTTTTGAGTGAGTCAGTTTCCAACGCACAACAGTGATAAACTACTGCGTCGAGGATTCACCTAGGTGATGCGTCACACGAGTGAACTCTTAAAGTACAAATAATATTAAGACAAGTCGATTGCTGTCACGTCACACTCAGTGGGGCGCCCAAACAGCCTAGCATCGTAACACACCGCTATGGTGAGTGAAACAGGGAGCATTGCTCGTGCGTTGAGGGAGGTGCCCGCACGGACGGTGACCACCTTCCAAGCACTGTTTTTGTCAGCTGGCCCGCGCGTCCACCGCTCCGCTCGGCTGGTTGTGCGCCGGATAGGATAAACGGCTCTGTTTTGGTTTCGAGTATTCCGCTGTTGTGCCAGCGTGGGTTAGTTCCCGTTACTTTTGCGCCTGTTGTGGTGCCCAATGCCCAATCACGGGGCGTTGCGTGGCATGTTTACCGTCGCGTTTGTATCCGCCGCCTTCCAATTCCGGATTAGCGGCTCGTCAGTAACACTGCCGAGCGCAGTATGCGTGGTGTGCTTTGGCCGTCACTTTGCTTCATGTTTTATGCATGGCTCTGGTATTAATATTTATGCCTCCCCCGTCTTCCAGTGAACGATTTCTAGTCCAAATATCGAGAGACGGCACCTCCAGCTTCTTCAACAAGTCGACCAACAACAGCTCGACGGTGTTCACGGTGAGTTATGTCGTCAGCCGGCGCTCCGGTCCGCCCGTCTCCCGCTGGCCTGGCTGGCCGTGACACAAACACCTCTGTCACGTGACTGCGGCCTGCGCCGACGCACAGGTCACGTAACTCTGAGCGACGCTAGCGCGCGGGTCACGTGATCCGTCACTAGTGACTTTCACGCGACGAGGCAGCTCGGCGGCGCCCGTCGGCTGGCCAGGAGTCGGCGGTGCTTTCGGCGCCTCGGCATTCTGACCTCACAGGCGCCTCTCGTCGGCCGCCGAGCCACGGCAGGGCGCCCTGACCGTCTCACGGTGACAGCCCAGGCTCGGCCACGCTGCCCAGCCGTCACCGGCGCCGGCGCCGGCTGGTATGCCAGGCCCGTGCTGGAAAGCTGACGTGGGCCAGCGCGCCCGTCCGATGCCCCTACTAAGGACCTGTCTTTGACAGAGAGACTGCGGCCGTGAGGTCCTCGGAGCGCGCTCGTCGGCCCACGCCGGACCCGTTTTTTGAAAGCGGAACGAATTTTCCACGGATCCTCGGGTGTACGCCCGATGCTCCAGCCCGGTGCTCACCGTCGAAAACGAGGCAGGGATTCTTTCAGTTCCCGGGACATACACGGGACGGTCTTACCCGGCGCCTGTCCGGGGGGCGGGTACGAATGCTCCGTGAGTTCGGGGCGTGTACATGCGCGGCGTTCGGCGCCTGCGCGTGCGCCGTCGGCGGCCGGCCAGAAGCGTAGCCACGCTTTTTTTCTTTTTTTACTTGGCTTTTTTGCCCAGTGATTCGGCCAGTGGAGACGACGCTAACTGCCGCCACCCCGGGCCGTGGGCAGCTAGGCCGCGAACCACCGTGCCGTCTCAGACGGGGGGCAAGCAACAGCGTCCGGAGAAGTGGCCTATCCGCCGCCGTTTGCGCTCGGTAGCAGCGATGCGCTTGATTAGGATGGCCACACTCGCCTTGTCCGGCGCGTCTATGTTTCGTGTTACACAATGACTTGGTCGGCACTAGCATGCAGGAAAGCTGCTTATCTGGACTCAAACAGGACGCGTCTAATGCGCTGCAATGGTTCGGTGAACCGTAAAAGTGCGGTTGGGAAACGAGTTGTTGCTTGATATTTCATCATCTTAAAGATTTATGTGCTTCAATTGAGTGTGCCCGCTTAAATGGTGTCCAATTCAGTCACAGTTGGGCAATTAAACGCCTACCGATGGCACAAATGAGACCAGTTGCCCTCACGTGGTCCGATCTGTGGCCCAGTGATCTGTGATCTGTGATCTGAGCTCCGTCGATGGCGTCATGGCGCGCCGCGCCGCCGACTTTGATCCGTGTGCCGCGGCAGCCTTCACCACCGCGGTGATGACAACAATCGCCGTTGTGCGCGCTCCAGCTCTCGCCGGCCTGCCATTGACCCGTAGCCGTGCTCACGAACAATGAGCGAAAACTATGCGCGGCGCGTGAGCGGGCGGTCTGTGCTGCCCGGCCTGGGTGGGCGGCACTGAGGAGCGATCCCCGGCGGCGCGTTTGTTGCGGGGCGCGTGCGCTGGCCGGCGCTGCGCCGCCTCGCCTGTGACCGTCCCGGCTCGCCTGCGACAGGACCTGGGCAACGTGGAGCTGTCGCCGCAGCTGTACCTGGTGCTGCACGTGCTGCGCGTGGGCCGCATGGTGCCGTCCGAGTCGGCCAAGCGGCCGGCCTCGCAGCGCTTCCGCCGGCCGTTCGGCTGCGCCGTGGTCAACGTCAACGACGTGCTGGCCAACCGGCAGCCGGAGGCGGCCGAGCGAGAGCTGACGGTGCGCCTGCAGCAGACGGAGGAGCGCGACTTCTTCCAGCTGCACGAGCTGGTCATCCGACAGGCCAGCAAGTGCAGCGTCATCTCCGGCCAGGGCAACTACGGTGAGAGGCCGGACGGGCGGGCGGCGGACGCGCGTCTGGCGCGTCTGGCGAGGGCAGTGGGAGCGCCCCTGCCGGGCAGAAGCTCGCCGGGTGGTGCACAGCGCAGGGGCTGGCCGAGGCGACCCGCGTCACAGCCGGGAGGAGCTGTGCATGGCGGGGCCCACCGTCTGGCAGCGCTCGCCTGGCGGGCGGCGAGGGATGGCCCTATCTTGCCAGCGTCATGCATTATGCACTGCGCGGTTGCGAGGGTGTGTCGCAAACGGCATTGGAGCCAAGCCGCAACACGAACCGGTTTGCGATCGTTTTTGCGCGCACGCGCGAGTGGCGCTCGCCTCCACATGTCCCCCGCAGACGCGCTCCCGACAGCCGTGCTGACCTGTTGCGCCCGCGTGCCGGCAGGTGTGCTGCTGTCGCTGCGCCTGCTGCACGGCAGCCTGGCGCAGCTGCGCCGCGACATGCCGCTCCTGCTCAAGCACGCCGTCGTCACGCGCAAGCTCGGCTTCCCTGACGTCATCATGCCGGGCGACGTCAGGTGGGTGGCGTCGCCGCGCGGAGCCGTGGATGGAAGTGCCGTCGGTCCGGGTCAGCCAGGTCTCAGTCAGCTGATGTCCTGCCAGCGGTCTGGTCTACCGCAAGCGTCGGCCTCGGACGCCGCTCGGGGCTTTACAGCATCATGTGCGCACAGCGAACTTCAGCGTAGGCTAGCCGTCGTTGGTAGCCGGCGTGTGTGTGGCACTTCTTGTGCGGAGGCGGAGGCGTGACCGTTAATCGTTCTGTGTTCTGTGTCCGTCGCTGAGGCCGCATGGCTCAGCACCGCGCTGAGCTCCAGGCTGCTGTTTGTGAGGTCTTTAGTGCAGCCGAAGCCGACCCTCCACGCCTCAGCTGTGCGGTCCGGCAGCCGGGCACCGGCGTCGCGCCGTCAGGGTGTCTGACTCCCGGCCGGCACCCAGCTCAGGCTCTCGCCTCTGTGAACCGTACCCTGGCTGTCCGCGCCGCCCACACCCGCCGGGAAGCCGTGGTAGTGTGCCTGTGGTATGGCCCGGTCGGCGACGGTGGCCACGCGACCGTCGGCGCCCGGCCGGCGCCTTCGCTGACATCGTCGGGGCGCCGCCGCCGCCGCCGCAGGCTCGGGCCGCTGGTGGCGTGTGTACCGCACTGCGCGGCGGCGGACGACAGGGGTGCCAATTCCAGCCGAAACACGCTATCGGCCAGGAATGGGCCGCGCGCGACACGGGACGTCCCCCCCTCTCCCTCTGGGCACATCAATGGGACGGCTGCGCACGCGATAGTGTCACTGCGTCGGGCGACCTGGCTGTCATGCGGCGGCTCCCCGACAGCCGGGGAGCGGTGGCGGCCAGCGGCGGGCACCAGGACCCGTCGGGCCCCGCTGGAGGTCAGGTCTGGATCCTAGCACCTCTCCTCACTCAGTCCGTCGTCTCTCGAAGCACGGAGACCGTTTGTATGTCAGGCGTGTTTTGAAAGTCATAACAGAAGCGTGCAATGTGCCATTTGAAGCCAGTCAAACAATTGGATTATGGACTTCTGAGTGGTTGTGACTCATTGTTGCATTCTTGTAATTGGTTATCGACCCACCAGTTAATTGAATTGCAGCCGGCGCTTTCTGGTGAGGATGGAAAAGATTGGCACGTGTCGACAAACATATCCCGTCCGATAAAACCAATACAGAGTAGTGACAAGCCTTCGGCTAATGCCCATCAATGGATTGGTGACTCAGTTGGATGTGGGAAAAGCCGAGGGGTTATCTCTGCGGCTGTTTTCATCGTCCGAGTGTAGCTGCTGACATGCTCTTAATAAGGGGCGACAGGCACACCAGTAATAGTGGACGAACTCAACTCATTCAGATTTCAGGTCTTTGGTTGCTTTGTAACTGAATCGTGTATTG
The DNA here is from genome assembly GCF_011947565.3 of Pollicipes pollicipes. Classification (NCBI taxonomy): domain Eukaryota; kingdom Metazoa; phylum Arthropoda; class Thecostraca; order Pollicipedomorpha; family Pollicipedidae; genus Pollicipes; species Pollicipes pollicipes. The sequence continues at coordinate 57,754,157 of NW_023597054.1, read as the reverse complement.
ATGTAAAGCGCATTGGATGCTATTTTGTATCTGACCATTGGACTGTCCATGACCCCCTCAGCTTGGAGGGTGCAGCCCGTGCTCCATGTGCCCCCCCCCCCCCCTCCCCACACCCCACTCACCCCCTTGCTCCAGGCACCGTACCGCTCGATCCTGTGCTGCGTAAATGCCAACATGGCATGTCTCTGGCTTCTTGGCCTTTCCATCCCCCATTATGCATTTTTTAGGTACATATATAAGACAGTAGAAAAAGCCATATTCCTTGTATAATAACCAGGTGAATGGAGAGATCGATGGATTAATTCATTTTCCAATTCAATCCAATCGATCTATTACTTCGTTATCCTGGCTATTATACTAGGAATAAGGCTATTAGTGCTATTTTATCTGTGTGCATAATATTCCTCGCAAATGTACTTACCAATTTACGTACTTTTCAGGTTCATTATGAGTTTCAGACTGTATGCGCACAATTGCGACTTTGAATGCCTCACCGAAAAAGATATGTGAGACTCAAGTCGGGGAACGCGGGGGTTAGGTGTTAAGCTTCCTCGATGAAATAAGCCTTGGTCCAAACCTTCTCTGAGCCATTATCTCGTCTTTTTCATCGCATGTGCCGCAAACAAAATCTTGCTAAAGTCACCGGCATGAAATGTCTTCACCATAGGCTTTCTTCAAAGCCAGCCAGAGCTTGCAAGGGATCGCCAAGTACCGTTTAGTCATTGCGGCCGCGGTAGCCCCTCGGCTGCCGATGGTGCGCCATTCGGTGCTCTGCTTGCTGTGTGCTGTTGCGGCGCTCTGCTTGCTGTGTGCTGTCGCGCAGGACCCTCGGTAGGCCGAACCCAGTAGTTTTGGCTGTTGACTACCATCCAATTGAAGGCGCGCATCATCGTCAGATGTGGTCGATTAACGAAAGGCTAGATTTCCACGGTCGAAGGAACGAGGCAGCGTTATACATGCGCTGGCTGTAATCGGTTAGCGAGAGCTTCTGATGTGAGCTTATTTTGTGTGGGACCAGACTGAGCTCTTGTTTTGCCGGCCGCAACATTCCGGTCTCGCCACAGTCTGTTCCTGTCCGTAGCCATGTATGGATTTGTAGGGGCTCCCCAGCAAGACCTTTTTTGCTTCCGAAATCTGGGTCGGGCTTCTTTTGGCTCGCTACCGTTGGCTGACTTAACCAGTCTGACGGTCAAGACTGCCCTTAGCAATAAACTTGTGAACATAATGCGAAATCGCGTTTCTTGACAGTGCTTGTGCTTTAAAGCACTGCCAGACTTTGCTTTAAACTGTCGTTCAAACCTCTCAGAATGGCATTTTCCCGACTTTTCCAAGATCCAGGATTTCCGAGATGACTCCTCCAAGCAACATGTTATTATCTTTACTTCCCCGCCGATTGTGCCCGCTAGCATGGCCTCCCGAGGACGGTTTAAACAGGAAACAACATAAGACTAAAATAGCTCTCAGGCAAACCCCGAGGTTTATGTTGTATTCTTTGGTGAGGGTCGCTATGACGGGAGGAAATCCGTCGGGTTTTCTGCGAATGCCGGGTTTGCTATTTTTATCATTGGATTATCCAACATGGCACCCAGAGGCTCTGGAATCTCAAACCCGACACCATTCCTGTTCAAGCTGACGCCGTTGTTGAATCTCATGACAACCACACAAAGACTCCGTGCGCGATGCTTGGAATTCTCCGCCCCGCGTGAGGCAGGTTTCTTATCGCGTACAACTGGTTTCACTCGGTCGAAACTTCGTCCTTGAAGACACGTTTTCCCTGAACTCCTATCGGAGGTCCGGTACAAATAACATGGCTGACGACGCTACACCACGTCAGTATTCGATAAAGTACGGTGCTGATGTTGTATGGTGTAGGCGCAAAACACCTCATGAGTGTTCTGCAGTTGGCGCCGTTTCGGTGCTGGATGGGACTGCTCCACGCCGCGGGGACGTCTGACGTGCCCTGAACGTTCTGGTGCGGCGCTGCTTTCAGGAATGACCTCTACCTGACCTTGGAGCGGGGCGAGTTCGAGCGCGGCGGCAAGTCCACTGGCAAAAACATCGAGGTGTGCGTCATGGTGGTGCGAGACGAAGGCCGCGTTCTGGAGGTGAGGCGGCCGCACGGGGTCCGTGTCCTGAGGTCTGGGCACACTGCTCGCGGAAGGAAATGTTTGTCGGCCACTGTGCCACCAGTGTTGGCGGCGCTGTGCGAGTTGCGAGAAAGCTTGTGGGCCGTTAGTCCAGGAGTCATGCGTTGCGTCTGCTGTATCTGTTTGGTCGTTTTGGCCCAACGTCATGGCAACGAACAGATTTCATAGCTCGTTTGCACGTAAATGCATGCCGGTGAAAGGAAATGAAAGCTACTGGCTGGGATTTTTACTGTAAGGAGCTGCTTGCTATTCTGATGCCTTGCTTTGCGAAAGATATCCATTTATATCCACCGTGCTTTCCGCCGATCCTCTTGTGCTGCGCTTGCACAACTAGGTTTTTCTCCGTTGGTTTGCACCTCGCTTTCACCAGATGCCTCGTATGCCTTGTAACGCACCGCAAATATGATAACCATCCATTGTCAACACTGTGCTGTCGTTCAGCCCGCAACTTCGCCGACGAGCATGACGGAATGTGCCGTCCACTGTCCTGCCGCTATCCGCAGAGAGATCACGAGTGACCTCATCCGCACATGGGATCACCCCGGCGGCATGGGCCGGGCACGCGGTGACACCGGTGGGGAAGTCCCCAAACATCTCCTGCGAGGCGACTGACCTCAGCCGTCCCGGTGGCATTTTGGGTTGACCCCGCGCGCTGGCAGGGTCTTGGCCGTGCGTCGGCGTCTGCGGACGCCGCGCGTGTGACCTGAGGTCGGCGACCGACTGACGGCGCTGCCCGGCCCCGCAGGACTGTATCGTGTCGGCGGGCGGCCAGAGCGGCTGTCGCTACTACAACTCCATCATCTTGTACCACAACAACGCGCCGCGCTGGGGCGACACCATCAAGCTGGCCGTGCCTATCGACTCGTTCAATGGCTCGCACCTGCGTCTGGAGTTCAGCCATTGCTCCAGCAGTGAGTATGGATCGTGCGGCCACTGCTCCGGCAGTGAGGACGGACTGTGCAGCCACTGCTCCTGCAGTGAGTATGGATCGTGCAGTCACTACCAGAGCTGTGGGTTCATGTAGCTCAGTCGCTGCTCCAGTGGTGAGTAATCCATCAGCGAGCGAGGTCAGCCATCCTTCAGACAATCCAGCATTCCGTGCTGAATGGATAGCTGCAGGTGTGACATTTCACAAACAGTATAATGTATGTATTCATGCAACGTAACATGTTTTGTTACTTCGTCTTACTAAACGTTTTATACCAACGTCTCCCTGGTCACCCCGCACGGAACCCTTGACGCCTTGAGAATATGTCCATGTCCTGGGAGCGTAAAACGATTGCGATCGTTCAATGAGATCGGTGCCGTGTTACGTTTACCAAATCACGGCCGAAAGATCACATCACCCAGCACATTAGCGCGATGTTACGTAATGGCCATTATTACAGGGACATGGTTATAAAGGGACATGAAGTTAGAAGGGCTCTCTCTGTCTGCACCCACCAGGCCCTGACTTCGCGAACGTAAAGAATTCCCTGCTCCACATGACCCCGCGCCACTGATTGTGATGTCTCGCCCGGAACGCAATCGTCGCTCACGTGGCCTGGGAGACATTGTGGTATCAGCCTAATTGACACAGGCGCCGCGCCTCGACCAACATTAGCGCCGCGTCCCGCCTGACATTGGCCGCGTGTCGTCGGCGCGCGTCCTTCGTGCGCCGGCCGCCGTCCGGCCGGCCGGAGCCTTGGCCGAGATCGGCCGCTGGCGCCGGGCTCGCACCTGGCGGTCAGCTGCCGGACGGCCGCGGGCGGCGGGCGCCGGACGGCCCGGCCGGCTGGCGCGGTTGCCACACCCCGGCCTGCCTCCGGAGCCGGCCGCCGTCCGGGAGCGGCCGGCTCCGGCGGCGGCCATCAGCACGCCGTGTGTTACGAGACGGCGGCGGATCGGCAGGATAATCGACGGAAATACCGGTGTGGAAATGGTGATGATGCTCGATTATGGTCACGTGATGCTAAGCGAGGGTCCACTTGCAGCGGGTCTGGAGATGAGCCCCTCTCTCTTCCGACGTGTGACAGCTGTGTGCAATGTCAGCCGGTGCTTTGCCGTTCCCGCCGACACGGTCGCCGTCCCGCCTGCTCGTTTTTGTCGCGCTGGGATTCGTTAAGCTTGCAGCGAATGTCTCGCTTGGCCGTCGGCGTGACACGATGCTGACGGTGATGATGATGGTGATGATGACGGCGCAGCGCGTGTTTCAGCCAAGGAGCGGGGCGAGAAGAAGATGTTCGGGTTCGCTTTCTCCCGACTGATGGACGAGGAGGGCGCGACCGTGGCCGATGGGTCGCACGAGCTCTGCGTCTACAAATGCGAAGACAGACACAAGCTGCTGGTACGCACGCAATTAGGCTGGATCTGTTGGCGAGAGGAGGAGGGGGGGGGGGGGGGGACAGGCGTTAAGATGTTCTAGTTTACGGCTGTCTCCGGTGAAAAGACGATCATAAAAAATGATCGATAAATCGCGGATGTCATTAGGGTTGAGTGGAGTATGAAAGCCAGGAGCAATCTGGGACTTTTGTTGCCTTTGTCTTTATAATTGGGTGATAAATTTACGTCTGGGAAATGTCCCACCATGCGCCGGTTCACGAACGCGATGTGCGTGTCGTTTCCTTTCGTTATCATCTTTGTGAGAATAGTGCCTTTTGAATGAAAGCGTTCCGTAAACCTCTTGCGTAATCACTTATTGCACTGACCCATATTCGAAGTCTGCTTCGCTGGTCATTACTGAGCAGTGATTGACGTACCCACCCTGTGCGCACGCATCTGTCGCACGTTTTGCCACCGGCCGGTTCCCTCGGCAGCCCAAGGACGTGGTGTAGTCAGGATCGTCTGCGTGCCGCAGTCGCGTAAACAATCGCCAGCCTTGAGAAGCGTGCCTCACCCGACCCGCCGAGGCTTTGTCCACAACCGAGTGTGTCACATCTGGCCCTCTGTACACATGCACGCGGTGGCGCAGGTGACGCAAGCCCATGGTGTTGGCACGCGCGTGACCCCAACCCGGGGCTGCCGTCGGCGCGGGCGACGCCCCGCCGCCGCCCTGGCTACCCAGACCCGTCGGCCGGCCGTCAGTGGGTGACGCGTGGAAGGCTCGAAGGTCACCGCCCCGCTGCGGTGCCGCCTGACGCGCCCCTCCTCCCTCCCCGCGGCGGGCTCCGCTCCCCAGCCAGCGCAGGTCACAGGCGGCGGCCCGCTGATGGGTCAGGTCCGCCGTCCGGGCGGCAGCGGGACGGTGCTGGGGTCGCCCCGGCCCGCCGCGCGCCGCCGGTGCGTTCCGCCGCTGGCGCCGGGCGACGGCGGCGGCCGCTGGCGGCGGTGTGCGCCTGGCGTGTATCGCCGTGTGATCTGGAGCCGTACTCTGTTGCGTCAGCGGCCAATTAGAAGATAATGAGCGGTGTGGCGGCGGCACAAACCCCTGTGCCGGTGGCCGGCTCTCTCCTACCCGTTTTGTCTCGTGGTGCTTGTCTCGGCCGTTCTGGTCACGCCGATGTGTTTTTATTCGCGAGGAGTGCTGTGTTGCCTCTGGTCGGTGTCGGCGTGTGTGGTAATGTCGATTTCGCTCCCGCTCCCTCTCCCCTCCGGCCCATCTGCCGTAACGTCGATCCCCGCCGTGACGTGCGCGTCCCCCCGTGGCGTCCATCCCCGCCGTGACGTCCATCCCTGCCGTGACGTCCCCACTCTCTGTCCGGCAGAACCCGGCCTCGTACCTCGGCCTGCCCTGGCACTCCGGCATGGTGCAGGGCGCGGTGGGCGGTAACCAGCACTTCGGCCGCACCGGCCGTGAGGCCGTCTGGGTGCACACGCTGCTCTGCTCCACCAAGCTGACGCAGAACAGTGAGTGCGACGGAGCAACGGCAGAGATGGGGTGCGGCCGCACCGGCCGGCCAGTCGGCGGTGCTGGGTGCCCTTTGCCGGAGGTGTGGGCCGCCCGCACAGGCGGCTGGGCTGTATGTTGTGAGTGGTGCGCGTCGAGAGGCCGAAAGCAAGCCTTCTGTCGTCACACGTGGTCTGTTATCCCGCACATTTGCGCTCACGTTGATCTAGAGCGCCTTTTTCGTGCAGGCAATATTGCTGGGCCCCGTTAAAGTGACTTGTGGTTCTGACTTTAACACGCTTGCGCGCTGTCGATTGCTGGGTGATTCAGACTTTTACACGCTTGCGTGCTGTCGATTGCTGGCCCAACCGTGCACGAAACGCTCCTTTCAGTCGGCCTGCTGTCATTACTGAAGTGGAAGCAAAACCCGGATCGCATTGTGGAGACGCTGACGCGCATGATGAAGCTGAAGGGAGAAGAAATCGTGAAGTTTCTGCAGGACGTGCTGGACGCTCTGTTCTCAATGTTTTCTACCGAGGACGGCAACTCTACGCAGCATTCTGGCCTCGTGTTCCAAGTCCTGGTACGATCGGCTTAGGCTAATCGGTCGACGGAGGGGCCAGGCTTATTGTGCTTCACTACCCACTACACGGGTCTTTAATTACGACGGACTGTCATTTTCGAGTGGCGATGTAGGATAGCGCCGGGCTGGTAGGATGCTGACTAATCAATTGGCTTATGAGAAGCGGCATTACGGTGTGGCCAATTATTGCAATTCCCAAAAGGCCGCAGTCGTCTCGTTAAAATCGAATTATCTTCGGACGTATGGCAGAATCCTGTGAAATATCGCTCGTAAAATCGGTGCATTAAATCAGGTTTAATCGGCATTACTCGTCCTAAAATAAAGTGAACTGGCTGCCACTCAGTCTTGAGACGGTGGTTGGTTGCGGTCCAGTCCCACACCGTCACATGTTTTGTATTTTGTTCGTCAGGTGAGCATCTTCAGCCACCTGCAGGACAGCAAGTTCGAGCACTTCCGCCCCGTGGTGGACGCCTATGTGAACGGTCACTTCGCCGCCGCCCTGGTGTACAAGTAAGCAAGCGAGCGAGCGCGCCGCCCAGCCCCGGCGCTGACCTGGCGGCGTTTAGTGACGCTCGATGGTGTGCAGGATGAGAGCGATGACGGCTCTGCGGGTGCGCACCAGAGGGGATGGATTTAGGCCTGGGATGCGACTTGAGCTAGTGTAGCAAACCGCAGCAAACAGCAAACTTCGCTACAGCCGCCGCATGCCTTGATAATTTCCATATTTTTGAAACACGGCTTACCCGGAAACAGTCGCTAATCGCAACGCGTTCAAATATTTTCGGCGGGGTTTTTGGTGAACCATTGCCATGCCAGTATTCTACCTTCACGGCATGTGTGCCGTATTTCACGGCGAAAGGTTAAAATCAGCTCGGGCTGGCTTACCGACTGCAAGCACGAGCTGACTTACAATTGGTAATGTGACAGTGGACGGTACAATAATAGAGTGATATGTAGAGAACGACTTCGTTTCGAGGTTTACCTGACTGGTCATGCGCATTTTCGTCCAACGTTTGTTTTTTTTTTCTCTCATTATCGTGCCACTCCCCCGACTGGCCCGCGTCTCCTGTTGCAGGGGTCTGATCAGCTGTGCTGTGCCACTCCTCTGACTGGTCCGCGTCTCCTTTTGCAGGGGTCTGATCAGCTGCGTGCGTCACTACGCAGAACAGGTGTCCGTGGCCGAGAAGCAGGAGCCGCTGGTCAAGTGTTTCCGCAGCCTCGAGTTCATCTTCCGCTTCGTCATCCAGTCACGCGTGCTGTTCGCGCAGCAGAGCGGCGGCCAGAACGAAGAGAGCTTCAAGATGGACCTGTACAGTCTGTTCAACGCCTTCAACAAGATGCTGTCCACCACGTCAGAGTCGGCGTTGACCACGCAAGTACGTGGGAAGGACGGAATCACCATGATGAGACCCATTTTCCTTTTTTGCTTCCAGGCTAGTAGACGCTCACGTGGTATGTCAATTTTCCCCTGTGTGCAGTCCTGTATTTGTCTGGGCTGCGCGGCTCCGTGATTTCAGACGTGGATGGTCTTCTTGGTGTCTACCAAATCCGACCACCTCATTATGTGGTGGGCAGAGCAGGCTTAGCTAAGAGGCACGGAGGCTGCGCCTGTCCCCGGAGGCAGCGCATTCCTGGCGCTCGCGACGGTAGGCCGTCCCTCCGTCAGCCTCCCCGGCTAACCAGACCACCATCGGCTGTCTGACCGAGGCCGCTCACCTGGCGGCGCTGCCCCCAGGTGGCCATGCTGAACTCGGTGCCGGCCGTGTTCGAGCAGCTGCGTGCGGTGCTGCCGGACATCGAGATCGCGCGCCGGCTGTCGCTGATGCTGGAGTCGCTGCCGCACGACCCGCCGTCGGCCGTCGTGCAGGCCAAGCTGCAGGCCATGCGCGCCGTGGCCGCCTCCCGCCTCTTCCAGGACCAGGGTTAGTGCGGCGCTCAGGGAAGGAAGGTGCCATGCCGGGTGACTGTCTGGCGGCGAAGTGGGGATGAGGCTCCACGTCGGCATGTAATGCAACGGCCACGTACCCACCAACGGCCGTGCAGCCTGTTTGTTGGTGGAGAGTGATCGTCTGCAAGACGCAGGGCTGTTTTCGTCGTGTTCCGTCGGCACGTGTTACATGTCGGGGGCAATACGAATAAGTACTCAGAAAGCAAGGAAAATGAAAGGAAGTCACAGTTCTTCCAACACGAAGGTTTGTTTTGTCCGACGCGTACAGACGCATACACAGAACCCGTATGGACATTTAGACACCTGTACCGTGCAGAACAGTAACGAGATGGACATTCCGATTGCGGACGGCCATGGGCTGGGTTTGCGGTCTCTGCCAATGGTCGCTCGTACACAGCAGCGCCGGCGTGCGGACCGCATTCAGTTCTTGCTTCCCGGCTGCATGTAGGGTGCCTCCATTGCTCCAGACATGGTCCTCTCCCTCCACGGTATCTTGGAGAGGCGGCATGAAGGTAGCAGCCGTGTTGCGGCCGTTGTCACCTGGCGTTGGTCACACTGCAGAGACGGGACAGCGGCCGGCTGCTGGTCGGGTCGGGTATTGCTTAGCCCTTGGTCGGCAGCGGGTGGCACACTGTCCCTGTGAGCGGCGCATACAAACGCCGTGAGTGGAGAGAAGTTGCGCGCGCGACCCTCCACGCCTGCTCAGAGAACCGACAGCGAACACGGGCCTTAAACACAGCCCCAGGGCTCCCATCTCTCGACGCGAGCGGGCGAAGGGGAGGTCTAGCGGTTCAATAAACAACCCTGGCGCGTCATTCAATGTTGGAGCCCGCCGGGGTGGCTCATTACTGCCGGTACCGGGCGTTGTGGTGCCCCCGTCGTGTGTCTAAGATGCTGGCGCGGAGCGGCGCTCGGCGGAGACGGTCGGCTCGCCGAGGGCAGATATCTGAATCGATGGCAAGACGTTTGAGCGACCCAGAGCTGGTGCGTAGACAGGTGTGCACCGGCAATGGGAGAGCCACATGGCTTGCAATACGCCGCGTACACACAGCTTATCAGAGCACATGCGTTATGCTCGACCCCCGCCGCTGCCTCCTCCCCCCCCCCCCCCACACACACACGTCACGACAGACGATCGATAGTGGCTCGGTAGTTCTTCCCTCTCGTAGTTCGGTTGGGTAGTTCGGTTCGGTAGTTCTAAGGCTGGGTACAGTCGGCGTTTGACTGTCCCTTTTCGACCTTTACGCCTGTCTCTGCATGTGAATTTTTGACGGGGCTGTTAGGAGTGAAGCACAATGTTGTCACCAGGATACCATCTAGAATGTCCCTCAGTTTTGTACAGCAGCGCTCCCGGGATTGTGTGCCAGGGCGCTTCCATTCCGAGGAATTGCGACCCGCTGCCTGATCAAATTCTGGGTTGTCTTTACCTTTGTTAGACGTTACCGTTTTGTAACAACCAGCCGCGCTATCGCGCCACTCCGGTGGTCACTGCAAGCGCCACGGTGGCGCGCCACAGCGGCACGGTTCCGCGCGCTGGCCGCGGCGGCGCGTCGATTCGTCCGTGTCCGTCCCCCGTCCGACGGCGTCCTTCTGCCGGACAGAGTCGCGCCGGCTGCTGCTGCAGACGGCCTGCAAACACCTGCGCCATCACATCAGTCACCGGCAGGAGCTGCGGCTGGCGCTGGACCTTGCTCGGCGAGCTGCTTACCACCCTGCAGACGCTACAGGTGCGTAGATGGCGCTGGTGTGCCGGGACCGGCCGACGCCGCGGCCGTCGGCTGGGGGAGGGCGGGGGGCGGAAGAACGCTGGCGGCCGCGGTCGTCGGCTGAGGGAGAGCGGGGGGCGGGAGAACGCTGGCGGCCGCGGCCGTCGGCTGGGGGAGAGCGAGGAGCGGGAGACCGCTGACCCTGCTGCGCCTGACCTTTGTTGGGCTGAGTTTGGTGGAGCTGTCGTGCTCGGTCGTCAGCGGTGTGGACTGAGGTCGTAATGTAATGGCGGTGGGGCCTTCAGTAGCCGGGGGGGGGGGGGGGGGGGTTAGATCACCGGAGCACCAAGGGGCTGGGTGCCGTGTCGCGTTGGGAAAGCGTTTTGCTTTCATCAGTGTTCGGCTGTTGTACAGCCTCATCTGTACCGGTTCTGGTCGGAAGCTCCTCCACGGAACTGCATCACAACCGCTGAGATTGCACCGGTCCCCTCCTGACCTGTACCACGACCGCGGAGATAGTGCTGGTCTCCCTCCCGACCCGTACCACGACCGCGGAGATTGTGCCGGTCTCTCTCCTGACCTCGTGTGTACCGTCCCAGGCCGACGACCCCTCTGCCGACCTCTACCGCGAGGTGGAGATCGTGTCGGTGTACCAGCTGGACACGATGACGCGGTCGGTGCTGGCGCTGGAGTCGGCGCCGCTGGCGGTCGGCGGCGGCCAGCGCGGCCGGCTGGTGGCGGCGCTCGCCACGCTGTTGCGGCTGATGACCCCGCAGCACTACGGCCACCTGTGGGATGAGGTCGGCGACCCGACCCAACTCACACACTTCCTACTGCGGCTCATGGCCGTGTTCCGCGAGCTCGTCACCGAACAGGTCAGACGTGACGTCATGTGGCCGACTCTGGCAGGTCAGGTGTGACGTCATCTGGCTGGCTGTGGTCGGACGTGACGTCATTGCAGTTCTGGATTAGTCACTGAACAGTGAATGATTGAATTGGTCGATACTTAAGATAAACACTGGCTTACTGGCTTAAGATGAGACGAGCACTGGCTTATCATTTGAACATGGGACCATTGATGTCCATTGGCCAGTGATATAACTAGATTTGGTAACAAATAGAATGGATGACAATGCCCAGTGTTGAGAGTAATTCGTTTTGCTAACCCGACTTCCACAAAATCGTCAGCGATCACCATTTCTGACTTGATCCCCGCCCATTCGTTTGCAGATGTTTCCACAGGACTGGTGTACGCTCCACATGACCATCAACAAGGTGATCCTGAACACTTTGACGGAGCTGGCTGTTCCGCTGCGGGACAGATTCCTGGACGGCAAACACTTCAGTCAGCAGGTGAGACGACAGCAGTCAACAAGTCTACCGTCGTGTTCCATGTGTTATCTGTTGATCTCGCGGCGGTAAAACAAATCGGTCGTTTTCCAGTCGCCAAGTATCACATGCTACGGCACTTCTGAAGTGTTGTAGTGCAAAATGCGTTTGCCTCTTGGCTGATATAGGCTGTAATGTACGGTGCTTATGACTGGCGTTGTCTCCGTTTTCAGCTCTGGCTCAGCTACTTGACGCTGTCGGTGACGTTCCTGACGCAGCCCAGCCTGCAGCTGGAGAGCTTCTCCGAGGTGAAGCGCGAGAAGCTGCTACAGAAGTACCAGGACATGCGGGTGCAGATGGGCTTCCAGCTGCTCTCCATGTGGACACTGCTCGGTGCGTGCGCGGCACCTCCACCGCAGACGCCCACCTGTGTGCTCTCTCTCTCTGTGGAGGGGATTGGCGTAGGCTGTGATCGTCTTCCTGGCCAGTGTATAACCATTTTGTTTGAGGAGGGAAAAGTGAGATGTTGCGTAGTAGACAGCGGCACCATTTCACGAGAGGCGTCGCTGGGTCCCACGTCTGACGGGAGGGCGTGGCGCCTGGCGCACCCCAGCCCCCGGCCTGGCCGTGGCCGCCTGCTCGCGCCACATCAGGCGCGGCGGGGAGGTGTGTGTGTCGCTCGGTGCTGACCTGTTGCTCTCGGGGCCACCAGGCGAGCACAAGGGACACTTTGTGCCGGCGCTGGTGGGGCCGATGCTGGAGGTGACACTCGTGCCCGAGGCCGAGCTGCGGCGCGCCACGCTGCCCGTCTTCTTCGACATGATGGCCGCAGAACAGGCGGCCAAGGGCTGCTTCAAACAGGTGAGCGCGCCAACAGGACCACGGCGCCGTCCCGCCCGATGGAGCCGGCGGCCGCGCTCCGCCGGACCAGCCCCAGTGCTTCGCCAGTGGAAGCGGGATTGTTAATGATGTGTGGCAGAGTCAGCCATGGGAGTTTTCGGGCAAATGTTTTCCAGAAACGATTGTTCACCGGTGAGGTCATTGCCGGCACCCCGCGCTTATTCTCGCCTCCATGTCCGGCACCCCGCGCTGATTTCTCGCCTCCATGTCCGGCGCCCCGCGCTGATTTTTCGCCTCCATGTCCGGCACTCCGCGCTGATTTCCTGCCTTCGTGTGCCTTTTGGTCAGGTGGAGACGGAGCTGATCGACAAGCTGGACATTCTGGTCAGCGAGAACAAGGGCGACGACGAGTACCGGCAGCTGTTCGACACCATGTGAGTCATCGCCTACCGACAGCGCCCGACACTCGCACGCGGCGCTCTGTACTGCGTGACGCTGGAACGGGGCCACCCCGGCTGCCGGATGGTCTCTGGCGGGTGATGATGAGGAGCACCGGGCGAGCGTGCCGCCTGCACAGCTGTGTCCTGACAGTGACGCTGTGTTTGCCCCCCACGCAGAGACGGTCTGGTGGAACAGTGAGTTAGCCGGGTCGCGGGGCGTACCACCCGCTCGCTGTGTCTGGCTGTGTGTCGGGAGATGCCTGCCTCCAATGGCGGCTGTTCTGTAGCTCTGGCTCCTCTCCCGGCTGCTGCGACACGTGTAGATGTACCCGCCCCTCACTGCTCTCCCCAAGCCGCAGTCTGCACCCCCTGTGGTCCGTGTTCTCTGTGTAGCGGCCGGGTGTCACCTGCCCGTCCGTACTGGGTCGGTGTGATGCTGCTATACGGTGATATTCGTGCTGTTGGATGTACATTTTGTTCTCCGATGTGGGTGTGCCATACCGTTGTCAGTTATTTACTGCCATGAAATCCAATGTCCTGGCTGCCCACCGTAAGTCCACAAACTTCTACCTCAGGCGCCGAGTAGCTCTCAAGCTTTGCGTTGCCTTGACTTTAGTACGGCAGTCCTGGTTCCGCCCGGCCGCTCAGCGGTCTGCGGGACCGGGTCGTGACCTGCCGGTCCCCTTGACGCCGCTGCCCCGGCGCCGGCAGTCTGATGGCCAAGGTGAACGGCAGCGGCGTGGCGTGGCGCGAGGCCGGCGTCAGCTTCGTCAGCTCAGTGACGCGTCTGCTGGAGCGGCTGCTCGACTACCGCCAGGTCATGGACGGAGAGGAGAACCGCGACAAGCGCATGAGCTGCATCGTCAATCTTCTGGTGAGTGGTCGGCTTCAGAGGCGGCAGATGGTGGTGGGATTTGTCTGATCTTTGTAGAGTTAGTGTCATTGTTGTTTGTCGTGTTCCGACGGCCCTGCACGGAACTGATGACTCACTGTCAATGTTACTATCTAACAGTACAACGTGGTGAGCATTGCCACAGCCGCCGTAACATTCACACGACAGTGGATGTCAGATGATGTGCGTAGCATTCGCACAGCCCTCTGACGTGTCATCGCCCCGTCACGCAGAACTTCTACAAGAACGAGATCAACCGCGTGGAGATGTACCAGCGCTACATCTACAAGCTGCACGACCTGCACGTGTCGGCCGAGAACTACGTGGAGGCGGCGCTGACGCTGCGCCTGCACGCCGACCAGCTGGAGTGGACGACTCGCGTGCTACACGCTGACCTGCGCTACCCGGCCCAGTGCGAATGGCAGCGCAAGGAACAGCTGCTCAACCAAATGGTCGACTACCTGGACCGCGGCAAGTGCTGGGAGGCCGGCATCCCGCTGCTGAAGGAGCTGGCCGAGAAGCACGAGACCAAGATCTACGACTACAGCAAGCTGAGCGAGGTGCTGCGCACGATGGCGCGCTTCTACGACCAGATCATGACGCAGCTGCGGCCCGAGCCCGAGTACTTCAGGGTCGGCTTCTACGGCCAGGCCTTCCCGCTCTTCGTCAGGGTGCGTGGCTGGGCGGGGCGCGGAGGGGCGGCAGGGGTAGAGGGGCTCTCGGTGACGCGTTTGGCGCGCACGGATCGGAATGGGGTGGGCGCAGCTTTCAGGGGAGCGCGGCTGCGAACAGCTGCCCCTAAGCGCAGGCTGGAGCATCGTCGTTGTGGCGATCGATGAAAGCAGCTCGTCGTGGGTGGGCTTCTCAACATCAAAGCACGCAATGCACGCTCGACCTGGCATTGAGCTGACTGGCCGTGCTGCTTGATGTCGGTGCCAAGACCCACAGTAGCTGCTGGCATCACTGCTGGCCCGCCAACGTCAATAGCTCGCTGTTTCCGGGCTGGTGGGAGCACCTCGGCCGACGGTGCACTGCGTCATTGAGAACTGAGCGTTGGCCTCGTGTCAATGCGTCCTTCAACCAGGCGCCGATCTTGCCCTAGCCCTTCGCCGTATGTAGAACAATGTGACCGCCTCACGCAAACCCCTCTCTCCGCCCGCGAGCCAAGGTGGCCGTTTGACCCTGATTTCCGCTCTCCGGCCGCAGAACAAGGTGTTCGTGTACCGCGGCCTGGAGTACGAGCGGATCGGCGCCTTCACCCAGCGGCTGCAGACCGAGTTCCCCGCCGGCCAGATGATGACGACGCTGGCGCCACCTGACGAGAATCTCATGAACGCCGACGTGCAGTGCATTCAGATCTGCAACGTCCGTCCCGTCTCGCGCGACGTGTCGGGACTGCAGGGCATCGAGGTGCCCGAGAAGATCCGCGCCTACTTCCTCGTCAACGACATCGACACGTTCCGCTTCGACCGACCCGTGCACCGCGGCACGGTCGACAAGGAGAACGAGTTCAAGGTGAGTCGCGGCGACGAGGGCCGAGCGGGGGACGCGGTGGCCGCGGAGGCGGTGTTGCGGGGTCAGATCAGTGGGAGGCTTGTCGGCAGTGGCGCGGTGAGATGACAACCTTGGGTAGAGATGAAACGCTGCTCAGTTTGAGCGGCTCCATTGGCAAGTCGGTCGTGTATCAGGTCTTATGATTTGTGGCTCCGTCGTCGGCCTATTTAGTTCGAGATGATGTTTCACGTCACACACGTCATGGCCGTAACTGGCGCCGCCGCCTGCGCACGCCTGACTCGCGGCCGCGGCTGACCCGCCGCCCGTCCGGCAGACGCTGTGGCTGGAGCGGACCACTCTGCAGATCGAGGCGCCGCTGCCGGGCATCCTGCGCTGGTTCCCGGTCACCAGCAGTCGGCGCGAGATGGTGTCGCCAATCCAGCACGGCTGCGAGACGGTGCGCGCCGCCAACCGGCAGCTGCGCCAGCTGGTGGCCCAGTACACGACCTCCGGCGCCGGCACCAACGTCAGTCCGCTCAGCATGCGGCTGCAGGTACGCCTGCCGAGCGGCGGCCGCGGAGACAGCGGCGCCGGTGACTCTGACCGCGGGGAGGGCGGCGGAGGCGACCCTGACCGCGGGGAGAGCGGCAGAGGCGACTCTGACCGCGGGGAGAGCGGTAGAGGCGACCCTGACCGCGGGGAGAGCGGCAGAGGCGACTCTGACCGCGGGGAGAGCGGTAGAGGCGACCCTGACCGTGGGGAGAGCGGTAGAGGCGACTCTGACCGCGGGGAGAGCGGTAGAGGCGACTCTGACCGCGGGGAGAGCGGCAGAGGCGACTCTGACCGCGGGGAGAGCGGCAGAGGCGACTCTGACCGCGGGGAGAGCGGCAGAGGCGACTCTGACCGCGGGGAGAGCGGCAGAGGCGACTCTGACCGCGGAGACAGCGGCAGAGGCGACTCTGACCGCGGGAGGGCGGCGGCCGCGGAGACAGCGGCGCCGGTGACTGACCGCGGGGATGGTGCACGGAGGTGATTCTGACGGCGGGAGAGGGCGGCTCAGGCACATCCGTCCCGATGGCAGGAGTGGGCTGGGCCTAATTTGTTTACCTCACTGCTGTGACGCACTTATCGGCGCGGGTTTCCATTGACGCACGCTGGGTGACATGCTGTGTGCACCGCCGGTGATGTCCACGGACAGGACACCACGTCGCGGCAGTAGGAGTAGCCAAAAAGCGTGCACGTGCACAGTACGTGGGACAGCTCGCAGCGAGCGTGCGGTTCGCACGCGATCTTTGCGGGCCTCCCGAACACGTGACCTGACCTTGCTTGCCTCCAGGGTATGATCGACGCGGCGGTGAACGGCGGCATCGCCAACTTCCAGGAGGCGTTCTTCACGGCCGAGTTCGCGACGCAGCCTCCCGAGCTGACTGTCTACGTGCCGCAGCTGAAGGCGCTCATCCAGGAGGAGGTGGGTAGCGCGGCCGGACGCCGCGAGAGGGCCTAGCTGTCGCGAGACCGTGCGGCGGGACAGAGTGGTCTAGTGGGCACGAAATTCAGACATCAAGATCTGAAGCCTGACAACTTGTCGAGCTTCGGGTCTTGGTGTCTGGATTCTGTGTCTTGCTTCGTAGGAAGATCGTTGGCGTCGATTCGCTCACCAGGAATGGTGTTGCTAGCCGTCTTTGCTAAACCATGCGTCGATGCATGTCTGGCAGCAAGTGGGGTGCACGGGGACGGGTGCGAGACCAATGGAGATTCGTGAGTGATCACATACGGTGTGCTGTTTGTTTTGTCACCGCTGCCAGCTCGCTGCTGATTCATTTTGGGGAGAGGCCTGGCACCATGAATGACCTCTGGCGATGGATCGTCTTTTAGGCACCCGGTTGTTTGACCGAAGGCGGAGCTGTTCACGTGCCTTTAGGATGGTCCGGACTCTTGCCTGCATTTGCCGTTATTGACCGTGCCTCCGCCCCCTGCCCGCTGGTCATGCCGTCCTCGTCTCATGACGTCGCGTGCCGTCCCTCTCTCTGCAGCTATCGATCCTGGAGCACGGTCTGAAGGTGCACGGCGAGCTGGCTCCGCCGAGCGTGCAGCCGCTGCACCGGCGGCTGCGCGAGTGTTTCCAGCAGCTGCGGCAGAGCGCGGCCGCCTCCTGTCTGCCGGCGAGCGCCGACTCGCCCGGCCCGGCCCGGCTCAGCCGCCAGAACAGCCACCGGCGCAGTGGCGGCGCCGACAAACCCAGCATCATCAGGTCAGCCGGCGCCCCGCGCGGCCCCGCGGGCTGAGCGCCTTCGGGTTTGGAGAGACTCGCTGCTGGGGAAGCGAGCGGTGTTCTGTAAGACTGCTATGCGGACCAAATCCAAATCTTCTGCACGACGTACGAAATTTCAGAGCATGCTCCGTTGAATGTTTTCGTTCTTTGCATGATCCAGTGACTGTTGTGTTACCATTTCATGCTTCGGCACATACCTGTGCTGTATCTGCACGTTATCAGTTATCTGGAGCTCCATGTAACTTTCCAGCGGGTTATCATCTTTATCTCGACTTCCATGTTCTTGGTCGTTACACCCCTATGGCGAATGTCCATCATCCCGTACTCAACAGTTACTGAAAGCGTTTCTCGTCTGCCGCTCGCCGCGACCGTCAGTAACCTTGCCGCCGCCGCCGCCGCCGTCTGTAACTCCGGCTGTGTTGGCAGCACGCCGCTACCGCCGCTGCCATGCGAGAAGCGTCCTCAGAGCTCGTGCCCGAGCAACCGCTCGTCCTCGTCCTCGTCGTCCGTATACGGCCAGCTGGTGGTGGACGAGGAGGACGGCATCTACTCGCGCCCGTCCGAGTGGGCGGAGCTGGGCGAGCGCGGCGAGCGTGGCTCGCTGGGCTCGCAGGGCAGCGCCGCCGGCCGACGTCATCATGACTACATCATCATGTCCTGTGGCAAGGGGTCAGTGCTCGCCGAGTGCGGCCGGCGCCGGCCACCGCGGGCAGATGGCACCCCAGACGCCAAACACGCTAGATTGTATATGAGCGACCCTTTTGCCACCACTCCTGTGTTCTAGTTTGAGTGAGTTGTCGATAGCCGCTATTGCAAATTTGAAGTAAATAATGGCAAATAGTAAACAAATGTCGTTAAATTTATAACCGTATTTGTCGTGATGTTCACTAGCGATCAACATGGCTGTGGCGATTAGGATGTTCAGCTCATGACACATCGAAAGCCTTTCGGCCAGCTGGACCCGGTTGTACACGTCGAATGCCGTGACTTGTTCCCTTGCGGCGACTGCGCCAGCTCCAGCGACCGTGGTATGGGCGCGGTGTTGGCCGCTGACGGCCCTGCGCCGCCGTTCCAGTGAGAGCGAGGTGCCGGAGCGGCCGCCGAAGCGCCTCTCGGACGCCCGCTCCTGGACGGAGAGCCCGCGGCTCGGGGGCCGCAGGTCGCAGGCCAGTGACGCAGACCCGGACGCGCCGCCGCTGCCGCCCAAACGTGAGAGATGGCGGCCCCCTGGCTGACGCGGCCCGCGCCTCACGAGGCTTAGTTATTGTTTTTAAAATGGCTTGTTTGGGAAAGGCGGTAGTTAATTTTGGCCAGTCATTGCAGTCCAATATGGCTCGCAGCAGAGTCAGGTTTTCGTCAGCCTTTTCTGTGGGGTCGTCGCTGTTGTAACGAGTCCCGCTTTGTGATGCGGTGTTTGTTCCCGCAGGGCGTAGCAACGCAGACTTTGTGACCACTGATGAGCCTTATATCAGTGCTCATCAGTGCGATAGGCTGGCCCAGATTTTGACATGGCATAGGCATTTTCCTATGAGGACGCCTTACCGCGGGAATTGCTGATATTTGCAGCCTGGTTTTCTAGTTATTTTAGTTATATTTTATCTTATATAGTATATATGTGCAATTTCATATTTGATATATATATATATGTAATTTATTTTATATTTTATTTATTTTATTTTGAGTTATTTTTTACTAGACATTAGTGATGCCCGTGTTGCGTGACCTTCGTCCGCGGCATGCCCGTAGCTTACAGCCGAGTTATACTAGTATCGTTGTAAACAAGTCCTGCTTACTGAACATGGTGGCGGTCCGCCGCTGCGTCGGTTGGCTGTTGGTTCGGCAGAGCGCTGACGCCCTTGTCTGTCGCAGCCCCGGAGAAGCGGCACACCAGCTCCAGTTCCGTCTCTTCCGTCACTTGCAATGGCGTGTACGAGTTCCCGCCGTCCCTGCCTAGCCGCATGTCCAAGAAGGTGCGGCACTATCCGGTCTAGTCGCCGGCGCGGCGCTTTGGCCCGCAGTCCGCTTCTCGTGGGGATTATCGCAATCGGAACTCAAACCCCGGACGACAACGTGGTTTCGAATTGCCTTCCTGGCTTTGCGGGATCCGCAAGTGGTCGTTTTGAGTTGGTTCTGTTGTGTGGTTGAGTTCTTTCGTCAGAGGTATTGAGTCATTGTAAAGTACCAGAGGTGCTGGGTTGTGATTGGTGTCGTGCGTATCCCGCCAGACGTCGCTGTTGACTGTGAGTTCGCGCTTTTCTGTCTGCATTTCATTAACGCCGCTCATCGTCTTCTACTGTATCCCATATTCCCGTCCGCCAGTTTGACCCTACCTCTGTTTTGCATCTGCCCTCCGTCTGTCTGACCGGCGTTTTTCCCGTGTGCTGGGCTTCACGTCTCTGTCTGCCTCTCTACCTGTCGGGCGGAGGGCCTCTCATCTGTTTCTGCGTCCACCTGACTGGCTTCCTCCCTCTGTCTGCTGTGCCCTTCTCTCTCCCTTTCCGTCCGGCTGGCGCTTTGCCTGACGCTGGGCCACTCGCCGCAGATGTCGTCGCCGGCGCTGGGTCACTGGGCTTCGGCGGAGCGCGGCGCGGCCGGCACGCCGCCGCCGCTGCCGCCCAAGGTGCCCGCCTCGCCGGCCGCCTCGGTCAAGACGCGCACGCCCTCGCCGGCCACGCTCTCGCTGCCGAGCGACCGCGGCAGCCTGCCCGACTGCGACAGCCCGCCCAACTTCGAGCCGCCGCCGCCGCCGACGCAGGGCGCTGTCACGCGTGTGGAGCTCAACGGTGACGACGACATGGACACATACAAGGTGCTGGACTCGGCCGAGCTGCGTGGCTACCGTGAGGAGGCCAACTACAAGTTCTTCGTGTCGCCGGGTCGCATCTGCACCGATATAGTCGGTCTCGGCGAGAAGAGGCCCGAGTCGTGAGCGCGCGCGCAGCGTCCGAGTGTGCTTGTGCGAGTGCTACGTTATGTATACCAAAGAGGTGCGCGCTCGCACGTCGGCGTGTGCCGCGCTACCCGGCCGCCGGAGGCCGCGCCACCGTGGTCCGGACCCGAACTAGTCATCGAGTCGCCGAGCGGGCCGCGGCGGCTGACCGCGAGTGACCTAGCAATAGAGCGGCGGCGCCCCCTGTGATACGGCCGGCGTCGGACCGCGCCGCGCGCCGCCCGGGCGCCGCCGCTGCCTCATACCCCGCCGCCCTCATATCTCCCTCATTCGTGTGCCGGCGCGCGCCGCTGCCCGCCTTCGTTGTGCGTCTTCCCGCTGAGTGGGCGTGGGGAGGGATGGTGCTAGTCGAGAGCGGTGGGGCGCGCGCGCTCGAATGCCAGCGCTATGCTTAAAACGTGTGTTATATCGAAGCCAATAACATGGAGATTTGTAAACGGGGTTTTGCTGGTGATGGCCGGTGGCAGCAGAAACGGATCGGGAGATGGCGAGGAAGGGATTGGACGGTAATCTCAACTCAGATGAAATATTTTTTCGATTTTAGAAATCATTATCACACAATTATTGGCACTTGGGTGTCAGGTTTACCTTGCCCACTTTTACCAGCTAAAGGCTTTTTACTTTGGTGGCAGTTGTTTCATTTTCACAGCAGAATGCTTCAACAGTTTCCATGCGGTGAAAAAGATGTCCATGTGTCAGCCTGCGTCACGTTTAGAAGTGTTGACAAGTGAACGGACTATTTTTCTGACGAAGGGCGTCATGGCGAATGGTTAAAGTGCCGGACTTCCATGGGGGCCCGGGTTCGAATCCCTGATGCGCCATGGCCTCCCGGCGCTAACATGGACAATGCAGTCGCTGACCTTACATGAAAGGGTGTGGCGACGTGCGTCGCGCGCCCCTAAAAAAAGTTTATGACGCGTATTGATGATAATATTGTTGAAGAATTGCGCTAACCATGGGAAATTTGTTGACTTGAAGAGTGTGGGGTGAAGATGTGGTATAAAGGAAACTCCGAGAAAGAAGGTTGAGTAATAGCTATGAACAAAACGACTTCAAGGAGTAAACCAAAACGTAACGTACCTTCAACGTAAAACCAAAATATAGTGGACAAAATGTGCTAACATGCGCCCAGGCGGCCGGTTGCTTCCTTCGATTGGGCGAGGGGTCAATTTGACCCGCTCCCCCCTTGAGATCTCAGGAACTAAGTAAGCTAGAAACACCAAATTAACAGGGTGCATTGGGCTGTGTGGTTCCTAGGCCTTGACTTTTAGATCAAATAAGGTTAAACAAGGCCAAACTCTAAGTTGGTCTCCAAAGTGCCCCCAGAACCTAAATGCGTTTTCTAAGCAAAAGGTCACATGCTCACTTAAAGTCAGTTACCTTGGTTGATCTTTTGAACGTCATGGTGACCAAAATGATGCAAAACTGGTTTGTGTTTTGCATTCAAATAAGCGACAAAGATTGCGCTGGGCAGTATGCTCCTAAGAACAAAATGTTGACCTGGGTCCTTTGAGGTCAGTCACCTATTCTGACCTTTAAGAAGAGCATGGAAGATGCATAATACGGCTTCTGTTACCAATAAATTCGACATAACCATTAGAAACTATCCCATACAGCAAGCTCTCGAGTAATAAAACAGATTGGTTTTGACCTTGGTCTGACCTTCATGCTCGACCCCAGGTCAATTAAATCTGTTTATTCAGTTGTGTTGTCTAAGAGAGTATATCAGAGATGCATGGCTTCATCTAAATATTTGCTGTTGCATCAGACTGAACTATTCCCCTAGAAATTGCCCTCGCTGAATCTATGGCCTGACTTTGACCTGTCGTGGGTCAGCGACCTTACAAGGCGCGCTTAAATTTGCGAAAGCAAGCGATTCACTATTTAATTGCATGCAGTCATGCAAAATTTTGCGAGGCTTCGCCGCGCCGTTCCGAAATTATTCCGAAAAAACCTTCGGAGGAGGTTAATTTGATCCCTCACCCGAGCGCGTGTTTAAGAAGTGTGCTAGTAATGGGCCGTCTCGCAATGAATGCACATGCGCCGATTATTACTTTTACATAATAATCGACGCGTGAAGGAAGCCATGAGTTTGTTCGCCGTAGCTCATACTTGTGGCGTAGAATGCTCTGGCATTAGATGAAAGCTGAAAATAAAGTTAGTGGAAGTTCTGTGGAAAATAACACCACAAGTCTTACTGGCAGCATGTGATAAGTAATTCTGGCCGAAGTTCAGATGTTCAGCGCGTTTATCAGTGTTCATTGTGAACAATACGGAGCCCCGGCAGGCTACCTCCTGACCGCGGCGCTCATTCGGGAAACAAAAGATTTGGCCACGCTTAAGCCGTTTCCCAAGAATGTAGCAGGAAAATACAGCGTGTAGTCTTAGGAGATTTGGTCTGCGGACACGTATTCCACGCAAACTATCGGGTACGGTGGAAATGACGCGTAGAAAATCTGAGGCCGAATGGAACTCAACCTTATTATAATGACAGCATGATTCCCTGCACATCAGAAAACCCTGATTATTTTAATCTGAGTGACTCCGCCCAGACTACAAATGTGGTCGGCTCATCCTGGCACTGATCGTCGTCGTCACTTCCGGGTCAACTTGGAAGTACTGAGGCACCTGGCTGAGGCTGAGGCGCTTTTGAGCATGTTTGGTGTCGGACCGGAAGTCACGGGTGGATCATCTGTCCGGAGCATGCCTTTGTCTAGTGTGTTAGTATGTGGTGTTATATGGGTGTGCATGCTAACATATCAGACGAAGGCGATATTTCAAACAATTATTTCATCCGTGTCACCACCAAATCGTTCTAATCCTTCCCTATAGAGAATGCTTCACACCTGAAGGTTCTGAAGCAGGCACCAAATATGATGGAAGAGACTCGTTTATAACTATTGGTATACTTCTGATTAGAAAAGACTCCTCAAAACACCACAATTTCTCTGTTTAGCAAATAAGCTCCTCGATACGTCACTGTTTTATTGTGTCATTGTACCTTGCACGAAAAAGACTGAGAGCCAATTGACGGCGGTTTTATTTGGGAATAATGCTCACAAATGCCAGATGTGAACGATTCAACCATTATATTTTCCTCAGCCTTGATCGCGCATGGTACATGAAATGGTTATTATGACGTCATGAATGCCAAGGTGACCTTGAAATACTCCCTACTTTCGCAGGCGTGTAGCTTAGGAACTAAAGGGGCTTAGATCTTAAGAAGGTTAGGACTGTGAACTACACCGAACGATCTCCAAAATGTGTTTTTCAGTTCAAAACCCCACATAAATGCGGAACACCACCTTTAAACCTTCGGCCAGACGTCACTGAGACAATGTTCACCACAGCGAGGGCCTGGTTATGCAACACACAGCTCGGCCCACACGGCGGACAAGCTTTCCCATCAGACGCGGCACTCCGAAGTTAAAAAACGACCAATGATAATGCAGGTGACATGCAAGCGTTTGTCAGCGAGTCGCATCGTCAAGCGTCAAGCGCTTCTTATCACGTGTTCAGTTCGGCGAGTGAGTTTCAAGAGGACTTCATTGAATTGATTGAGTGGGACGACGGACGGATGGACGAAAGTATGATGCATATATTTCTGAGCGGATGCATCGATGAAACGAGACGGATATGGAATCGACAGAAGCGGAGTAAACTGATGCGTTTTGGACGGTTTGCACCACAAAGCCTTCTTCAGAAAAGTCCATTTAGAAGCCAAATGCTCGCTTTCATAATGTGAAAGGTGTACACTTAACTGATGCATAACTATGCACGCCGGCAAAAAAGGGTGCGAAAATTTCAAGGCGTGACTCCACCAAAGCCCAAAAACGGTCTCGGAACCAGGAATCCGAAATATGACAGATGTACCGGCTGTAGGAGCAACGTATTACGAACAAGTGGACCGCTCTCCCTCTGTACCCACATCAGTGAACCTATTGGTTTTAACATGAAACATGCCTGTCACACTCTAAACTGCCATCTTTTCACTGTTGATACCTCACCGTAGGCGCTTTGTGGTTAGCGGCTGTCAGTAGCACCCACCTGCACCCGATATTTTGGTGCCTTCTTGCGAGACAGTCTCCCGCGCTCCTGCCTATTGACGGGATGCCCATCGTTGAACGTAGCTCGCGACGGTTCTTTCCCGATATATGGGACTCGGTGAACAGATGACTGCTCCAGTGGCACAGAGCGAGGCCGCGCCACCATGGTGGGTCACCGGACCGAAGAATCTATTTACAGACACACCATGACCGCAGCCAGACTGCCGCGTCTGCGCTGGTCGGCGCAGAGCTTCCCTGTGACGTAGCGATCTCCAGCAACCGCTGTCATGCTGTGGGTGGGAAGGAGCCAGTCGAGGGAAGATCCTCCAGGGTCAGGCGCGGACCAAACACATTCCACCTACGTTTGTACGCACATTGACCATCTGCGCCACCAATGTGTCAACTAACCACGACGGACAGTACATAGGATCCGCGCCGACCACTGGCGCTGACCGCACTGTACGTGATCTCTTCATAGGATCCGCGTCGGCCACTGGCGCTGACCGCACTGCACGTGACTTCTCGGCGCCGGCTATCCACCGCTCGGGGCAGCGTCGGCTGGCGACGGCATGGGATGCACACCTGGCTGGCCGCACACAGCAGGGTGACGGGCCTTCTGGAGCCAGGTGTCGGCGCCTCCTCACGGCCGCCGCCGTGCCCACGCCCACGCCGCCTCCCCGCACTCTGAAGCCTGGCACCGGAGCCGTGAACACGAATGCCGACGCCGCGGTGGAGCCGGCGAAACCATTCGGTCATGTGTAGAAGCACGCGGCGTCTGTGACTCATCCATATTGGCGTTTTACCGTTATTTGTGCGTGACTCGAAATTGCTCATAGCTGTGCGAGAACGGCTGGATCTTATCCTACGACACCTCGCTGCAAGTCATAGGGACGACGGACGCAGAACCCGAGTTTGAATCAGCGCAGACGCATTAGAGCTCCGGCCCCTGCTGCGGGCCACACCCGGTCGGGGTTCGGGCTGGACGGCGACGCGACAGCTGCGCCCTATGACGCTGGCGAAACGAGGCTACCATTGGGACTGACCACGAACGGTTAGCTCTGGGTTAGCTGTCACTCAAAAAGAGAGGTGGAAACGGCCTCGTCGCGGAGCAGCCGTAGGCATGGCGTGAAGCGGTAGCATGCAGTCCCTCTGCTGTTGCGGTGTGGGACCGCAGCCCAGGGAATGGCACTACCTCGACACGAGTAAGTGGCCCTGGAGCGCTCGTTTCTTCAAGTGGTGTCATCGCTCGTTTCTGTAAGCAGCGTACGGGTATTATACACAAAGACGCTGCCTCATGCTGCGAGCTATTGTGGTTATTCGGCGAGGCGCGATGATGACCCGCGTCGTGGACGGCCGGCGCCGACGCTCTGGTTTCGTTTCTGATCTCGCGGTGACCGTTCAGCGCCGGCCGTGGCGTTCCGGAGTGAGATAAGGACCAGATAGCGACGCGTAATTGGACCGAGCCGGCCGCCGGGCGCTGCGGCGACGGACGCGCGTCGATACAGAGCAGCTCACAATGGACGGCGCGACCACACGACCGACTTCGCGGCGGCGGCGGCACTCGCAGCCCCGGTGGCTCGCAGCCCCGGTGGCGTCGTCTGTCACGTCCGCACGGTGACGCGGCCCCGTCGACAGCCGCGGGGTTCGGGCCGGGGCCGGTGACGCGGCCCCGTCGACAGCCGCGGGTTCGGGCCGGGGCCGGTGACGCGGCCCCGCCAACAGCCGCGGGGTTCGGGCCGGGGCCGGTGACGCGGCCCTGCCGACAGCCGCGGGGTTCGGGCCGGGGCCGGTGACGCGGCCCTGTCAACAGCCGCGGGGTTCGGGCCGGGGCCGGTGACGCGGCCCTGTCGACAGCCGCGGGGTTCGGGCCGGGGCCGGTGACGCGGCCCTGTCGACAGCCGCGGGGTTCGGGCCGGGGCCAGTGACGCGGCCCTGTCGACAACCGCGGGGTTCGGTCCGGGGCCAGTGACGCGCGTGTGGCGACAGTAACCGCGGCGGCCCCGAGACCGCCCGGCTGCTGGCCGGCAGACCAGACTGACCAAGGGTGGGGCCGGAGGCCATCGCGAAGGTGCTAATCATCAGCCAAACCAAGGCACATCGACGACTTTACCTCGCGACAATGTAAAGGGGTCCTAATTGCTCAAATTCGGGTAACCGGGCCTCCCTATTACAGTTTTGATGGCTTTCATTTTCCTGGTCAACTTTACATGGGAAGACGCTGATTTTTGTTTGTGTCTGCATTTTAAGTGGTCTTTGAACCCTGGCAGGACTTTTTGTTGACCCATTTCAGGGTTCCGGATGCGACGAGCACCGGGCCAAGAACAGCGCACGTGCGTCACAGACCCGGTCTTCCTTACCTGTATTACTTGAAACAACCGGTGAATAAAAGAAAGGAGGCATGTCAGTCACAGTGTTTACTCGTGATCTAGTGCTAGAGGGCCTCTTGGTACGTCGTGAAGAAGGTGCACGATTATTTTGGTCTCAAGTGAGTGCAGCAAAGGCTCTGCAAAGGATTGCACGAGACGTCAGTAAGCGGCATTGGGTTTTAAAGTGCTATTGCTCTAACCTATGCTAACGAGGTGCCTGTTGAAAAGGAACGCTGCCTTCCAAGCACCAGGACGAAAGTGGGCTCTAAATATTCGCGCCTACTTGGATCTCAAAGTGACCATCTCCATACTTTGCGAGTGAGAGACGCAGTCGATATGTTTACCAGCCTGACGCGAGGACACGACTTTTAGCATATATGGTCGGGAAGAGTGGGCTGTGCGGTGTCATGTTAATAAGCATCAGTGTCATTTACCCTAAATCTTTGCGACGCATAACAGCCTGGCTTTACTCAGCTGGCGCAAAGCAGCGCCCTCTGCATTTTGGTACACTTCTGGCAGTGTACGTGAACGGGTGTTGGTGTGAACGTCGTAAATATGTTTCCGCATCTCGTTTAAAGCGATAGAGACCTGTGGAAACGTATGTTTAAGGCTTCACGTTATAACGAAACTAATTTAAATGTCATGCCGATCGTTGGGAAAGAACATGCGCCGCATATGGTGAAAAAGTTGGCGTTTGCGAACCGAGGATTGCGGGGTGGCGCGAACATTTTTCCAAGATGTGCTGCAATTTGCCGATAGTTTATGTAATTAACTGATTGGCTCTCACTGTTTGACCGACATAATTGTTGTGCATGCTCATTGTCATGCGAGACAATAAGTCGACATTTACACTGCGTATATATGCCCATAATTCATACCGGAGCAGCTACACCGAGCTGACACAGTTGTGAAGACAAACGCTGACTGATTAAAACGGGCAGAATTGTTTCCATGCCGCAATCACATGAATAAATTGGCGGAAAAATTATGTACAAGACGTATTTTGGTGTACAAATCGAAATGTAATCAGTAGTACTTACGTTGAAGTCTACTTAACGTAACAAAAAAAAAGCTTTTCCACCCCGTAATACAATTTGCCCAGGGCAGGGCAAATTGCGTCATTTGAAAGTGTTCATTCAGAAGTCCTTGACGTAAAAAACAAACGTGCTCTTCAACCTTTACCATTGCATACCTATGTACTTAAGGTTATAGCTGTATGCAGATATAAGAATATTAACACTATCTTCCGTAGTTCATACAAACAAGCTCACAAAACTTTAAGCAGAGTCCTGCTTACGGCACCTATTTTACCTAATCTATGTTGAACCCGTGACATTCACGCACAAAGTGAGTTTAATGCCCGCGGGTCCCGTGGACATCCCGTGGGTTTAGTGTCCGCAGGTTCCGTGGTCATCCCGTGGGTTTAGTGCCCACGGCCGCCAAATCGTGCCATCTGCGAAAAGCAGCCGGCGAGTGGGCAGCCGTCTAATGGGCTAGGCTAATTGACATTCTGGGCACCAGGTGGCGGGATATGTGGCCGCGAGGAGCTCAGACGAGAGGTCGCGCTGGCAGCCTGTCGGTAGGGCGACTGCTGTCGGCCGATTTGGGCGTGGTGAAGCGATTTGAGGAGAGGTGGGGCGGCGGTGGGGGTGAGAGAGGGAGGGGAGTCGGCTGAGACGTGTTGCCACCCTTGCTGTGGTTGGATAATTGCTGATAGCGATACTTTTGAGATGAACGAAAAAATGACAAGCATAGGTTTAAATGATGTTTCTTGACATCCAATTGCAATTTACGCTCTAATTTGTCCATTGGTCACTGCCTTTCACCCGAATGTGACTTCCTCCTTTAGGAACGCCATACCGTAGTATCAATCACATCTGAGAACTGTTCGTTAACGCAGGGTCCAGCCCCCATATCGTACGTCGCAAGAAACGTCAACGGAAAAATGTCGGATTAATGTGCAGAAGTTTTGCACACGGCTGTCCCCTCAAATTCCCCACAGAACTTTGCCAGCTTGCTTCCGGATCAAGGAAACGAACACAACGCTGATATTCAATCTCGGATGTTTTAGTTTTGTTTGGAAGAGCAATTGCAGCCAGTAATGACCATATCATAGTTTTGGGATGAATGAGAGTGATGAACGATGGGAAAAACCGCTTGCACCTGGGGATGCATCCGCTGTGACTTGCTGTTCTTCTTCTTGCAATTTTACGTGATGCTCTATGCCTTCAATAAAGGCAACGTCCGTCACAGCCAGCAATTTAGACCTTGTTCCTCTCAGCCAAATGCATCTTACTCGCTTTCCTCACCTTCCCGCAGTCAAGCAATAAATAACTCCAACTTGGCATGTGTATTTGACTTCCACACTGGCGAGGAGACTGCACTGACGGTGCACACTTTTCAACGTGGGATGCGCTAACGGGATGCTGGTTACCTGTTGGTTTATCAGGTGAAAAGGACAAAGTTAAGGTTTTACTTGGTGTAATGAAACACATAGTACCCGGAGAATACTGCCCGCTGAATCTTTAAAAGCCTTGTAGTTATCGAAAGAAGGCTGGGTTTGAATCAGCTGGGCGCAAAATCCTTACCTCTACTGTCACCTGCCACTGCTTGGTCTTTCCTCGGGCGAGCAAAAACAAATCCAAAGTTATCTTTGCGTAACAAGGCCCAAGCACACCTCAGCTTGTGTCTGCTTATGTCGAGTCCACCATGTGTTCTACTTGGTTTTATACAAGCATGTCACGGACGCTAGAATGACAAGTTTGGATTTGTAAAACAAATCCTAACCACGTCGTGCACTTGATATAAAAATGGACTCGGATTCTTCCAGACTGAAACCGACCTAAGCCCAGCCAGGTTCAACCGCGGCCAGACCACCTTGCTGGCTGGGACGGTCACAGCACGAGAACGAGCAGTCCTTGACGAAGTCTGAAGTTTTCCTTGTTCGCCTCTCGGTCACGGTTGTCCCAGCCCACGTCGTCACTGTTTGCAGCTGTTCGCGAGTCGACTTCACGTTCCTCGTGCCCTGCTATCTGTTCCCCTTCCTCGTGCCACGCCAGCTGTGCTGTACCTCATGACATTCTCTCCTTAGCTGCTCCCTGTGCTCCACCCTCGGTCGCTGTTCTTCGTGCGCCGCTCCACCTCCGCTTCTCGCGCACATCTCCCTGTCGCGGTTCTTCGAGCCCCGCTCCACCTCCGCTTCTCGCGCACATCTCCCTGTCGCGGTTCTTCGAGCCCCGCTCCACCTCCGCTTCTCGCGCACATCTCTCTGTCGCGGTTCTTCGAGCCCCGCTCCACCTCCGCTTCTCGCGCACATCTCCCTGTCTCAGTTCTTCGAGCCCGCTCCCCTTTCTCGTGCGTCCTGTCCGGTTCTGTCCTGTTTGTAGTACCCGGCCCCCTGTCTCTGTTCCTTGTTCCTCGCTTCCAATTTTCGGTCTGTATGTCGCACTCTTCGTATCCGTGCCTTGTCATCCTCCTATCCGTCTCTTTGTACTTCGTGTCTGGCTCTGTCCCTTTCCGCGTGCCCCTTTCTGCCTTCCTTTCTCCTGTACCGCTCTCTTGTACCCCTCTGTCCTCTCTGTTCCTTGTGTCCCGTTCTCTGTCCCTGTTCCTCGTATCCCGCTCTCTGTCCCCGTTCCCCGTGTCCGGCTCTCTGTCCCTGTTCCCCGTGCCCCGCTCTCTTTCCTTGTTCCTCGTGCCCGGCTCTCTGTCCCTGTTGCTTGTGCCCAGCTATCTGTCCCTGTTCCTCGTGCCCGGCCCCCTGTCCCTGTTCCTCGTGCCCAGCTCTCTGTCCCCGTTCTCCGTGTCCGGCTCTCTGTCCCTGTTCCCGTGCCCCGCTCTCTTTCCTTGTTCTTCGTGCCTGGTTCTCTGTCCCTGTTCCTCATGCCCGTCTCTCTGTCCCTGTTCCTCGTGTTCGGCTCTCTGCCCCTGTTCCTCGTGCCCGGCTCGCTTTCCCTGTTCCTCGTGCCCGACTCTCTGTCCCTGTTCCCCGTGCCCGGCTCTCTGTCCCTGTTCCTCGCACCCGGCTCTCTGTCCCTGTTGCTTGTGCCCGGCTCTCTATCCCTGTTGCTTGTGCCGGGCTCTCTGTCCCGTGTTCTCCCTCGTGCCCGTGCCTTATCTGTCCCTGTTCCCCCGTGCCCGGTTCTCTGTCCCTGTTCCTCATGCCTGGCTCTCTGTCCCTGTTTCCCCGTGCCCGGCTCTCTTTCCCTGTTCCTCGTGCCCGGCTCTCTGTCTCTGTTCCCCGTGCCCCGCTGTCGGCTCGGTCACGCCTCAGCGCGCCGGCCCCGGCCGCGCCGCGCGCCGCCAGCTCTCCTGCCATTCGCTGTCTGGCGCTGCCCGCGAGTGTGCGCCGGCTGCGCGGCTCATCGGACCGGATACCCTGCACTCGATCGGACAGAGAGAGGTGAGTCGGCTGACACCTGCCGGGGACACGGCTCAAAGGCCGCCAGTCCGGCCCTCTCCCCGGAAACGAGCAGTGGGTCACAGGCTAACCGCCACTTCCTTCTTCCCGTGTTCCGCCAGGACGACTGTTTAAGGTGACGACGCTCAGTGTTGCGCGTTACAAATCTTTGGATGTCAGTGCCTACTGCGTGACTTGGAGAAGGTGGACAAAGGACGTACGCGGTTCGGTCGCGATTTCTGCGTCACGCCGCGCCGGGTGGTGGACGTTCCACTTGCGTGCGGTGCGATTGGGGTCACTCGTGACCTTATTGGTGCAGCCGCCGTGCAGCTGCGAAACAGCGTGTGACGGCCCAGTCTGCTGGTTTGTGTACGTCTGAGCTCCGCTTGCTTGGAGAAATCGCCGAGGTTGACACGTCGAGCGTCCTGTGCCAGTTGCTTCCGACGTGCGAATGAGAAATGCAATCTGCAGGACAGCAAGCTGCCAATGAGATACCTTGCAACACATGCAGGTTTGATGTTGCATCTGATGTACCCACGCACTCATTCGCACGGTTTACGGACATTAACGAGACTTCGTTGCATTACAGTGTGAATGACATTGTCCGTGCACGTTCCACATTGGTGAGCAAGTGAAAACACCGAGCATAGAAAAGTACAATATAGTACAAAACGCTTTACAGGATTGTCCATTCTGAAAGAGTGGCAGAGCTACAAAATACCAGGTGGAGCACCATCCATGCGTGAAATTTTCCCAGCCCGTCCCAACTGCGCACAAATGGCCGCACGCCTCTGGCGATAAGCCGATAGTGCTTCGATCGCTTCCGCCTCAAAGAGCGCCCCGTTTTCACAGTGCGGCAACGTTCCCCCCCCCCCCCCCCCCCCCCACCGACCACGCGACCTTCACACAATGAAACGGGGCGCCGCGCACATTACCGCACCGCCCTGCCGGCCGTCGGCGCTGACAGCAGTCCCCGAACAGGCGGCGGTGGCCGCGCCCAGCTCGTTCGGCGGGTCTCGGCGCCTCCCGCCAACCCGCACCGTTAGCAAGATGCCTGGCGGCCGATCAACACGTCGCAGGCGGCGCCGGCCAGGCGTTGACCCGCGTGGAGCGTGAGGAGCCGCGGCGCGTTCCCAGGGGTGCCGTGAGAGCCGCCGGCCGCAGCCGGGCGGCTCCCACCCCAGCCGGCAGCCGCAGCCGCGGCAGACGCGGCTCAGACGGCGGCCGGCCGTGCTGCGAGGGCGGAGGCCGGAGCTGGGCTGAGGCTGGGGCGGCGGCCGGCGCTGGGCTGAGGCTGGGGCGGCGGCCGGCGCTGGGCTCAGGTCGGGGCGGAGGCCGGCGCTGGGCTCAGGTTGGGACGGCGACCGACGCTGGGCCGACGGGGCGGCGGGGTGGAGGCGGCGAGGAACGCGTGCCATGCGGAAGAAGTTATCTGAGTGGTGCATAGCTGGCGTGATAAGCGTATTTGCAGCATCTGTCATGATCATAGGCAGGGTTGAAGGCTTTGTTTTGTGCTATAATCGTTACCGTTCTTGTATCACTTCCATGTACATCGCGTTAGACGGATTCTGGCGGCGTCTACCCGCAAACGCGCAAAGACGTTGTCTTCGCCGCTCAAGCCGTGATCTCGAGCGCGAACAGCTGCAATCTCCCTGGCTCTATTTCTGTATGCGTTGGTTTAAGTGCTGAAAAACTGGTCTGGCGGGAATGATTCCTGGTTCCCTGTTGTCCATGCTTGGATGCCGATAGGTGTGACATGGACTGCTAAAGCTTGACTACTCCCGCGTTAACACAGGATTACGGCTGCTTTCGTAACAGTGACAGGCTTGATAATTCTGCGAAGTAAATCCCCTTCGACTGTTTTACGACGCACGGGTCTGCTATGGTCATAAATGTTACGATGTCTTGCGTGGATTGTAACAGTAATCCAAAAGGGCCTGAAGTGTACGCCTCGAGCACTGTTTGATTTTCACCGGTTCATGCTTCTTCCATGACCTGCCGTAGTTGTAGCTGCTTGCCTACCAGTCACCTCATTGCAGATGCCTACTTTCTTAATTGCACTATTCATGCCATCATTCACATTATGGTTCAGCGTTCGTGCCATGACACCGAGGATGTTGGTTTGACGTTCATTGTACTGTCGACTTTTGGACTTCCCTTGAACTTCTGCAGAAATAGACGAATCTTCAGCTCGGCACTATCCACGATCGTAACACCTGTGTCGCCGGACAGGCGACGGAGTGGCATTGTTGAAAGCCTTCGCCATGTAACCACGTCAGTCTTTTTAATTTCGGAGTCATATAAGGCAGACTGACGTCCCCAGACTTTACTTTCGGGCTCGGCGGCTCACAGCACCACGCTGTCCTCGCACCACAGCACGACCTCGCCCTGGTCCGCAAACCGAC
The DNA here is from genome assembly GCF_011947565.3 of Pollicipes pollicipes. Lineage (NCBI taxonomy): Eukaryota > Metazoa > Arthropoda > Thecostraca > Pollicipedomorpha > Pollicipedidae > Pollicipes > Pollicipes pollicipes. The sequence continues at coordinate 57,720,535 of NW_023597054.1, read as the reverse complement.
AGTCATCAGAAGCCCAGCCCAGCCGGTGACACCCGCCACGTTCAGCGTCGGCACCGCCCAGCTCGTGGCTCCACCGACAGCCGGCGAGTGTCGTTCTCCGCCACATCCCGCCCGCTTCGGCCGGGCCGGGACGGCCACGGTGCGAATTTCTCCCGGAAGCGTGCTGTTTGCTCGTGTGTGGGGCGGGGTCGTGCCGCTCTGTGGCTGGCGATGGGCCCGCTGTTGGGTGCGGCCGCCCGCCCGCCATGGGCCACTGCCGCCCAGCGCGCCGGCACAGCCCCGTCGCTGGTCACTTTCTCTGTGGGGACGCCATGGTATGCTCAGAGATCATGGGAAAGCTCCGCCCGGATTCCCAAGGGGCCCGTGACGGGACGTATGAGTGTTTGGCTTTCTCGGTAAATCAAGAGAAATCCGTTCCACCAACAGAGTTTAGTAACTGCCCGACGGATCGCCCGCCCCTCTGTGTACCGTTGGCGTCAGCAATTCTGACGACAATGTCCATGGCGGCTGGCTGCATCGTCAGTTAACGCAAGTATAATTATTTCATTTCATTGAACATATCGTCGTCAATAACAGGATATGACGCTGAGCGTTCGACGGCTCCAGGTCCCAAGCGTTTCGATAGCTTTTGTTTAGCTCTCGTCCAGACCAGACCGTTCCGACCTTACCTCTCAAGACCAACAGCCTCTGTGCAGCTCCAGTTCAGGCCGTTCGGACAATACATCTTAAGACAAAGCCTGAAATGAATCGCTCTTGAAGATCGCTGCCTGGCTCGTAAGCTTCACATCCTTTGCGCAGCAGCGTTGATGCTCACGAAACGAAATGAAGGAAATATTTCGTAGACAGCAGACGCATTGCTGTGTTATATATATATATATATATATATATATATATCCATATGTCCGATTCGTTGTACCAATGGTATCGGTCCATCCTTTCCGTTGTGAATGCACAACAGTCCAAAGACACACTTAATCGCAGGACGCTGCACTTAGTCCCAAAAATATGCGGCTGTTTGCTCGTTCACGGCCGGTGAGTCGTTTGTGACTCGCCATATAAATGTGATAGAAGACGGGTGAGAAAGAAAAAATCCTGTTATTTCTGCGGACCAGAAATAAAAAAGTGGTGACATTGCATACTGCCCTCCTTCTGATAGTTGTAGCGTTAACAACATGTTTCTGAGCGCACTGCATGGCGCGGAGGCGTTCGGCTATTTCCACCATGTACCACTTGTAAATTAAATGTGTCCCCGAATTGCCTTAAGCCCACCATAATTGTCCCGCACAATTGGACCAAGGAACAATGGTAGCTTTAAAAAATTAATAACGGCCAGGCTATGCAGATTTTTTATATGGGTATGCTCACACTTATAACGTGCACACCCTCCCATCCAGAATGACACGTGCCGTACATTCTGATTGGTGCGTGACGTGTGTGACCAGACCCAGGGTCAAGTGGATAGTTTCTTTTGATGACGTAAAGCTCGCCTGCTTTTCCCTATGGTCTTCGGTTGAATCATTCGTCGTGAGCGCTCCTTGTAATACACTGCGCAAGGGATTGCTCACTCTCACCTCCTTTCACCAGCGCTTTTTCTCATCTCGGAAGCGTTGGTCCTCTTGATTACGCGTACGCAGCGTCTCGCTTGGGTAGATGGCGGCTGTACCTTTCCTTTTCTGTGCCGACTTAATCGCCGATGAAACCCAAATTGTGGTGGGTGTGCTCTTCTGAATAATCGATGCGTTCGAAACCCTCAAATGATGGTAATTGGAACTCCAACACAGAATAAATGTTGTACGGGAGCTTTCCATAGGGAGTGCAATTACGAAGTCGCTGAAGGCAGACACGGCCGGTAAGCAGATCAGTGGCGTTGAATTCTCCATGACGATGCTTCGACAAACAAGGACGGGCGCACACAGTAGGCCCCGGGTGCACGTGTCCCCCCCCCCCCCTCCTCTTCCAAATGTGCGGCACGTGTTATACGTAGGCGCTTAGTGTTGGCGGTTCAATATTCCAAAACACGTAAAATAAGAGGCTCGAGGACATGCGACCTTGCCTTACGACACTCAAAAAATTTGTGAGTGCCTGAAGCACGCCAAACCCGGCTTTTAGCGGGTTTTGTTTACTTTGTGCCTTCTCCTCCCCTTCCCCTCCCGTTGCGGAATTTTGCACACGCCTCTGTTTTGAAATAATCAAATTCATTTGGTAAGCAATGTATCATGTTACAAAAGTGATAAAGCGCCCGAAAGGAGTCGGTGAAAAAAAATGTTATACGTAGAAATACGTAGTCGTTACGTATACGTAGTCATACGTAGAAAATTGCGGCTTGCGCTCATCACTTATTCGGCACTTCTCGGTTCGTCTGCTATTCATCCTCCATGCAACAATATGCTTGGAGCTGGAATTTAAGGTAGGTTCTGAAGGGAGAGCAGTGCACCGAGATGGCACCAACAGCACAGGACTACTCCAGGTTATACGTTACAGTGTTATAAATCGAAGAAATTTGTAACCACCGATGCCGGAAACAAATTCAATGTCACTCTTTTGGAGAATGGCAGTGCTTTCACTGTCCCGAGTTTACTGGTACTGAGCAGCTGTTCTTGTTTTTAGATTTTAACAGCGGTACTGTGCCGGTCATTGTCGCCAGCATCAGCTGCACCACTATCAGCTGATTCGACACGCTGCCAGACCACGCTTGCACCGGCCGATGCAGTATCCGGTCACTGCTGTTCCCACGACATCTGGGAGCTGGCCTCAGCTGTGCTGACGCGCCCCGGTCCGCGGTCGGTCCGCTCCACTGTCGGCACCGTCCCCGACGCCCGGCCGTCCCCGGCCGTCAGGAGCAGCCAGGTCAGCGGCGCCCAGCCTGACCCACCGTCGACTGAAGGAGGCCAGCGCCGGCGCTCGTGACGCGCCGGGCTCCGGCGCGCCATAGTTGTGACGCTGCACGTCTCCAGCGCGCCACAGTTGTGACGCCGGACGTGTCGGCGTGACCGGTGGGGGCGCGCAGGTCGGGCGGGCTTCCGCCGCCGCGCTTTGTCTCGGGGCCGCGCGGCCGGGCTGCAGGCAGCGAGGACAGGGAAGCGGTACGGCCGGGCTGCAGGCAGCGAGGACAGGGAGGTGTGCGGCCGGGCTGCAGGCAGCGAGGACAGGACGGTGTACGGCCGGGCTGCAGACGGCGAGGACAGACAGGTATCGGTGACTTCCTCACCCCACCGGTCGCTAACAGCCGCTGCTCCTCACTCTGTCAACGGCTTGTGGTTTGGAGCTAGGCACGGGATGTGGATCCCTTTGCTTGACCTGCCACAAATTGGACGGCATGTTTAGGTGACCGGCCTGGTCGTTTCCGACACCAGGCAGCCGCATGCTCGAAACGTGGTACCAAACGCATGGAAACAGCGCTGCCATTGGAGCTCCTTCAATAATAACTCCTGGAGACCGCCGCCAACACGTCGACGATTTTGAGCATAGATAAGGAATATAGAAATGTGGAGAGAGAGACGTGGGTGCCAATTTCAGATACTTATCATGGGAAAATAACAGCGTTGTGCTGACCTAAATGGGTCTGATGTGAACGCCGATATATCGGCCACATATTCCGTAATCTTCGCCCACAACTGTATCTGGTCCTGGCCGATGCTCGGTTCATCACACCTCGTTGTTATGTCAGCTGGCCGCCAAGGGCGGATCCAGGGGTAGCCAAAGGGGCGATGCCCCTCCCCAGGGGTCGTAAAACCATGATTCCCTCCCTCTCCCAAAAAATGCGGTCGGGGCGTATGCTGTTGCTCTGTCATGCACCGTCATGTCTACAACCATGAATTATGTGGGGTTTCCCCGTTTTGATACTGTTGAGGCGGTCAGTTGTGTCAACAGTCAATGGATTACCCGCAGCTTAACTAGCGAGTCCTAACATGAATAGGTTCATTGCTGTGGATGGTTAACCAGTTATCACTCATCTCGACATTTCGAGAAGTTGCTAATCCCGCTATTCTGTTGACTGGGTCCCTAGTGACCCGTTAACTTCATCACCACACCCAGCCTACCGGTCACAGATTGTTCTGCCCTCCGTACACAGCGACACGTGCGACACAGTGACCTGGGCCCAAGCCACCACCACGGGGTCGTGCCTTATGGAGAGAGAGAGATAGAGAGAGAGAGAGAGAGTGAGGAGAGAGAAG
>NW_023597054.1:57632171-57715360 GCF_011947565.3 Pollicipes pollicipes | reverse complement strand
GGCAGTAGGAGTATCCAAAAAGCGTGCACGTGCACAGTACGTGGGACAGCTCGCAGCGAGCGTGCGGTTCGCACGCGATCTTTGCGGGCCTCCCGAACACGTGACCTGACCTTGCTTGCCTCCAGGGTATGATCGACGCGCGGTGAACGGCGGCATCGCCAACTTCCAGGAGGCGTTCTTCACGGCCGAGTTCGCGACGCAGCCTCCCGAGCTGACTGTCTACGTGCCGCAGCTGAAGGCGCTCATCCAGGAGGAGGTGGGTAGCGTAGCCGGACGCCGCGAGAGGTCCTAGCTGTCGCGAGACCGTGCGGCGGGACAGAGTGGTCTAGTGGGCACGAAATTCAGACATCAAGATCTGAAGCCTGACAACTTGTCGAGCTTCGGGTCTTGGTGTCTGGATTCTGTGTCTTGCTTCGTAGGAAGATCGTTGGCGTCGATTCGCTCACCAGGAATGGTGTTGCTAGCCGTCTTTGCTAAACCATGCGTCGATGCATGTCTGGCAGCAAGTGGGGTGCACGGGGACGGGTGCGAGACCAATGGAGATTCGTGAGTGATCACATACGGTGTGCTGTTTGTTTTGTCACCGCTGCCAGCTCGCTGCTGATTCATTTTGGGGAGAGGCCTGGCACCATGAATGACCTCTGGCGATGGATCGTCTTTTAGGCACCCGGTTGTTTGACCGAAGGCGGAGCTGTTCACGTGCCTTTAGGATGGTCCGGACTCTTGCCTGCATTTGCCGTTATTGACCGTGCCTCCGCCCCCTGCCCGCTGGTCATGCCGTCCTCGTCTCATGACGTCGCGTGCCGTCCCTCTCTCTGCAGCTATCGATCCTGGAGCACGGTCTGAAGGTGCACGGCGAGCTGGCTCCGCCGAGCGTGCAGCCGCTGCACCGGCGGCTGCGCGAGTGTTTCCAGCAGCTGCGGCAGAGCGCGGCCGCCTCCTGTCTGCCGGCGAGCGCCGACTCGCCCGGCCCGGCCCGGCTCAGCCGCCAGAACAGCCACCGGCGCAGTGGCGGCGCCGACAAACCGAGCATCATCAGGTCAGCCGGCGCCCCGCGCGGCCCCGCGGGCTGAGCGCCTTCGGGTTTGGAGAGACTCGCTGCTGGGGAAGCGAGCGGTGCTCTGTAAGACTGCTATGCGGACCAAATCCAAATCTTCTGCACGACGTACGAAATTTCAGAGCATGCTCCGTTGAATGTTTCCGTTCTTTGCATGATCCAGTGACTGTTGTGTTACCATTTCATGCTTCGGCACATACCTGTGCTGTATCTGCACGTTATCAGTTATCTGGAGCTCCACGTAACTTTCCAGCGGGTTATCATCTTTATCTCGACGTCCATGTTCTCGGTCGTTACACCCCTATGGCGAATGTCCATCATCCCGTACTCAACAGTTACTGAAAGCGTTTCTCGTCTGCCGCTCGCCGCGACCGTCAGTAACCTTGCCGCCGCCGCCGCCGCCGTCTGTAACTCCGGCTGTGTTGGCAGCACGCCGCTACCGCCGCTGCCATGCGAGAAGCGTCCTCAGAGCTCGTGCCCGAGCAACCGCTCGTCCTCGTCCTCGTCGTCCGTATACGGCCAGCTGGTGGTGGACGAGGAGGACGGCATCTACTCGCGCCCGTCCGAGTGGGCGGAGCTGGGCGAGCGCGGCGAGCGTGGCTCGCTGGGCTCGCAGGGCAGCGCCGCCGGCCGACGTCATCATGACTACATCATCATGTCCTGTGGCAAGGGGTCAGTGCTCGCCGAGTGCGGCCGGCGCCGGCCACCGCGGGCAGATGGCACCCCAGACGCCAAACACGCTAGATTGTATATGAGCGACCCTTTTGCCACCACTCCTGTGTTCTAGTTTGAGTGAGTTGTCGATAGCCGCTATTGCAAATTTGAAGTAAATAATGGCAAATAGTAAACAAATGTCGTTAAATTTATAACCGTATTTGTCGTGATGTTCACTAGCGATCAACATGGCTGTGGCGATTAGGATGTTCAGCTCATGACACATTGAAAGCCTTTCGGCCAGCTGGACCCGGTTGTACACGTCGAATGCCGTGACTTGTTCCCTTGCGGTGACTGCGCCAGCTCCAACGACCGTGGTATGGGCGCGGTGTCGGCCGCTGACGGCCCTGCGCCGCCGTTCCAGTGAGAGCGAGGTGCCGGAGCGGCCGCCGAAGCGCCTCTCGGACGCCCGCTCCTGGACGGAGAGCCCGCGGCTCGGGGGCCGCAGGTCGCAGGCCAGTGACGCAGACCCGGACGCGCCGCCGCTGCCGCCCAAACGTGAGAGATGGCGGCCCCGTGGCTGACGCGGCCCGCGCCTCACGAGGCTTAGTTATTGTTTTTAAAATGGGTTGTTTGGGAAAGGCGGTAGTTAATTTTGGCCAGTCATTGCAGTCCAATATGGCTCGCAGCAGAGTCAGGTTTTCGTCAGCCTTTTCTGCGGGGTCGTCGCTGTTGTAACGAGTCCCGCCTTGTGATGCGGCGTTTGTTCCTGCAGGGCGTAGCAACGCAGACTTTGTGACCACTGATGAGCCTTATACCAGTGCTCATCAGTGCGATAGGCTGGCCCAGATTTTGACATGGCATAGGCATTTTCCTATGAGGACGCCTTACCGCGGGAATTGCTGATATTTGTAGCCTGGTTTTCTAGTTATTTTAGTTATATTTTATCTTATATAGTATATATGTGCAATTTCATATTTGATATATATATATATATATATATATATATATATATGTAATTTATTTTATATTTTATTTATTTTATTTTGAGTTATTTTTTACTAGACATTAGTGATGCCCGTGTTGCGTGACCTTCGTCCGCGGCACGCCCGTAGCTTACAGCCGAGTTATACTAGTATCGTTGTAAACAAGTCCTGCTTACTGAACATGGTGGCGGTCCGCCGCTGCGTCGGTTGGCTGTTGGTTCGGCAGAGCGCTGACGCCCTTGTCTGTCGCAGCCCCGGAGAAGCGGCACACCAGCTCCAGTTCCGTCTCTTCCGTCACTTGCAATGGCGTGTACGAGTTCCCGCCGTCCCTGCCTAGCCGCATGTCCAAGAAGGTGCGGCACTATCCGGTCTAGTCGCCGGCGCGCCGCTTTGGCCCGCAGTCCGCTTCTCGTGGGGATTATCGCAATCGGAACTCAAACCCCGGACGACAATGTGGTTTCGAATTGCCTTCCTGGCTTTGCGGGGTCCGCAAGTGGTCGTTCTGAGTTGGTTCTGTTGTGTGGATGAGTTCTTTCGTCAGAGGTATTGAGTCATTGTAAAGTACCAGAGGTGCTGGGTTGTGATTGGTGTCGTGCGTATCCCGCCAGACGTCGCTGTTGACTGTGAGTTCTCTCTTTTCTGTCTGCATTTCATTAACGCCGCTCATCGTCTTCTACTGTATCCCATATTCCCGTCCGCCAGTTTGACCCTACCTCTGTTTTGCATCTGCCCTCCGTCTGTCTGACCGGCGTTTTTCCCGTGTGCTGGGTTTCACGTCTCTGTCTGCCTCTCTACCTGCCGGGCGGAGGGCCTCTCATCTGTTTCTGCGTCCACCTGACTGGCTTCCTCCCTCTGTCTGCTGTGCCCTTCTCTCTCCCTTTCCGTCCGGCTGGCGCTGTGCCTGACGCTGGGCCACTCGCCGCAGATGTCGTCGCCGGCGCTGGGTCACTGGGCGTCGGCGGAGCGCGGCGCGGCCGGCACGCCGCCGCCGCTGCCGCCCAAGGTGCCCGCCTCGCCGGCCGCCTCGGTCAAGACGCGCACGCCCTCGCCGGCCACGCTCTCGCTGCCGAGCGACCGCGGCAGCCTGCCCGACTGCGACAGCCCGCCCAACTTCGAGCCGCCGCCGCCGCCGACGCAGGGCGCTGTCACGCGTGTGGAGCTCAACGGTGACGACGACATGGACACATACAAGGTGCTGGACTCGGCCGAGCTGCGTGGCTACCGCGAGGAGGCCAACTACAAGTTCTTCGTGTCGCCGGGTCGCATCTGCACCGATATAGTCGGCCTCGGCGAGAAGAGGCCCGAGTCGTGAGCGCGCGCGCAGCGTCCGAGTGTGCTTGTGCGAGTGCTACGTTATGTATACCAAAGAGGTGCGCGCTCGCACGTCGGCGTGTGCCGCGCTACCCGGCCGCCGGAGGCCGCGCCACCGTGGTCCGGACCCGAACTAGTCATCGAGTCGCCGAGCGGGCCGCGGCGGCTGACCGCGAGTGACCTAGCAATAGAGCGGCGGCGCCCCCTGTGATACGGCCGGCGTCGGACCGCGCCGCGCGCCGCCCGGGCGCCGCCGCTGCCTCATACCCCGCCGCCCTCATATCTCCCTCATTCGTGTGCCGGCGCGCGCCGCTGCCCGCCTTCGTTGTGCGTCTTCCCGCTGAGTGGGCGTGGGGAGGGATGGTGCTAGTCGAGAGCGGTGGGGCGCGCGCGCTCGAATGCCAGCGCTATGCTTAAAACGTGTGTTATATCGAAGCCAATAACATGGAGATTTGTAAACGGGGTTTTGCTGGTGATGGCCGGTGGCAGCAGAAACGGATCGGGAGATGGCGAGGAAGGGATTGGACGGTAATCTCAACTCAGATGAAATATTTCTCGATTTTAGAAGTTAGTACCACACAATTATTGGTACTTGGGTGTCAGGCTTACCTTGCCCACCTTTACCAGCTAAAGGCTTTTTACTTTGGTGGCAGTTGTTTCATTTTCACAGCAGAATGCTTCAACAGTTTCCATGCGGTGAAAAAGATGTCCATGTGTCAGCCTGCGTCAGGTTTAGAAGTGTTGACAAGTGAACGGACTATTTTTCTGACGAAGGGCGTCATGGCGAATGGTAAAAGTGCCGGACTTCCACGGGGGCCCGGGTTCGAATCCCTGATGCGCCATGGCCTCCCGGCGCTAACATGGACAATGCAGTCGCTGACCTTACATGAAAAGGTGTGGCGACGTGCGTCGCGCGCCCCTAAAAAAGTTTATGACGCGTATTGATGATAATATTGTTGAAGAATTGCGCTAACCATGGGAAATTTGTTGACTTGAAGAGTGTGGAGTGAAGATGTGGTATAAAGGAGACTCCGAGAAAGAAGGTTGAGTAATATGCTATGAACAAAACAACTTCAAGGAGTAAATCAAAACGTAACTTACCTTCAACGTAAAACCAAAATATAGTGTACAAAATGTGTTAACATGCGCCCGGGCGGCCGGTTGCTTCCTTCGATTGGGCGAGTGGTCAATTTGACCCCCTCCCCCCTTGAGATCTCAGGAACTAAGTAAGCTAGAAACACCAAATTAACAGGGTGCATTGGGCTGTGTGGTTCCTAGGCCTTGACTTTTAGACCAAATAAGGTTAAACAAGGCCAAACTCTAAGTTGGTCTCCAAAGTGCCCCCAGAACCTAAATGCGTTTTCTAAGCAAAAGGTGACATGCTCACTTAAAGTCAGTTACCTTGGTTGATCTTTTGAACGTCATGGCGACCAAAATGGTGCAAAACTGGTTTGTGTTTTGCATTCAAATAAGCGACAAAGATTGCGCTGGGCAGTATGCTCCTAAGAACAAAATGTTGACCTGGGTCCTTTGAGGTCAGTCACCTATTCTGACCTTTAAGAAGAGCATGGAAGATGCATAATACGGTTTCTGTTACCAATAAATTCGACATAACCATTAGAAACTATCCCATACAGCAAGCTCTCGAGTAATAAAACAGATTGGTTTTGACCTTGGTCTGACCTTCATGCTCGACCCCAGGTCAATTAAATCTGTTTATTCAGTTGTGTTGTCTAAGAGAGTATATCAGAGATGCATGGCTTCATTTAAATATCCGCTGTTGCATCAGACTGAACTATTCCCCTAGAAATTGACCTCGCTGAATCTATGGCCTGACTTTGACCTGCCGTGGGTCAGCGACCTTACAAGGCGCGCTTAAATTTGCGAAAGCAAGCGATTCACTATTTAATTGCATACAGTCATGCAAAATTTTGCGAGGCTTCGCCGCGCCGTTCCGAAATTATTCCGAAAAAAACCTTCGGAGGAGGTTAATTTGATCCCTCACCCGAGCGCGTGTTTAAGAAGTGTGCTAGTAATGGGCCGTCTCGCAATGAATGCACATGCGCCGATTATTACTTTTACATAATAATCGACGCGTGAAGGAAGCTATGAGTTTGTTCGCCGTAGCTCATACTTGTGGCGTAGAATGCTCTGGCATTAGTTGAAAGCTGAAAATAAAGTTAGTGGAAGTTCTGTGGAAAATAATACCACAAGTCTTACTGGCAGCATGTGATAAGTAGTTCTGGCCGAAGTTCAGATGTTCAGCGTGTTTATCAGTGTTCATTGTGAACAATACGGAGCCCCGGCAGGCTACCTCCTGACCGCGGCGCTCATTCGGGAAACAAAAGATTTGGCCACGCTTAAGCCGTTTCCCAAGAATGTAGCAGGAAAATACAGCGTGTAGTCTTAGGAGATTTGGTCTGCGGACACGTATTCCACGCAAACTATCGGGTATGGTGGAAATGACGCGTAGAAAATCTGAGGCCGAATGGAACTCAACCTTATTATAATGACAGCATGATTCCCTGCACATCAGAAAACCCTGATTATTTTAATCTGAGTGATTCCGTCCAGACTACAAATGTGGTCGGCTCATTCTGGCACTGATCGTCGTCGTCACCTCCGGGTCAACTTGGAAGTACTGAGGCACCTGGCTGAGGCTGGGGCGCTTTTGAGCATGTTTGGTGTCGGACCGGAAGTCACGGGTGGATCATCTGTCCGGAGCATGCCTTTGTCTAGTGTGTTAGTATGTGGTGTTATATGGGTGTGCATGCTAACATATCAGACGAAGGCGATATTTCAAACAATTATTTCATCCGTGTCACCTCCAAAGCGTTCTAATCCTTCCTTATAGAGAATGCTTCACACCTGAAGGTTCCGAAGCAGGCACCAAATATGATGGAAGAGACTCGTTTATAACTATTGGTGTACTTCTGATTTGAAAAGACTCCTCAAAACGCCACAATTTCTCTGTTTAGCAAATAAGCTCCTCGATACGTCACTGTTTTATTGTGTCATTGTACCTTGTACGAAAAAGACTGAGAGCCAATTGACGGCGGTTTTATTTGGGAATAATGCTCACAAATGCCAGATATGAACGATTCAACCATTATATTTTCCTCAGCCTTGATCGCGCATGGTATATGAAATGGTTATTATGACGTCATGAATGCCAAGGTGACCTTGAAATACTCCCTACTTTCGCAGGCGTGTAGCTTAGGAACTAAAGGGGCTTAGATCTTAAGAAGGTTAGGACTGTGAACTACACTGAACGATCTTCAAAATGTGTTTTTCAGTTCAAAACCCCATATAAATGCGGAACACTACCTTTAAACCTTCGGCCAGAAGATGGCCACTAACGAAAGACAATGGCATAACCCACCTGCATGGTTGCATTCGTCACTGAGACAATGTTCACCATAGCGAAGGCCTGGTTATGCAACACACAGCTCGGCCCACACGGCGGACAAGCTTTCCCATCAGACGCAGCACTCCGAAGTTACAAAACGACCAATGATAATGCAGGTGGCATGCAAGCGTTTGTCAGCGAGTCGCATCGTCAAGCGTCAAGCGCTTCTTATCACGTGTTCAGTTCGGCGAGTGAGTTTCAAGAGGACTTCATTGAATTGATTGAGTGGGACGACGGACGGATGGACGAAAGTATGATGCATATATTTCTGAGCGGATGCATCGATGAAATGAGACGGATATGGAATCGACAGAAGCGGAGTAAACTGATGCGTTTTGGACGGTTTGCACGACAAAGCCTTCTTCAGAAAAGTCCATTTAGAAGCCAAATGCTCGCTTTCATAATGTGAAAGGAGTACACTTAACTGATGCATAACTATGCACGCTGGCAAAAAAGGGTGCGAAAATTTCAAGGCGTGACTCCACCAAAGCCCAAAAACGGTCTCGGAACTAGGAATCCGAAATATGACAGATGTACCGGCTGTAGGAGCAACGTATTACGAACAAGTGGACCGCTCTCCCTCTGTACCCACATCAGTGAACCTATTGGTTTTAACATGAAACATGCCTGTCACAGTCTAAACTGCCATCTTTTCACTGTTGATACCTCACCGTAGGCGCTTTGTGGTTAGCGGCTGTCAGTAGCACCCACCTGCACCCGATATTTTGGTGCCTTCTTGCGAGACAGTCTCCCGCGCTCCTGCCTATTGACGGGATGCCCATCGTTGAACGTAGCTCGCGACGGTTCTTTCCCGATATATGGGACTCGGTGAACAGATGACTGCTCCAGTGGCACAGAGCGAGGCCGCGCCACCATGGTGGGTCACCGGACCGAAGAATCTACTTACAGACACACCATGACCACAGCCAGACTGCCGCGTCTGCGCTGGTCGGCGCAGAGCTTCCCTGTGACGTAGCGATCCCCAGCAACCGCTGTCATGCTCTGGGTGGGAAGGAGCCAGTCGAGGGAAGATCCTCCAGGGTCAGGCTCGGACCAAACACATTCCACCTACGTTTGTACGCACATTGACCATCTGCGCCACCAATGTGTCAACTAACCACGACGGACAGTACATAGGATCCGCGCCGACCACTGGCGCTGACCGCACTGTACGTGATCTCTTCATAGGATCCGCGCCAGCCACTGGCGCTGACCGCACTGCACGTGACTTCTCGGCGCCGGCTATCCACCGCTCGGGGCAGCGTCGGCTGGCGACGACACGGGATGCACACCTGGCTGGCCGCACACAGCAGGGTGACGGGCCTTCTGGAGCCAGGTGTCGGCGCCTCCTCACGGCCGCCGCCGTGCCCACGCCCACGCCGCCTCCCCGCACTCTGAAGCCTGGCACCGGAGCTGTGAACACGAATGCCGACGCCGCGGTGGAGCCGGCGAAACCATTCGGTCATGTGTAGAAGCACGCGGCGTCTGTGACTCATCCATATTGGCGTTTTACCGTTATTTGTGCGTGACTCGAAATTGCTCATAGCTGTGCGAGAACGGCTGGATCTTATCCTACGATACCTCGCTGCAAGTCATAGTAACGACGGACGCAGAACCCGAGTTTGAATCAGCGCAGACGCATTAGAGCTCCGGCCCCTGCTGCGGGCCACACCCGGTTGGGGTTCGGGCTGGACGGCGACGCGACAGCTGCGCCCTATGACGCTGGCGAAACGAGGCTACCATTGGGACTGACCACGAACGGTTAGCTCTGGGTTAGCTGTCACTCAAAAAGAGAGGTGGAAACGGCCTCGTCGCGGAGCAGCCGAAGGCATGGCGTGGAGCGGTAGCATGCAGTCCCTCTGCTGTTGCGGTGTGGGACCGCAGCCCAGGGAATGGCACTACCTCGACACGAGTAAGTGGCCCTGGAGCGCTCGTTTCTTCAAGTGGTGTCATCGCTCGTTTCTGTAAGCAGCGTACGGGTATTATACACAAAGACGCTGCCTCATGCTGCGAGCTATTGTGGTTATTCGGCGAGGCGCGATGATGACCCGCGTCGTGGACGGCCGGCGCCGACGCTCTGGTTTCGTTTCTGATCTCGCGGTGACCGTTCAGCGCCGGCCGTGGCGTTCCGGAGTGAGATAAGGACCAGATAGCGACGCGTAATTGGACCGAGCCGGCCGCCGGGCGCTGCGGCGACGGACGCGCGTCGATACAGAGCAGCTCACAATGGACGGCGCGACCACACGACCGACTTCGCGGCGGTGGCGGCGCTCGCAGCCCCGGTGGCGTCGTCTGTCACGTTCGCACGATGACGCGGCCCCGTCGACAGCCGCGGGGTTCGGGCCGGGGCCGGTGACGCGGCCCCGTCGACAGCCGCGGGGTTCGGGCCGGGGCCAGTGACGAGGCCCTGCCGACAGCCGCGGGGTTCGGGCCGGGGCCAGTGACGCGGCCCTGTCGACAACCGCGGGGTTCGGGAGCGGGGGCCGGTGACGCGGTTCTGTCGACAGCCGCGGGGTTCGGTCCGGGGCCAGTGACGCGCGTGTGGCGACAGTAACCGCGGCGGCCCCGAGACCGCCCGGCTGCTGGCCGGCAGACCAGACTGACCAAGGGTGGGGCCGGAGGCCATCGCGAAGGTGCTAATCATCAGGCAAACCAAGGCACATCGACGACTTTACCTCGCGACAATGTAAAGGGGTCCTAATTGCTCAAATTCGGGTAACCGGGCCTCCCCATTACAGTTTTGATGGCTTTCATTTTCCTGGTCAACTTTACATGGGAAGACGCTGATTTTTGTTTGTGTCTGCATTTTAAGTGGTCTTTGAACCCTGGCAGGATTTTTTGTTGACCCATTTCAGGGTTCCGGATGCGACGATCACCGGGCGAAGAACAGTGCACGTGCGTCACAGACCCGGTCTTCCTTACCTGTATTACTTGAAACAACCGGTGAATAAAAGAAAGGAGGCATGTCAGTCACAGTGTTTACTCGTGATCTAGTGCTGGAGGGCCTCTTGGTACGTCGTAAAGAAGGTGCACGATTATTTTGGTCTCAAGTGAGTGCAGCAAAGGCTCTGCAAAGGATTGCACGAGACGTCAGTAAGCGGCATTAGGTTTTAAAGTGCTATTGCTCTAACCTATGTTAACGAGGTGCCTGTTGAAAAGGAACGCTGCCTTCCAAGCACCAGGACGAAAGTGGGCTCTAAATATTCGCGCCTACTTGGATCTCAAAGTGACCATCTCCATACTTTGCGAGTGAGAGACGCAGTCGATATGTTTACCAGCCTGACGCGAGGACACGACTTTTAGTATATATGGGAAGAGTTGGCTGTGCGGTGTCATGTTAATAAGCATCAGTGCCATTTACCCTAAATCTTTGCGACGCATAACAGCCTGGCTTTACTCAGCTGGCGCAAAGCAGCGCCCTCTGCATTTTGGTACACTTCTGGCAGTGTACGTGAACGGGTGTTGGTGTGAACGTCGTAAATATGTTTCCGCATCTCGTTTAAAGCGATAGAGACCTGTGGAAACGTATGTTTAAGGCTTCACGTTATAACGAAACTAATTTAAATGTCATGCCGATCGTTGGGAAAGAACATGCGCCGCATATGGTGAAAAAGTTGGCGTTTGCGAACCAAGGATTGCGGGGTGGCGCGAACATTTTTCCAAGATGTCGGGTGGTACAAATTGTATTGGCTATGCATGGGGCATGTTGCATTGGTGCTGCAATTTGCCGATAGTTATGTAATTAACTGATTGGCTCTCACTGTTTGACCGACATAATTGTTGTACATGGCTCATTGTCATCGAGACAATAAGTCGACATTTACACTGCGTATATATGCTCATAATTCCTACCGGAGCAGCTAGCACCGAGCTGACAACAGTTGTGAAACAAACGCTGACTGATTAAAACGGGCAGAAATTGTTCCATGCCGCAATCACAATGAATAAATTGCGGAAAATTATGTACAAGCGTATTTTGTGTACAAATCGAAATGTAATCAGTATACCTACGGTGAAGTCTACTTCACGTAACAAAAAAAAAACTCTTTCCACCCCGTAATACAATTTGCCCTAGGGCAGGGCAAATTGCGTCATTTGAAAAGGGTTCATTCAGAAGTCCTTGACGTAAAAACAAACGTGCTCTTCAAACCTTTACCATTGCATACCTATGTGGCTAAAGGTTATAGCTGTATGCAGATATAAGAATATTAACACTATCTTCCGTAGTTCATACAAACAACCTCACAAAATTTTAAGCAGAGTCCTGCTTACGGCACCTATTTTACCTAATCTATGTTGAACCAGTGACATTCACGCACAAAGTGAGTTTAACTCCCGCGGGTTCCGTGGACATCCCGTGGGTTTAGTGTCCGCAGGTTCCGTGGTCATCCCGTGGGTTTAGTACCCACGGCCGCCAAATCGTGCCATCTGCGAAAAGCAGCCGGCGAGTGGGCAGCCGTCTAATGGGCTAGGCTAATTGACATTCTGGGCACCAGGTGGCGGGATATGTGGCCGCGAGGAGCACAGACGAGAGGTCGCGCGGGCAGCCTGTCGGTAGGGCGACTGCTGTCGGCCGATTTGGGCGTGGTGAAGCGATTTGAGGAGAGGTGGGGCGGCGGTGGGGGTGAGAGAGGGAGGGGAGTCGGCTGAGACGTGTTGCCACCCTTGCTGTGGTTGGATAATTGCTGATAGCGATACTTTTGAGATGAACGAAAAAATGACAAGCATAGGTTTAAATGATGTTTCTTGACATCCAATTGCAATTTACGCTCTAATTTGTCCATTGGTCACTGCCTTTCACCCGAATGTGACTTCCTCCTTTAGGAACGCCATACCGTAGTATCAATCACATCTGAGAACTGTTCGTTAACGCAGGGTCCAGCCCCCATATCGTGCGTCGCAAGAAACGTCAACGGAAAAATGTCGGATTAATGTGCAGAAGTTTCGCACACGGCTGTCCCCTCAAATTCCCCACAGAACTTTGCCAGCTTGCTTCCGGATCAAGGAAACGAACACAACGCTGATATTCAATCTCGGATGTTTTAGTTTTGTTTGGAAGAGCAATTGCAGCCAGTAATGACCATATCATAGTTTTGGGATGAATGAGAGTGATGAACGATGGGAAAAACCGCTTGCACCTGGGGATGCATCCGCTGTGACTTGCTGTTCTGCTTCTTGCAATTTTACGTGATGCTCTATGCCTTCAATAAAGGCAACGTCCGTCACAGCCAGCAATTTAGACCTCGTTCCTGTCAGCCAAATGCATCTTACTCGCTTTCCTCACCTTCCCGCAGTCAAGCAATAAATAACTCCAACTCGGCACAAGTATTTGACTTCCACACTGGTGAGGAGACTGCACTGACGGTGCACACTTTTCAACATGGGATGCGCTAACGGGATGCTGGTTACCTGTTGTTTTATTAGGTGAAAAGGACAAAGTTAAGGTTTTACTTGGTGTAATGAAACACATAGTACCCGGAGAATACTGCCCGCTGAATCTTTAAAAGCCTTGTAGTTATCGAAAGGAGGCTGGGTTTGAATCAGCTGGGCGCAAAATCCTTACCTCTACTGTCACCTGCCACTGCTTGGTCTTTCCTTGGGCGAGCAAAAACAAATCCAAAGTCATCTTTGCGTAACAAGGCCCAAGCACACCTCAACTTGTGTCTGCTTATGTCGAGTCCACCATGTGTCTACTCGGTTTTATACAAGCATGCCACGGACGCGAGAATGACAAGTTTGGATTTGTAAAACAAATCCTAACCACGTCATGCACTTGATATAAAAATGGACTCGGATTCTTCCAGACTGAAACCGACCTAAACCCAGCCAGGTTCAACCGCGGCCAGACCACCTTGCTGGCTGGGACGGTCACAGCACGAGAACGAGCAGTCCTTGACGAAGTCTGAAGTTTTCCTTGTTCGCCTCTCGGTCACGGTTGTCCCAGCCCACGTCGTCACTGTTTGCAGCTGTTCGCGAGTCGACTTCACGTTCCTCGTGCCCTGCTATCTGTCCCCCTTCCTCGTGCCACGCCAGCTGTGCTGTACCTCATGACATTCTCTCCTTAGCTGCTCTCTGTGCTCCACCCCCGGTCGCTGTTCTTCGTGCGCCGCTCCACCTCCGCTTCTCGCGCACATCTCCCTGTCGCGGTTCTTCGAGCCCCGCTCCACCTCCGCTTCTCGCGCACATCTCCCTGTCGCGGTTCTTCGAGCCCCTCTCCACCTCCGCTTCTCGCGCACATCTCTCTGTCGCGGTTCTTCGAGCCCCGCTCCACCTCCGCTTCTCGCGCACATCTCCCTGTCGCGGTTCTTCGAGCCCGCTCCCCTTTCTCGTGCATCCTGTCCGGTTCTGTCCTGTTTGTAGTACCCGGCCCCCTGTCTCTGTTCCTTGTTCCTCGCTTTCAATTTTCGGTCTGTATGTCGCACTCTTCGTATCCGTTCCTTGTCATCCTCCTATCCGTCTCTTTGTACTTCGTGTCTAGCTCTGTCCCTTTCTGCGTGCCCCTTTCTGCCTTCCTTTCTCCTGTACCGCTCTCTTGTACCCCTCTGTCCTCTCTGTTCCTTGTGTCCCGTTCTCTGTCCCTGTTCCTCGTATCCCGCTCTCTGTCCCCGTTCCCCGTGTCCGGCTCTCTGTCCCTGTTCCCCGTGCCCCGCTCTCTTTCCTTGTTCCTCGTGCCCGGCTCTCTGTCCCTGTTGCTTGTGCCCGGCTATCTGTCCCTGTTCCTCGTGCCCGGCCCCCTGTCCCTGTTCCTCGTGCCCAGCTCTCTGTCCCCGTTCCCCGTGTCCGGCTCTCTGTCCCTGTTCCCCGTGCCCCGCTCTCTTTCCTTGTTCTTCGTGCCTGGTTCCCTGTCCCTGTTCCTCATGCCCGTCTCTCTGTCCCTGTTCCTCGTGTCCGGCTCTCTGCCCCTGTTCCTCGTGCCCGGCTCTCTTTCCCTGTTCCTCGTGCCCGACTCTCTGTCCCTGTTCCCCGTGCCCGGCTCTCTGTCCCTGTTCCTCGCACCCGGCTCTCTGTCCCTGTTGCTTGTGCCCGGCTCTCTATCCCTGTTGCTTGTGCCGGGCTCTCTGTCCCTGTTCCTCGTGCCCGGCTATCTGTCCCTGTTCCCCGTGCCCGGTTCTCTGTCCCTGTTCCTCATGCCTGGCTCTCTGTCCCTGTTCCCCGTGCCCGGCTCTCTTTCCCTGTTCCTCGTGCCCGGCTCTCTGTCCCTGTTCCCCGTGCCCCGCTGTCGGCTCGGTCACGCCTCAGCGCGCCGGCCCCGGCCGCGCCGCGCGCCGCCAGCTCTCCTGCCATTCGCTGTCTGGCGCTGCCCGCGAGTGTGCGCCGGCTGCGCGGCTCATCGGACCGGATACCCTGCACTCGATCGGACAGAGAGAGGTGAGTCGGCTGACACCTGCCGGGGACACGGCTCAAAGGCCGCCAGTCCGGCCCTCTCCCCGGAAACGAGCAGTGGGTCACAGGCTAACCGCCACTTCCTTCTTCCCGTGTTCCGCCAGGACGACTGTTTAAGGTGACGACGCTCAGTGTTGCGCGTTACAAATCTTTGGATGTCAGTGCCTACTGCGTGACTTGGAGAAGGTGGACAAAGGACATACGCGGTTCGGTCGCGATTTCTGCGTCACGCCGCGCCGGGTGGTGGACGTTCCACTTGCGTGCGGTGCGATTGGGGTCACTCGTGACCTTATTGGTGCAGCCGCCGTGCAGCTGCGAAACAGCGTGTGACGGCCCAGTCTGCTGGTTTGTGTACGTCTGAGCTCCGCTTGCTTGGAGAAATCGCCGAGGTTGACACGTCGAGCGCCCTGTGCCAGTTGCTTCCGACGTGCGAATGAGAAATGCAATCTGCAGGACAGCAGGCTGCCGATGAGATACCTTACAATACATGCAGGTTTGATGTTGCATCTGATGCACCCACGCACTCATTCGCACGGTTTACGGACATTAACGAGACTTCGTTGCATTACAGTGTGAATGACATTGTCCGTGCACGTTCCACATCGGTGATCAAGTGAAAACATCGAGCATAGAAAAGTACAATATAGTACAAAACGCTTTACAGGATTGTCCATTCTGAAAGAGTGGCAGAGCTACAAAATACCAGGTGGAGCACCATCCATGCGTGAAATTTTCCCAGCCCGTCCCAACTGCGCACAAATGGCCGCACGCCTCTGGCGATAAGCCGATAGTGCTTCGATCGCTTCCGCCTCAAAGAGCGCCCCGTTTTCACAGTGCGGCAACGTTCCCCCCCCCCCCCCCCCCACCGACCACGCGACCTTAACACAATGAAACGGGGCGCCGCGCACATTACCGCGCCGCCCTGCCGGCCGTCGGCGCTGACAGCAGTCCCCGAACAGGCGGCGGTGGCCGCGCCCAGCTCGTTCGGCGGGTCTCGGCGCCTCCCGCCAACCCGCACCGTTAGCAAGATGCCTGGCGGCCGATCAACACGTCGCAGGCGGCGCCGGCCAGGCGTTGACCCGCGCGGAGCGTGAGGAGCCGCGGCGCGTTCCCAGGGGTGCCGTGAGAGCCGCCGGCCGCAGCCGGGCGGCTCCCACCCCAGCCGGCAGCCGCAGCCGCGGCAGACGCGGCTCAGACGGCGGCCGGCCGTGCTGCGAGGGCGGAGGCCGGAGCTGGGCTGAGGCTGGGGCGGCGGCCGGCGCTGGGCTGAGGCTGGGGCGGCGGCCGGCGCTGGGCTCAGGTCGGGGCGGAGGCCGGCGCTGGGCTCAGGTTGGGATGGCGACCGACGCTGGGCCGACGGGGCGGCGGGGTGGAGGCGGCGAGGAACGCGTGTCATGCGGAAGAAGTTATCTGAATGGTGCATAGCTGGCGTGATAAGCGTATTTGCAGCATCTGTCATGATCATAGGCAGGGTTGAAGGCTTTGTTTTGTGCTATAATCGTTACCGTTCTTGTATCACTTCCATGTACATCGCGTTAGACGGATTCTGGCGGCGTCCACCCGCAAACGCGCAAAGACGTTGTCTTCGCCGCTCAAGCCGTGATCTCGAGCGCGAACAGCTGCAATCTCCCTGGCTCTATTTCTGTATGCGTTGGTTTAAGTGCTGAAAAACTGGTCTGACGGGAATGATTCCTGGTTCCCTGTTGTCCATGCTTGGATGCCGATAGGTGTGACATGGACTGCTAAAGCTTGACTACTCCCGCGTTAACACAGGATTACGGCTGCTTTCGTAACAGTGACAGGCTTGATAATTCTGCGAAGTAAATCCCCTTCGACTGTTTTACGACGCACGGGTCTGCTATGGTCATAAATGTTACGATGTCTTGCGTGGATTGTAACAGTAATCCAAAAGGGCCTGAAGTGTACGCCTCGAGCACTGTTTGATTTTCACCGGTTCATGCTTCTTCCATGACCTGCCGTAGTTGTAGCTGCTTGCCTACCAGTCACCTCATTGCAGATGCCTACTTTCTTAATTGCACTACTCATGCCATCATTCACATTATGGTTCAACGTTCGTGCCATGACACCGAGGATGTTGGTTTGACGTTCATTGTATTGTCGACTTTTGGACTCCCATTGAACTTCTGCAGAAATAGACGAATCTTCAGCTCGGCACTATCCACGATCGTAACACCTGTGTCGCCGGACAGGCGACGGAGTGGCATTGTTGAAAGCCATCGCCATGTAACCACGTCAGTCTTTTTAATTTCGGCGTCATATAGGGCAGACTCACGTCCCCAGACGATACTTTCGAGCTCGGCGGCTCACAGCACCACGCTGTCCTCGCACCACTGCACGACCTCGCCCTGGTCCGTAAACCGACAGTCATCAGAAGCCCAGCCCAGCCGGTGGCACCCGTCACGTTCAGCGTCGGCACCGCCCAGCTCGTGGCTCCACCGACAGCCGGCGAGTGTCGTTCTCCGCCGCATCCCGCCCGCTTCGGCCGGGCCGGGACGGCCACGGTGCGAATTTCTCCCGGAAGCGTGCTGTTTGCTCGTGTGTGGGGCGGGGTCGTGCCGCTCTGTGGCTGGCGATGGGCCCGCTGTTGGGTGCGGCCGCCCGCCCGCCATGGGCCACTGCCGCCCAGCGCGCCGGCACAGCCCCGTCGCTGGTCACTTTCTCTGTGGGGACGCCATGGTATGCTCAGAGATCATGGGAAAGCTCCGCCCGGATTCCCAAGGGGCCCGTGACGGGACGTATGAGTGTTTGGCTTTCTCGGTAAATCAAGAGAAATCCGTTCCACCAACAGAGTTTAGTAACTGCCCGACGGATCGCCCGCCCCTCTGTGTACCGTTGGCGTCAGCAATTCTGACGACAATGTCCATGGCGGCTGGCTGCATCGTCAGTTAACGCAAGTATAATTATTTCATTTCATTGAACATATCGTCGTCAATAACAGGATATGACGCTGAGCGTTCGACGGCTCCAGGTCCCAAGCGTTTCGATAGCTTTTGTTTAGCTCTCGTCCAGACCAGACCGTTCCGACCTTACCTCTCAAGACCAACAGCCTCTGTGCAGCTCCAGTTCAGGCCGTTCGGACAATACATCTTAAGACAAAGCCTGAAATGAATCGCTCTTGAAGATCGCTGCCTGGCTCGTAAGCTTCACATCCTTTGCGCAGCAGCGTTGATGCTCACGAAACGAAATGAAGGAAATATTTCGTAGACAGCAGACGCATTGCTGTGTTATATATATATATATATATATATATATATATCCATATGTCCGATTCGTTGTACCAATGGTATCGGTCCATCCTTTCCGTTGTGAATGCACAACAGTCCAAAGACACACTTAATCGCAGGACGCTGCACTTAGTCCCAAAAATATGCGGCTGTTTGCTCGTTCACGGCCGGTGAGTCGTTTGTGACTCGCCATATAAATGTGATAGAAGACGGGTGAGAAAGAAAAAATCCTGTTATTTCTGCGGACCAGAAATAAAAAAGTGGTGACATTGCATACTGCCCTCCTTCTGATAGTTGTAGCGTTAACAACATGTTTCTGAGCGCACTGCATGGCGCGGAGGCGTTCGGCTATTTCCACCATGTACCACTTGTAAATTAAATGTGTCCCCGAATTGCCTTAAGCCCACCATAATTGTCCCGCACAATTGGACCAAGGAACAATGGTAGCTTTAAAAAATTAATAACGGCCAGGCTATGCAGATTTTTTTATATGGGTATGTTCACACTTATAACGTGCACACCCTCCCATCCAGAATGACACGTGCCGTACATTCTGATTGGTGCGTGACGTGTGTGACCAGACCCAGGGTCAAGCGGATAGTTTCTTTTGATGACGTAAAGCTCGCCTGCTTTTCCCTATGGTCTTCGGTTGAATCATTCGTCGTGAGCGCTCCTTGTAATACACTGCGCAAGGGATTGCTCACTCTCACCTCCTTTCACCAGCGCTTTTTCTCATCTCGGAAGCGTTGGTCCTCTTGATTACGCGTACGCAGCGTCTCGCTTGGGTAGATGGCGGCTGTACCTTTCCTTTTCTGTGCCGACTTAATCGCCGATGAAACCCAAATTGTGGTGGGTGTGCTCTTCTGAATAATCGATGCGTTCGAAACCCTCAAATGATGGTAATTGGAACTCCAACACAGAATAAATGTTGTACGGGAGCTTTCCATAGGGAGTTCAATTGAAGTCGCTGAAGGCAGACACGGTCGGTAAGCAGATCAGTGGCGTTGAATTCTCCATGACGATGCTTCGACAAACAAGGACGGGCGCACACAGTAGCCCCCGGGTGCACGTGTCCCCCCCCCCCCCTCCTCTTCCAAATGTGCGGCACGTGTTATACGTAGGCGCTTAGTGTTGGCGGTTCAATATTCCAAAACACATAAAATAAGAGGCTCGAGGACATGCGACCTTGCCTTACGACACTCAAAAAATTTGTGCGTGCCTGAAGCACGCTAAACTCGGCTTTTAGCGAGTTTTGTTTACTTTGTGCCTTCTCCTTCCCTTCCCCTCCCGTTGTGGAATTTTGCATACGCCTCTGTTTTTGAAATAATCAAATTCATTTGGTAAGCAATGTATCATGTTACAAAAGTGATAAAGCGCCCGAAAGGAGTCGGTGAAAAAAAATGTTATACGTAGAAATGCGTAGTCGTTACGTATACGTAGTTATACGTAGAAAATTGCGGCTTGCGCTCATCACTGATTCGGCACTTCTCGGTTCGTCTGCTATTCATCTCCCATGCGACAATATGCCTGGAGCTGGAATTGAAGGTAGGTTCTGAAGGGAGAGCAGTGCACCGAGGTGGCACCAACAGCACGGGACTACTCCAGGTTATACGTTACAGTGTTATAAATCGAAGAAATTTGTAACCACCGATGCCGGAAACAAATTCAATGTCACTCTTTTGGAGAATGGCAGTGCTTTCACTGTCCCGAGTTTACTGGTACTGAGCAGCTGTTCTTTTTTTTAGATTTTAACAGCGGTACTGTGCCGGTCATTGTCGCCAGCATCAGCTGCACCACTATCAGCTGATTCGACACGCTGCCAGACCACGCTTGCAACCGGCCGATGCAGTATCCGGTCACTGCTGTTCCCACGACATCTGGGAGCTGGCCTCAGCTGTGCTGACGCGCCCCGGTCCGCGGTCGGTCCGCTCCACTGTCGGCACCGTCCCCGACGCCCGGCCGTCCCCGGCCGTCAGGAGCAGCCAGGTCAGCGGCGCCCAGCCTGACCCACCGTCGACTGAAGGAGGCCAGCGCCGGCGCTCGTGACGCGCCGGGCTCCGGCGCGCCATAGTTGTGACGCTGCACGTCTCCAGCGCGCCACAGTTGTGACGCCGGACGTGTCGGCGTGACCGGTGGGGCGCGCAGTCGGCGGGCTCCGCCGCCGCGCTTTGTCTCGGGGCCGCGCGGCCGGGCTGCAGGCAGCGAGGACAGGGAAGGGTACGGCCGGGCTGCAGGCAGCGAGGACAGGGAGGTGTGCGGCCGGGCTGCAGGCAGCGAGGACAGGACGGTGTACGGCCGGGCTGCAGACAGCGAGGACAGACAGGTATCGGTGACTTCCTCACCCCACCGGTCGCTAACAGCCGCTGCGCCTCCTCTGTCAACGGCTTGTGGTTTGGAGCTTAGGCACGGGATGTGGATCCCTTTGCTTGACCTGCCACAAATTGGACGGCATGTTTAGGTGACCGCCTGGTCGTTTCCGACACCAGGCAGCCGCATGCTCGAAACGTGGTACCAACGCATGGAAAACAGCGCTGCCATTGGAGCTCCTTTCAATAATAACTCCTGGAGACGCCGCCAACACGTCGACGATTTTGAGCATAGATAAGGAATATAGAAATGTGGAGAGAGAGACGTGGGTGCCAATTTCAGATGCTTATCATGGGAAAATAACAGCGTTGTGCTGACCTAAATGGGTCTGATGTGAACGCCGATATATCGGCCACATATTCCGTAATCTTCGCCCACAACTGTATCTGGTCCTGGCCGATGCTCGGTTCATCACACCTCGTTGTTATGTCAGCTGGCCGCCAAGGGCGGATCCAGGGGTAGCCAAAGGGGCGATGCCCCTCCCCAGGGGTCGTAAAACCATGATTCCCTCCCTCTCCAAAAAATGCGGTCGGGCGTATGCTGTTGCTCTGTCATGCACCGTCATGTCTACAACCATGAATTATGTGGGTTTCCCGTTTTGATACTGTTGAGGCGGTCAGTTGTGTCAACAGTCAATGGATACCCGCAGCTTAACTAGCGAGTCTAACATGAATAGTTCATTGCTGGTGGATGGTTAACCAGTTATCACTCATCTCGACATTTCGAGAAGTTGCTAATCCCGCTATTCTGTTGACTGGGTCCCTAGTGACCCGTTAACTTCATCACCACACCCAGCCTACCGGTCACAGATTGTTCTGCCCTCCGTACACAGCCGTTCCACGTGCGACACAGTGACCTGGGCCCAAGCCACCACCACGGGGTCGTGTCTTATGGAGAGAGAGAGAGAGAGAGAGAGAGAGAGAGAGAGAGAGAGAGAGAGGGTGGAGAGAGAGAGATAGAGAGAGAGAGAGAGAGAGGGAGAGAGAGAGGAGAGAGAGAGAGAGTGAGAGATAGAGAGAGTGAGTGAGTGAGTGATTAGTGAGTCATTCAGTCAGTCTCGTCAGTCAGAGTCAGTGATAGGAGAGAGAGAGAGAGAGAGAGGAGAGAGAGCGGGAGAGAGAGGAGAGAGAGGGAGAAGAGAGAGAGAGAGAGGAGAGAGAGAGAGAGAGAGAGAGGGAGGAGAGAGAAGAGAGGGAGGAGAGAGAGCAGCGTGGTGAGTGCGTCAGTGAGTGAAGTGAGTGAGTCAGTGAGTCAGTCAGTCAGTCAGTCAGTCAGTCAGTCAGTCAGTCAGTCAGGTCAGGTCAGAGAGGGAGAGAGAGAGAGAGAGAGGGAGAGAGAGCGGGGGGGGAGAGAGAGAGGAGAGAGAGAGAGGGAGAGAGAGAGAGGAGAAGAGAGAGAGAGGAGAAGAGAGAAGAGGAGAGAGAGAGAGAGAGAGAGAGAGATATATATATATATATATATATATATATATATGTATGTATATATATATGTATATATGTATATATATATATATATATATATATATATATACGGCCCTATATTTCTGCATAAATACAAAATAGCATGTCTGTCTGTGTGTGTGTGACAGAGAGTCACTTAAATAACACTCTACCAGAGCGGTTTGTCCATTCCCCCAAACCCAAAGTCTAGATCCGCCTCTGCTGGCCGCGAGCCGGTGCGGTTGTGCAGGCGGAGAGGCAGCTGCGTCTCGCTCTGGCTGACCGTTTCCGGCTGCGGCCGGTTTCACCCGCTCAGTGAGAGATCAGGACGAGGCTAATGGGCACCTGCCCGCACATTGTACGCCGTGTGATATCCGACCGCGTCCGTCGGCTGGAAGAGGAACAAAGCCACGAAATCGTCCTCACGGGACACGCCTCGCCTTATGGTGGGAAGCGGTTTGTTCGCCCACGCCGAGGCTTATTATCGCGATTTCCTGGCGAGCCGTTGGCCAGGCAGTCGGGATGCGCAACACTCCTGGTCCGTCTATAGAGTGTTTGTGAGTGAGAATGGGAAATTAGCCCCATTGCATGTCCATCAATGTGGATTTTTTGTCCCATTTAACTCCGGCTGGAAGGCTGGAGAGTTGCCGGAGTGCAAGAGTCTTGCATTCGTCTGGAGCCGTTTTGAATCTCGATGAATGCAGCCAGAGTCATGTGTCTTCCGTTTCTGGCATGTCCAACACTCCAGAGACATAAGCTCTGATTTTAGGGACCGCCTTTCGCCGGCAAATTTGTGAGGGCAGCGAGACACCATTTCGTCCTATTGCATCGCCATTCAGCAGTTCCAGGACCTGTCCTTACCGCCGCCCGCCCCTCGCATCCTTCGGGTCACTCTGCTGGTCATGTGTTGGCATCGCTCGTGGCGGTGGTGTTTCGCCTCGCCGCGGCGGTGGTGTGTCGCCTCGCCGCAGCGGTGGTGTGTCGCCTCACCGCGGCGGTGGTGTGTCGCCTCGCCGCGGCGGTGGAGGTGTGTCGCCTCGACGCGGCGTTGGGTGTCGTCTCGCCCCAGCGGTGGGGTGTCGTCTCGCCGTAGCGGTGGTGTGTCGCCTCGCCGCGGCGGTGGTGTGTCGCCTCGCCGCGGCGGTGGTGTGTCGCCTCGCCGCGGCGGCGGGGTGTCGCCTCGCCGCGGCGGTGGTGTGTCGCCTCGCCGCGGCGGTGGTGAGCCGCCTCGCCGCGACGGTGGGGTGTCGTCTTACCGCGGCGCTGGGACGACCGCGAGCGGTCGGTTGCGCCGCCGAGCGCTGAGCGTGCTGGTGGCCGGCACTGCCTCCTCCTGCCGGGAGACGGCAGGTGGCCAGCTGCAGCACCTGCCCGCCGTCGCCCGCTAGCCCAGTTCCCGGCCCACCTCCCCTGAAATGGGTCAGGTCGCATCATCCCGGCCGCTGCAGATGGCAGCACTGCGCGGCGGCCAGGGGTCGCACTGGTTTCGTCAGTCACCGGGGCTAGGTTAATTGGGCCGGCCGGTCGGTCCAATAACGCGGACGAGGTGTGAACAGGTGCTCCGGTCTGCTGGGCGGCGAGGCGGCGTCGCGGCCGCGCTACTTTTCTCACCTGGGCCCGGGCGCGTCCCGTCCCCACCGGAGGTGCGGACTGGAGAGGTGACCGGAGTTGGCGGTGCTGGCGGGACCTGCCGGCAACGCTCGCACTGGAGACCTCGCGCAGTCAGTCGTCTTGAGGATTGGACCCGCTATAGCGTCAGCTATTTAATCTGCGCTCAACTTTGTTTTCATGTGTGACATCGATGTCAGCTTTATTTCCGATCATCGTCGATCCAGATAGCTGTGACATCTCACCGCGAAGAAAGCGAGCAACTCTTGCGTCGGGTGAATTTGGTAGGCGGCATAACGATTCGCGGAGGCATGCGCTACAGCCAGTCATGCTGACTCGAGCAATCTGGGCGTTTGCATAAGCTGCGGAACACCACTGGCTCCGTCGCATATCACTTGTCCCTTTCACTGGGTACGCACGGCTGCGCGCGCAGTATACGCCCCGGAGCTGCGCGGACCCTGTCACGTACGTCCGACTGCATCGTTCACGAGAGCAGTGCGCGGCACTGCGACTGCACTGCCTCCTTGTGATCTGTACGACCTCATACAGCCCCACGGTCGGAGCAATGAACAGTGCGACGCGAGCTCACACGCAGACGAGCGACCGTAGAGAACGCCATGGTGAGGGCTGGCAATGGCCGAGGCGGCTGACGGGGCGACAGGACTGAGGATGCCGGTAGCGGCTGACGGAGTGACAGGACTGGCGATGTCTGGCATGCATGACAGCACAAGTTTGTCTTCTTTACACAGAAATGTGAAACCCAAGAATAAGCCGAGTTGCCTGTACCGCCGTCACATGCCATGGCGCCAGCTAGGAAGTAAAAATTAAATAGACTGCGCTTTCGAATCTGTTGTCGATGTTCGATCTGGAAGTGTGCCCGAAGTTCTTCTTTAATACAGCAATCCGATCAAGCAATTTTTGGAAGTGTTATCGACACACGACATACAAGCCTGTTCGGCCTCAAGCCTGCAAGGCGTCCGAATCTGAGCAGAAGGAACGCGGTAGAGCTCAACTGTAGCGCACCCCATTCCTCGCGACCATCAGTCCTCACCGCGCGGCGTATTTGTCACAGAGCGCGGTAGCACTCCAATGTAGCGCACCCCACTCCTCGCGACCATCAGTCCTCACCGCGCGGCGTATTTGTCACAGAGCGCGCCGCGCCCGGCCGCCCATTTCACGGCCTCGTGTACGCGGCTAAACGCTCATCTTCCGTCCGCCGACCCGCACCTGGGCGGTGCGCCACTGAACTCAAATCGCGCCGCGGCCGAGCGTGAGCGGCGCCGCCCCGGTGCTCCGGTGGTCCGCCACCGCCGCCGCCGCCGCGCTCCAGCACCAGCCGTCAGCCACCTGGCCACTGACATTAATGCGCCGCGACACCGCTTCGACGGCCGTGGCCGCGCCCAGTAATTATTAACTGATCGGAGGGCGTCGGCGTTTAAGATGACGGTGAACTAGACAGAAGAATGCGGCTGGCTGCCGAGCTGACAGAGCGTGGGGTGTGTAGAGGAATGTCCTCGCCGCGCTGCGATGACAACGTCACGCGGCTCAGCCAATCATCGTTGCAGCCTATGTCGTCAGACAAGAGAAGTGCGCCTGCAAGACAAATGTGAAGGCGTTAGCGGAGGGAAATTCGGTCCTAATCTTTCCATTCCGCCAGTCATGCGCTGTGATGACGCGCCGGCTGGCACCTCGCCGTGTTCGGCGACGAGCACAGGTTGTGAAGGCGCGACCGTCGGAGACTGGGCCGCGCAGCCGGCGGGCTGGGATCCGCCTGCTATGGAGGCTACGCTCAGCCGTGGTCATCCACGCACAGTAGGACGAGACCGCGCCCGCCCCAGGGCCGGCCTCCCTCCGCCGAGCCGTCAGCACGGCTGGCTTCCCTCCGCTGAGCCGTCTGCACAGCCGACCTCCCTCCGCCGAGCCGTCTGCACAACCGACCTCCCTCCGCCGAGCCGTCAGCACGGCTGGCTTCCCTCCGCCGAGCCGTCTGCACAGCCGGCCTCCCTCCGCCGAGCCGTCAGCACAGCCGGCTTCCCTCCGCCGAGCCGTCTGCACAGCCGGCCTCCCTCCGCCGAGCCGTCTACACAGCCGGCCTCCCTCCGCCGAGCCGTCAGCACAGCCGGCTTCCCTCCGCCGAGCCGTCTGCACAGCCGGCCTCCCTCCGCCGAGCCGTCTGCACAGCAGGCCTCCCTCCGCCGAGCCGTCTGCACAGGATCGCCGTGGTCCTGCCGCGGCCTGCACGTGGCACGTGCCGTCACGTGCGGCCGGCCGGTACCGAGGTCTGGCCGACAGCGTCTGGTCTGGGCGGAGAGGTTCAGCTCTCGACGGCAGGACAGCTCGCGGTCTGCGGCGAGCGGCCGACACAAGCAGGTCTGGGGGGGGGGGGGGACTGAGACTGCATGGGCGGGGAGGGCCCGGGGCTGACCGGCACGTGGCGCTCGGCTTTGGCGGGGATTTCCTCCAGCCGACGGTTACGCCAGGCGAGGAGGGAGGTCAGCGAGCAACGAAACAATTCCCGTTTCAATGGTGTGTGTCTTGATGCATTATTTTGGAGTGCACGTAAGCAAGGACCATGTGCGCCTCATGCATCATGTTAATGCCTCTTGGCTTAAACATTGCGCGGCAAATTTGTAAACATTGCTGCGGAAGCCAAGCCAGGAGAGTTGTACTGTTATGACATTACTTTTATTTCCGCCAGGTTAATCATGAGGCTTTGCGTTATTTATATGTTATTTATTTGCATCGATGCATGCACAGAGAGAGAGAGAGAGAGAGAGAGAGAGAGAGAGAGAGAGAGAGAGAGAGAGAGGAGAGAGAGAGAGGAGAGAGAGAGATATATATATATATATATGATTATATATTATATATATATATATATATATATATATATATATATATATATTTATGTGTATATATATATATGCTATATATGTGTGTGTGCATATATGTATATGTATATTCCTGTATTAATTTGAGTCCAGTACAAAAGCATAGGCCCCTTGTAAAGCGGTCATGTGGCCTCAAAACGAGCTCGTTTGTCCTAAACTGCGAGTAAAAAATCTGTCTAAGTTGTGAGGTGATTCTGAATGTGTTCCTAAATACATGGCAGTCCAAGCCACGACGTTACTTGTGCTTCCACTTCACTCGGCACTTAACTTTATCTATTCTTCCCGGCTGCCTCACCTAATTGTGAGGCCGATATAAGTTTGGATTATAAACGAAGGTAGTTTAAGCCATCACCCCGTCTGATCGTTGGCAAAACTTCGGCTGGCTCTAGCCGCGACCTCCATCCCACCGCACCCTTCTGCCAGCCAATCCAAACCGTTGACACAGTTGGCACAGTGTGTGCCCAGGCAGCCGGAGGTGCCAAGTTCGCGGATCAATGTTGAGCTCACGGGCGCCGGCGCTCCGACTCAGCTATCTGCTGTCCTCCTTCGTGAGTGTGTTCGTTCGGCAAAGAAAGCATCTAAAGCCTGCGGTCGTCATCAGCGCATTGTTGTCAAGATTTTGATGAGCACAGGCGCTTACCACATGGACTTCGCCTTCACTGTTGTCCTCGTATCAAGAGCACGGCCACACAGTGCGAAAGCACGCCTGAGCCGAGCTTTACTGACGAGCGCTGCTCGACTCTAAGTGCATGTGATCTGTGGAATGTTTTGACCCACCGTTGCACGCTTTCTCGGCCCACTTCAAGCGCGCATTTCCACACGGAGCATGGTGAGAATGGCGCCCTGTGCGACGTGCCGGCACATTGCCATACGATCCACAGATTCCAAGTGACCGCTAGATAGCGATGGATGGAGATCATCTGGACGGCTGATGCCAACTGACAGAATCAATCAATACCACCGCACTGCGCTTATTCGTCCGGTCTGAGATGTGAGACACAATGCTCTGACTTCACTGCGCTGCATTACAGCGCATCCGTTGTTGCTGAGTTAAATGCTTGCGGGAGATTTGCAGGCATACGGAGACGCACAAGACGTGTGCTAATGGCAAGTCTTGAACGACGACGCCACAGTCTTTAAGGCACCGTTAGCTGACAGCAAGATAGATCCAGCGGCCGCCGAAAATAACCTTGTACCCATTCGTCTCTGTCGCCGAGCACATTAATACCGTCGTTGGCCGGTGTATGCAGGCCACGACTGATGACGACGTCACGATTAAATAAATATCCTGCACATGACAAGTTCTCAGGCAGCCAGGCTAAGGCGATCATAGCCAGATTATAGACTGTCACCTTCATAAGGTGACTTACGTCATACGTTTGCCTCAGCCGGTCACGGCTGTCCGGAGTGAGGGAGATATCACATCCACCGTCTCCGTTCAGTTTCCAGTAAACACCCTCCTAACGATCCGGAAAGCCACTCGGCTTATCAGCTAAACGCTTCTGTGGCGCCAGTCGGCCAACGTCACCGCCGCCGCTTCTGCCGACAAATCCGCCGACCCGAGGCGCCGCCGGCGGGACGAAACACAAACGGTCACCCGTCGCCGGAGGCGCCGCCGGCGGGATGAAACACAAACGGTCACCCGTCGCCCGAGGCGCCGCCGGCGGGACGAGACACAAACGGTCACCCGTCGCCCGAGGCGCCGCCGGCGGGATGAAACACAAACGGTCACCCGTCGCTCGAGGCGCCGCCGGCGGGATGAAACACAAACGGTCACCCGTCGCCCGAGGCGCCGCCGGCGGGATGAAACACAAACGGTCATCCGTCGCCCGAGGCGCCGCCGGCGGGACGAAACACAAACGGTCACCCGTCGCCCGAGGCTGATGAGGCAACGCGCACCAAATATGGTGCGGTCGGCGACCGGACGATCTCTTCGCCAGCTGGCTCCTGCTGTCGGCCTGCAAACTCGGGGGAAGTGGCCGACTGCCGCGGCTGCACGCCCTCAGAAGGGTGCTGCAGCTATCGGTGTTGGGCGTTCGTCCCGCTCACGACAGAGCATGGGACAGACCACCGAGCCTGGCATCCACCGTGCGACTCGTCCGTGCAGTTTGTTTGCTGCCCTTTGGAAGATCACGAGAAAGATCGTGGCTCGGAGTTGCAGGACACCTGGCGTGCGTAATCTAGCAGGGCTATGACCGCTGAGGATGCCGGCATTCTATGTTTCGAGTGAGTTTTTAGGTGATGAAGTCGTATTCGTGGTGCTGCTGCGTGACCTTGGGTTGAAAAGAGACGCAAAGCGGGTGCAGATGGGATCAAGACGAACCCTTGACCTCCGATTTCGTTTAAGGCAGGCAACTTATCGCTGATGTCAAAGGGAACATATCGCCAGAGAGACAGTAATCCCCTGTTCACGACTATCGCTGCGCATTATCTGGCACACTCCTTTGACACGAATGCGTCGTGCTACGTCTGATTTGCCCCACCGGGCAGGACCCGTGGCAGCCGCCGTCCCGTTCGTCTTCCAAAGCTGTGTCTGCGGTTGTTCTAGTCCAGGCATAAAGCAAAAATTTTCTTCGGGGTACGCCAAAGCGTCTCTGAAATCCTGCGAATTTGGACCAATGTTCTACGAAATCACCCATTATCTAGTGTGGGCCTTTTGGCTCGGTATGGTCTCCGTGGCCCTGCGCTTGGCTACGTCCCTGTGCTGGTCTTGGGACGGAGGTCGTCCTAACTAAAAAACAATGTGATTAGATGAGATGCAGCCAGAAAACTCGCTGCTGTCCCCTACGATCACCTGAACTTTCCGTCTCCCTCTCCCGCCTTCTTTACCCCTCTCTCCCGAGTACCTCCTTCCTCTCTTTACCTGTTTTTTTTCTCTCTCTCTCACTTTCCGCCTTTTCCTTCCCGCTTCGTTTCGTCTCAGAAGTTAATCTATTTCAGTCCCAGATAACAAAATCTACCGCCAACTCTTGGTAGACCTATAGCTGTCATCAACGATGAGAAATCCCACATATGAAAACCTACAACAGGCACTTACCAACAGCGACGGACGGCCGCGCGCTCCGAGTCCGCAGCCCCCGGGGGGTGGCTTCAGGCCCGGCCAGAGCGCCGGCCGCAGCCAGTGAGGAGCTTCAGGCCCGGCCAGAGCGCCGGCCGCAGCCAATGAGAGGCTTCAGGCCCGGCCAGAGCGCCGGCCGCAGCCAGTGAGGGGCTTCAGGCCCGGCCGGAGCGCCGGCCGCAGCCACCAGGCCGCTCGGCGCCGCGTCCTATCACGGAAGCGGCCACCGAAGGCGACCAACTTCCGGCCGGCGCCGGGCGCGCTGCCGGCTGCTCACCGGTGCGCCGACGCCGGCCGTCACGGCGGCTAGTCACGTGACGCGGGCTCGCGCCGGCCGACTCGGCCGGTGACACGGCTCATTGCCAGCTGCCGGCCGGCCCGTTAGCTAAGCGGCCGGCGGGCGGTGTCGGAGCGGCGCCGCCGTCGCGCCTGGCCGGACGGCGCGCCTGATCGGATCAGGCCCGCCCCGGGACGCTGCGCGGTCCTGACCTCGCCCGGCCGCGCGCCAGCCATTGCGGGCTGGCCGCAGGGTGAGCCGCTGTGCTCCCGCACGACCACGCGCAGTACCATGTCAGTGCAGGTGTGTATTCCCTGCGCCTCGCTTGTTACGGGTAATGTTGTCTTATAGTCATGTTTGTGAAGTTACTTTCAAGGTCAGTGAACTGTGAGAACCAAATGGTAGGTTTATATCGTAACTTGATAACTTTTATTAAAGTAGCGACAGCCGTGCATGTTTCACAAGGGTTGTGCAGCAGTGATGGTGGTTTGACCAGTCAGCACTTGAGAAACAACACACAGAACACTGCAGCAGAACTGATCCGACCACAGATGCAAGGATGATTTCATTGAGCAAGCGCGCCTGGAGGCTTGTCTCACAGTAATTGTGCGTTTCTAGACCACTGTCGCCTCTTGTCGGTAGTAATTTGCTATGATGGAGGTCACTGTGCGACGCTCTTGGCATTTTGTGAGCGTCTTCAACACGAACGTAGTGATACTGGCACCACAGGCATGCGCACTCTACCCCGCGCACCGCCTTCTCTTCCTCGTAAGAACAAGGCGACTGCTGAGGCGTTACGACTTGCGCAACGCCTCCGAGCGGGCCCGACGAGAACGTTCTCAGCTGCTCGCGCTGGCTGAGAGCAGCCTGTGAGAGATGTGACGGCCCGTGACGGCCCGTGACGGTTCGGTGCATTCCGAGCGGGGCACGTGTGAAGGAGCCGGCGGGCGTGGGCTGGTGTGGCGCGTGCAGGAGTGGCCGGTGACGCCATGCCTGGCTGGATCAGCCGGGCTTGGCCGGCACGCACTGACCGGGCGGCTTCGGTTGGGCTCGACTGTTTCGGAACCCCCGGCCACGCTCAGCTCGGCTCAGCCGCACGCGTCAGGGTCGCCCCGGCACGCGCTCATCCCGACGCGACCGGGCTCGGCTGAGGTACGCTGCCTCTGTGCCGTGTGGCCCTGAGAATCGTTGCCTCTGTACCGTGTGGTTCTGAGATCCACTGCCTCTGTGCCGTGTGGCTCTGAGAAACGCTGTCTCTGTACCGTGTGGCTCTGAGAACCGCTGCCTCTGTATCGTGTGGCTCTGAGGTCCACTGCCTCTGTACCGTGTGGCCCTGAGAACCGCTGCCTCTGTGCCGTGTGGCCCTGAGGTCCACTGCCTCTGTGCCGTGTGGCTCTGAGAACCGCTGCCTCTGTACCGTGTGGCTCTGAGGTCCACTGCCTCTGTGCCGTGTGGCTCTGAGAATCGTTGCCTCTGTACCGTGTGGTTCTGAGATCCACTGCCTCTGTGCCGTGTGGCTCTGAGAAACGCTGTCTCTGTACCGTGTGGCTCTGAGAACCGCTGCCTCTGTACCGTGTGGCTCTGAGGTCCACTGCCTCTGTGCCGTGTGGCTCTGAGAACCGCTGCTTCTGTACCGTGTGGCTCTGAGGTCCACTGCCTCTGTGCCGTGTGGCTCTGAGAACCGCTGCCTCTGTACCGTCTGGCTCTGAGATCCACTGTCTCTGCACCGTGTGGCTCTGAGAACCGCTGCCTCTGTACCGTGTGGCTCTGAGGTCCACTGTCTCTGCACCGTGTGCCTCCTCTCAGCCCCTGCCCTGTCCCGCCCCGTCTCCACGTTGCCCGTCTCTGTCTGCTGTCGGTCCGCTCCCGTCTCCACGCTGTCCCTCTCCGTCTGCTCCCTGTCCGCTCCCGTCTCCACGCTGGCCGCCTCTGTCTGCTCTCGGTCCGCTCCCGTCTCCTCCCCGTCCGTTTTCGTCCCGGGCGACTGGACGAAGCAGCGGCGAGAGCCTCCATCTGGCGGGTGTGCGTGAGCGGTCGGCGGGGTGTCGGCGCAGCTGCGCGAGCCCAGTTTCCCCGTGCACGCACATGCGCGACAGGTGCCGCAGGGTGTGGCTCGCGCCGGTCTGCGCGCGGCTCGTGACAAGGAGGAGGGCCGACTGACCCAGTGCTCTGGCGGTGAGACCCGCGTGGACGGTAAATGTGGGCCGCTTTCTTGTGGTCTGCTGAACTGCACGTATTGTATTGGTCACCACGCAGAGGAGCCGTGACATGCGGGAGATCGTTCCTGACGGAGGGACCACGTCAAGGCTCGCTCTGTCCTGCTCCTCACTAATCTCTGCTCTCGTTTCCAGATCGGCGCCATGCGAACCGTCGCTGAGATTCCGCACATGCACATTTACCAGAACCCAGGTAAGCTGTTGCGGGGACTGGCTACTGGTTGAATGGCACAGCTTCTAGTTTTGGGAAACAATCGATCAACGTACTTTGTTTACTCTGGGTCTTCTTATCCGCTTCGGATGGCAGCACGGCTGAGATCGTCAGCCTTATCTGCTTCGGTCTGCAGTGCGACTGACATCGTCAGCCTTATCCGCTTCGGTCTGCAGTTGAGATCGCCAGCCTCCATGTCTGAGACATTGTGACATTGAGACATTTATGGTTTCCCTCTTACACAGAAGTCATCATTATCCCCAGCAGTAGCGTAATTTCCTATTCAGTTTGGGGGGGGGGGGTCAGTCCCCTCTCCCATCACTTGGGTTCAAGCCTTCCCTAACTTTAAGAAGAAAGTGGGCCAAATCCGGAGAGAAACCCTTTGCGAGCGTCACTTGCGGGTAGATTTCGGCATTTTTTACTATTCAGCGTTGGCTTTAACTTATATGGTGGAATTGCATCCCTGGTCATGGTTAACAGAAAAATATTGCGACACTAAGAGTTTTGCTGGTAAAGCCTTTTGGATAGTTAAGAAGAATCAAAAGTACGATCTTGGACATAATTTGGCCACTGATCAGATTTCGGCGTTATCAGCCCTAGAGACTGATAAATGATGATGGTCCGGGGCAGCATTCTCGCAGTGCTGCCAGCCAACACAACGCCATCTGACGTGACGTAATAATGGCGTCATTTCCTAACAACGCCAAATGGACGGCTTGTGGCTGCAGCTGCGGTGAGTGGCGGTCCTAGGCCCCGGGGCTCCCTCGCCGTCTGGTGCAAGCGCAGCGGTGGGGAGAGGGCGGACTGTGACGGGCCGGGGGGGGGGGGGGAGGGGGGAGCTCAAAAGGACTCAGCCTCCGCGCCGGTGCGAGTTGCGACGCACCGTCTGCTGACCTGCAGCCGATGCTCAGTCGCACCGTCTGCCGACCCTCAGCCCCACCGTCTGCCATCCCTCAGCCCACCGTCTGCCGTCCCTCAGCCCACCGTCTGCCGACCCTCAGCTCCACCGTCTGCCGACCCTCAGCCGCACCGCGTACCTCGCACTGCTCACGATAAGCGTGTTTTTATTTGCACCATGCGAGGCATTATGACTTGCATGCTGTAGAGGCTTGTACGGCCATAAATCAATTGCACCAATGAGGGGCATCCTAGTACCCGGCGGCCGACGTCAGCAAGATGTTTTGACCGGGAAGATCGTGTAATTTATTACCTCGTGGCTCTGCGTAGTCTAAGCAGAGCCTGCTGCCGGAGTTATCCATCGCAGAAGCTGTAACTCGTGGATAAGCATCGTATCATGGCAGAAGGCAACACAAAAAGAGACAGGCATGTCGGTTTGACATTTAGGACTTTGGGTGATAACGGTGCTGCCAACAGTATTATGAACCGTTACCGTTGAGCTTATGCCACTGGGAAGGGGATGTCAACCTTCGGGAATAAAATCAGATGTACACGCACCTTAAAATGTGAAATTGAAGTTTAAGTTTCGATTGCTTTTCCCTGATAGCTTAGACATGCCATTTGAAGTAGCTATGTTTGCAAGTTATGCCACCTGACTCATTTTTTAACACCGAAAAACTGTCTTTAAAATACTTCAAATGTTAGCCACAGTGGGCCGAAGAAGCTGTTCGTTCGGCTTGATAGCTAATTTTCTTCTGCCATGTGTGGCACGAGAGCTTAAGATGCACCGCTTCGACAACAATGTGCTCTTCAAAACATCCCAATTCGGCGAACCCTGTGCGGCTTAGGCTTTGGAGCGTCAGATCCGGCCAGTAGCCATTAGGCAGCCCCAGAGTAGCCAGTCCGCAGTGCCAGAGCCTCGCCGCCACCCACGCGACGAACCTGGTGGCTCGTTTAAACCGATTGGCTGGTCAAAGAGAGACATAAAATTTAATTCCAGGATGCTATTTCGCCGCCATCCTAGACGTTCAATAATCATTTTGCATGATGCAAATGGCAGCGCTGCTTACTTCTTTGGCCTGTTCCTTTGTACTTAAATTTTGTCCACAATGAATTATTTATTGCATGCTTGGGATGAATCAGATGCGCCCTTTAAGGTAACATGTTAGGCGGTAAACTAACCCATTCATTACACCACCACTGATATGATAACCTCTACATGTGGCATTTCACTTTTAAGTTCGTCCAATCGTTTTCTGAATGTTCGGATTGTTGCGTGGGTTATGTTGTCTCCCGGTCACATGGCTATAAGCTACATAATTACAATTTAAATTGGAATCCAAAGTCACGCAGGTGTAGTGATGTTGCTCATTTAATATCCAGCTCATTTCTAACGCAAGAAATATTAACACGGCTAGCAGCGACTCTCTTGGCGTAGTGTTCCGCTGGAAATGCGCTCCAGCTTCGCTGGGGGCTCGCTGCTACCGCTGCTGCCACTGCTGCCGCTGCTGCCGCTGCTGCCGCTGCTGCTGCTGCTGCCGCGCTGCGCCGCTGTCGTGGATGCTGATGTGGCGACCGTGGATGTTGATGTGGTGTCTGTGGATGCTGATGTGGTGTCCGTGGATGCTGATGTGGTGTCCGTGGATGCTGATGTGGTGCCGTGGATGCTGATGTGGTGCCCGTGGATGCTGATGTGGTGCCCGTGGATGCTGATGTGGTGCCCGTGGGTGCTGCTGAAGTGTTCGTGGATGTTGATGTGGTGTCCGTGGATGCTGCTGTGGTGTCCTTGGATGCTGATGTGATGTGGATGCTGATGTGCCGTCTGGACCAGCGGGCCGCGGCGTCGGGCGCTGGCACCGGAGGGGGGGGGGGGGGGGGGGTGCGGCGGAAGTCCAGGATAATGGCGTTCATTAGAATGCTATTGTTGCTGCCACGTTAAAAGACGAGCACCTACAAGGCGAACAGCATATCGATGACGTGCCTCCCTGATGGCGTGCAAATTGTTGAAATGCTAATTAACCGCAAAATCAATTAGGTGGAATGTTAACTAGCCGAATGTCAGTGCACTGAAGCGGGATTACGCGATGACAAATCGACGAATCGAAGATCACCCAACAGTCAATTAACAAAATGTCTTGTTGTCGAAAGGTGAGTTTGACGAAAGGCAATTCGACGAATGGAAAATCACCGAATAAACAATTAACTGAATACCTTTTGTCGTGATGAGAAGTTGACGAACGGCAATTAAGGCGAATACAAATCGTCGAATGATCGATTAGCCGTATTTATATTCTCGGAATGTGAACTGGGTGACTGAAGATTATCGTAAAGGGAGCATTTTACATTTATATGGGACTTGAAGAGAAATAGCTATCTTGAAGATCATTCGGTGCAGTTCACAGCCCTGCCCTTCTTATTGCCTACACTTCTCTATTTTCTGAGTTACACGTCCGCGAAGACGTGCAGACTTTTTCGAGGAGACTATTTCAAGGTCACCCAGGCGTCCATGACGCTATAATGACATCATTTAAATCCCGTCATTCCATTAGCCCTGCGGCGACCAAGACCGAGCAAAGTATAACTGCCAGTCGTTCACATCTGGCGTTCGTGTGCATAACTTCCAGATATAACTGCGGTCAACTGGCTCTCAATCCATGCTGTGAGGGGTATGATGACTTACTCAAACAGTGACGCATTGATAAGCATATTGTCTAAACAGATAAATTGTGTTATTTAAAGCAATCTTTTTACTTAAAAGTATACAAAAAGTTATCAGTGAACTTTTTTCAACATACCTGATGCTTGCTTTCATACCTTAAAATTTAGAACATACCTTTAAGAGATTACGCCACAGACCGTAACTCGCTGTCCATGAATAACTACGCTTCGCATTGATAGCATTATTGGTGGAGCGTAACCACTGCCGCTAAGGACAAGAGGTATGTCTGACAGCTGACTGGCAAGAGGATAGTCTGGTTTGGACTTATTTGCTTCTAGATATAGCTTAACGAGCCAGCGGAGCAATAGCCTTCACCCCTCTGACCTGATGTTACACTTACATGTTACATCCTTCTGCGTCCGCTGAAGCCCGACC
Organism: Pollicipes pollicipes; assembly: GCF_011947565.3. Classification (NCBI taxonomy): domain Eukaryota; kingdom Metazoa; phylum Arthropoda; class Thecostraca; order Pollicipedomorpha; family Pollicipedidae; genus Pollicipes; species Pollicipes pollicipes. The sequence goes on along the minus strand of NW_023597054.1, from coordinate 57,679,260 downwards.
GACAGAGATTATCATGGGCTATTCGACGTCGCTTTTTGAACTGTCATAGCATGCTTAGTTCTCCCGAAACAAGAGGGTGGATCTGGTTTAACCTGTCAAAAGTCACATTCGCCACTGTTCAGCCACACCTACCTGATACAGCTTTCTGAGAGCTTGCCACGGCCGTTTTCCCGTGGCTTGGCAACCTCTCTTGCTCAAGCTCCCCTTAAGATCTCAAAGCTTGTTTGCTTTGAGATCTTAAGGAGAACTGCTGAGGCCGCCTCGTTGGGGGACTGTGAAAAAAGGCCTGTAGTGGATGGCTGCGTCTGCAGCCATCAACATGTGGACGCATAAGCATTTAACTAAACAACACTCAGCCAATAAGCATCGGTAAGAGAGCATTTCGGTAACTTAGCATTCGGTCAAACCACATTTCGGTAGTGATCATTCGACTACAGAGCGTTTCGACTGATTACCATCGGACTAAAGAATGTTTTGGCTGATTAGCATCGGATTAAATAATATTTTGATTTATTAGCGTTAAACTTGCGAGCATTTTGCCAAAGCAGCATTCGACTAGAGGACTTGGACAATAAGCATTTCACTGACGAGCATCCCACAAAGTGGCGTTCGACTAAAGAGCATTCCAGAAAATTGGCATTCGGTAAATATGCGTTTCGGCTTATCGACAGTCAGTTAAAAGCATTCGGCGAGAGGACATTCGGCTGAACAGATTTCGATTGTTTGCCCTAGTAACGCGGCGGTGGCGGCTGGCTGGTGCGCTCGGCCCGGCGGCGCGGGCTGCGCGCTCGGCTGAGAGTGGGCGGGCGCTCAGGTCCTGATAGGTCCGGACTCCGAGGGTCGTGAGATCACCGGGCGCCGACCGGGTTATCTGCCCCGCAGCTTCCGCTGGGGAGCGGGGCTGAAGGCGCAGCTGTATGTCATCGCCCTGATGCAGGGGCTGCGGGGTTGAGAAAGGACACCACATGGACAAAGAAGATGAAATATTCAAATTTTGGAATAATTTTTTCTTCATTATTTTCACCCTGTTGTGCAAGCTCCAAAACACTGCGTGGCCGACACCAGACGAGACAGATGGAAGAGTTTTGTGTTTGACAGCTACACATGGCACGCGCAGTGCTCCAATGGCGACGCATCTGCAAAGATTGCTTATTTTCCCGTCATTTAGCTGATCGCAGACTCGTTTGCCATTTGCTTTGATTGTTAGATTCACGGATGACTGATTGTGCCCCAGTGTACTCTTTTGGAACGGACAATGCCCTTACTTGCCCTGGTAACAGCGCAGTCAGTTGCGCTTCTGATGACACTGGGCTAAGGCGCTATTTCTTCCGAGCGTGTTGGAAAATGTTCTCGACGTCAAATAGATGGTGGGATCTGCGCTGTTGCGTAAACCCTGATTAGTTAAATTCACACAGCCGTGAATGCAACAAATGCCATTTCTAGACTCAACTATTGCCACATGATTATTTCCGTGTCATATCTGGTCAAGCAAGTTCGCTTTTAGCTGTGAATTGCGTTGGTACCTTCGCCTTAGGACCTACTGGGCGTGTCGACCGCAAAGGGTCATGCAGCTATCTTTGCCTTAGGCATACACCCTTATCTGCATGCGTCACCCCGTCTGATACGGACTATATTCGTGCACACAATGCCATGCCAAACTTGTCAGGGCGCTGTGACACGCGACTCCGCTCTGCCTGACAGAAACATTATTTGGTGGGGACTGGCATAAGAATTGTCAATATATACCATACAGAATTAGAAAATTTCAATAATTTTACCCATTGTTCAACTAGGCACTTTCTGGGCAGCTTCTTGCTACAGCTGAATGGGCAAAGAAGTTTGAAGTCACGACACAATGCTAACGCTTCCTTTCAGTATTGCATTAAAGGAAGTGTTTCACATTTGTATGGGGTTTTGAACCGAAGTAGCCATTTTATAATTTAGTGCGGTTCACCGTCTGGTCTTCGTAAGACCTAAACCTCTCTAGTTTCTGAACTTTACACCCATGAGGATGTGCAGGCTATTTCGGCGAGACTATCTCAAGGTCACCCAGGCATGCATGACGCCATAACATCATTCAAATTCTTAGCCATGTGGCGATCAAGGCCAATCAGATATAATGGTCGAGTCGTTCATACCTGGCGTTTCGTGGGCACCATTTCCCGATATAACGGCCGTCAATTGGCTCTTAATCAATGCTATGCAAGGTATCATAACATGATCAAAGAATGGCATATTGAAGAGCAGATTTACTAAAGATAGAAACTGGGTCGTCGAGAGCAGTCTTTTCCACTTAAAAGTATACAAATAGTTATAAGTCATCATGTCTGATGTTGTCTTCACTACCTTCAAATGCGGAGCATTCCCTCTGAGCCTGCAGTAGGAAAGTGGTGTGTTGCACCTTACACATAATTGTAAACAACCAACAATGCGTGCATGTAAATATGTCCAAGGTCAGTTGCAGGATGATACACGCCGTTTTGACAAAGATTTTTGGTGTTGGTAAAGAAACTTCATGAAATACCAAGAACAAAAATTTCAGGTTAATTACGTTGATTAGCTTCCATTCCAAGTCTACTGCTGCATTAAATGAAATGCAACACTTATCGTCTTAAGATAGACAAATGGACTGTAATTCGCCGCGATTAAGTCATGCACGCCCAACATCAACGTGCTCGACCTCGATTTGGCTTGCATCACCTGCGGCTACCCGGGGCACCCGTTCTGGGCGGTGTCCGGGCCCCGTCTCCCAATCAGGCTGTACCCTGATCTCACTTGTTCGGCGCTGATCACATAAACACGGCGGCGATGACGGAGGGCGGCGACGGCCGCGCGTGATGCCGCCGCCCGCAAGCCTCCAGGGCATTCTCGGCACCGGCCCTCGGCGGCCGCGATCGCAGCTGAGGCCGGGCGCGGCGGCGCCGGCACCGACTCGCGTGGGGTCGGCAGGTTAAATTTACGGCCGGGCCTCCGCGTGGGGCACGTCGCTTGCAGAGCAGCGGAAATTCCGGTCAGCCCACCTCCGGCGGGCGTTGAAAGGCATTCCAACCGCGACGCACGCAGTGAATGGGCGTGCCTCGGCAAGTTGGGGTTTCAGGCGCAGTCGTCTTGAGAAGACGAGGTCTACAAACATTGATTTGACGCGTTCACCAACGAATGCGTTCGTCGGTGCCTTATTTCCATGGATCGACTGTTGATGCCGATTCACGATTTCGATAGGTGAACATCGACACCGAGTGGCGCGTTTCAAGATGATTGGGCCGGGCACCATCTGGTCTTTAACAGCATTCTTAGACTCTTTGGGTGCACCCCCCCCCCCCCCCCTTCCTCAGACTGCCTCAGGCTTTATGTAAAACAAACCATTGAGGACCCAGCTCACTAAGAGCATACAAGGTGAAACAACTGCCCGATATATCGCGTACCGACGGCTAGATATCGACCGAGTGACGCTCAGCTCGCGGTGGGCACACAATGCAATCTCTCTGCAATGTCGGGCTATCGGTGGCGCGGACCTCATGTGACCGCATTCCGGCGAAAATCCGACCCAGCAATCAGCAGCATACCAGAGGCCAACCCCATCGCTCGGCGGGGCCAAGTCCGGCCTGGGTCTGCCGTCTTGCGGGGACGCTCGTGCGGCGGCTCCACGCCACCTGACGCGGCCGCCGCTTGTTGGTGTGTTTGGTATTTAACGACGCAGGTCGGTCTTGGTCGTCAGCGCCGAGTTGTGTCACGCCTCGTTGACGACACTTCGACCAAGGTGCCGCGGGCAGGGTGACTCGCGCCATATGGCCGTTCACACGCGCTCCTTGGCGGTGGGAGGGGCAGTCATAAAGCGGAGGTGTTATCTCGAGCGATAAAGTGTGGGGCCGGGGGGCCAGTACGTGTGGCAGCTGGCCGCAGTCCCGGCCCGGCCGCGGCGGGGCGGCAGTGGGCGGCGATGTCCGGCGGTGTTCGGCGCCGAGAGACGCCTGAGTCACCGGCTCGTGTTTGATGACATCAGCGCCATCTCACACCACCGCTGGGCGCTGGCCGCCCGTGGCTGGCCGCTGGCCGCTCGTGCCTCACCCCGCTCCGTCATCGCTGGGGAACACCGCGCGGTCTGGGACGGTAGCCCCCCCCCCCCCCCCCCAGCTCTGGGGATAGTGGCAAGCGACAGCGGTGCAGTGGTGACGGCAGAACACGTAAGGCAGTCATCGGGCGTGTCCTGGCTTCCACGTAATTACCGCGTGGTAATGAGCAAAAACGTCACTGAATTGGATTGCAAAGCACCCGGCTAGATGCCGAGGAAGGAAGGTGTTAGCAGTATGGAAGGTGAGAGTGGGCAACTTGCCGCGAAGGGCACAATGGCACTGTTGCAGTGCGCTTGTATATAGCCAGACAGCATAAGGAAAGCTGTGCCATCGCAGCCTTGCAAAACATGCGATGGTGGCATGTCTTGCCGGCCTAGCTGAAACGTTTTTACGTGAGGAAGGTATGCTTGATAACTGACAATGAGCGAGTTTTTATCCTCACGTCCTTTTAGAGTGTTTCTGTGTCGCGTGCATGTTCTTTGACAGCTGTAAGCCCCTTAGCTAGCATGCAATCTTGGAGGGGGGGGGGGGGGGGGAGGGGAGGGGAGCAAGGTAATGTCATTTATTTAACCAAAAGACTGAGCGATCTGACGTAAACGATCCTGCGCCCACGTTCATTATTTATGAATTGGAACACGTTGTGTTGAAGGCTGTTCTTCGCGGAAACGTGCTGCTGAGGGTCGGTATTAGTCTGTCCGAAGGAGTAATTTCGCACCGGGCGTCGTGTCTTCAGCCTGAAAACTCGACTATGTCGCTGGGATGCGATGCGTTGGCATTTCACGCGGTGAGTTCGCTAATGAAATTAAGTTGAGCAGTCCAATGTTGAAACATTCCTGCGACGCACCGTGCGTTGAGGAGCGTGCTTGAGAGAGCGCCCAGGTGGAGAACGAAATTCACGCGATCACGAGATCGCCGTGGCCGGCCTGCACCCGAGCTCGCCGCCGGTAGCAGCCCCGTGACCGGCTGGCCTAATAGCGGTGTCTCGGCTCGCGCTCGGGACGGGCCGTGTCACGCGCGGTCGGCGTGACGTCCCGTCTGCCCCGCTCACGCCGTCACGCCGTCACGCCGGCTGAGCCCGCGTGACGGTAGCGGCGCCCCGCGGGCCGAGCCGGTGCCGGCCCGACGCGGCCGCCGACACCGAGACGGGCGCGCTGATAGGGCGGGGCGGCGACCGCCCGGCGTCACGGGACACGCGTGACGCATCGTGACGTCACAGGCCGGAAGTGCGCACTTCCGGGGTCGTGCGTCACAGGCCGGCGTGATCTCAATGTGTGTAGAGGCTGTACGGCTTGCCCTTCGAGATCGCTGACTCACGTCGCTTTCCGAGGTACGGTGGTTCGAAACATCCCGCTTTCCTGTGAAGGGGCTGCTGCCCAACTGACGTCCCGATCTGTGTCATTATGGGCGTTTTTACGCAGCACTCAAAAGTTGAGCGGATCCAATATTGGCCAACGTCTCCAGACCACTTCAGTTTATCTGACTTTGTACCGAAGAAGCAAGGAAGCAGCGTAGTACATTCCCGTCATCCATGCGCAATTATTATATCGATGCCGCCCAGTTACGCTAACGCGTAGAAGCCCACACTGTCGCACGCACGCATACGCATGCATGTACCCAAACGTGTAAGCTTCGCGCTTGCCTGCACAAATCACCCTATACCCCGGCTGGAAAAACGGTGTCGATTGTAGACACCATGTGCTGGTATTGTCATGCTGTCCCGTGCGATGTGGGCGCCGCACACGCCCCACTCGCACCTGACGCCGACAGTCGACACTGGAGGCCAGGCTGGCGGGCGGCCGGCTTCTCAGAGGAGGCGGTGCCACCGTGAACGAGCTGTCCCGATGCTGGAGCACGATCGCACGGAGCGGACGCTAAAACAACGAGCGGTGAGCTCTGCCCCGGGGTCACGTGGTCATGTTGGGACGGGCCGGTGGTTCCAGACTGCATGCCCGAGTTACAGGCTGCTTGGGCTTGGTTCCGGGCTGCCTAGGTTGGCTTTCGGTTTGACTGGACTGACTTCCGGCCAGACTGAACTGAATGCTCGTTGAACTGCGCTCAGTTTTCACCGGTATCACCCACACTTCCCCGACGGCTGAACGGAGAGGATCACCATGCCCGGATGGCGTCCAAGTATTCGTTGTCGCTCATTGTATGTGGACCCTCAGGGGCTCTCTGAAGCCGCCCAGACTACGGCTGCGTGTTTAGTAACATTCTTCTCGTGACTGGCTGGTGTAAGCCCCCAAGAATAAATATGCGTGATGGATGTTCACAAAAGCTACACTCAACGCTCTGATCGGCCAATGGTCGGATTATGGTCCAGCACCAGCTGACATCAGCCAGCAAGCGGTCCGACATCCCTCCATCAGTGGGTTCGACAATCAGTTCGACGTATTTCGACATCCTCATTCTCACATCCGTCCAACAGCTCGACCTGTTTCCGTATGACGATGGTCCCGACGGCATCGAGACGGGCAGGTCAAGGTCGGCGCGTTGGCTGTGCGTGCGCGGCTTCCAATTTAGGCGTCCGCTGTCGTTCGTCGTCCTGCCGTGCGTGCGTGCCGACGGCCGCGAGCGTGCCCTTTGACCCTGTCGTCGTGCGCCTGCGCTGGAGCCCTACGTGTCAACCCTACTCAGTGTACAAGGCAAACGGGCCGCTGCTCTGACGCGTCCGGTCACGCTCGCTGACAATAAACCGGTTGAGGCCGGAGTTTTTGGCTGCGGTTGTGCGTTATCCTCGGATTCGACTGGATTTTGTAGCGTAAGTGTATTGTCCTTAACGCGATCAGCTTTGTTCAGTCATGTGCACAGACGTGGGCACAAACGGCTCCTTAAATGGTTGCGAAGTGGCTGTTGTATTGGGTGACTCTCAGGTGTTCAGAGCATTTCTGTTAACCAGCCTTCGACAGAGCTGGTGAAAGGAAATGTCAGTTGACCAGGCACCCAGAAAAGAAAAGCCAGTTCATTAGACACCCAACGAGGTCTTCACCCAGAGCATGCCGTCGCGTCTGTTCAGCGAGCAGTAGTCTCACCCAGAGCGTGCCGTCGCGTCCGTTCAGCGAGCAGCAGTCTCACCCAGAGGCATGCCGTCGCGTCCGTTCAGCGAGCAGTAGTCTCACCCAGAGGCATGCCGTCGCGTCCGTTCAGCGAGCAGTAGTCTCACCCAGAGGCATGCCGTCGCGTCCGTTCAGCGGGCGGTGGTCTCACGCAAAGCATGCCGGCAGGCTCATCGCCGTCCCACCAGTCAGCTATAGTCACGTGAATAGCCCGCGGTACGGCCGGAGGAACTTTTTAATTCGGCTCAACGTAAGGCGAATCCGCAAACCATAGATATATTCCGCTCTCCCTAGAAGGCATCTGCGGTAATGAGTGAGGTTCGTTTGTCGTGTCAGGAGAACCGGATGTCGGACGTCGACAGCATTATCTACAAGGGAAAGGAATGCCATGCTGTTATGATGTAACTAAATTTCCAACACTTAGCGGCTGCTTCATATGGACAGAAAGGTACAAAGATCGGGGATAAAGACGTGCGAGTCAGAGGCGGCCCTCATGCTGTTTTAGTTCAACGGTAATTGTCCCACGGGGGAGGTGGTACGAATTTTGAGTGGGGAGCAGGATTTTCTAGGATGCCTCCTGAATAAAATGGGTCCTCCTCACAGGAAAACCAAAGAAGTATTGTATGAGGGTTTTCTGATTATCCAGCAAAGGGATTCGCTATCCTAACAGTAGGGCTACCTGTTCCAGAAAAGGGCCCCTAATTCATAGAGTGGACTTTTAACCTAGAACAGGATGCTTCCAATCCACGGAGAAGAATTCAAATCTAGCCAAGGGCCTCGTTATCACAAAACAGGACATATTGGTCCTAAACTGCGTCCATCTCATGGATAAAATGGGCCTCCAGTTCCAGAAATAAGGCCGCCTGAATATAGAGGGTGCCTCCGTACTCAGAACAGGGACACCCCAGTTCGTGACGGGGGGGGGGGGGGCGGCCTCCCGAGGCAGCAAAGGGGCCTCTTGAACCTTGAACTAATTTAGAGCATGGGCAGCTTATTCATAAAGATAGCCTCATGGTCCAGAAAATGGATCTCGCGATGTGGAAAGGATCTTCCGAGCCTGATTTGTTAGTCTCTAGTTCAGTTATGAGGGTCTCCTTGCCCTACATTTTGATAATCTATGGGTAAGTACAGTGTTTTTAGTTGAGAAAAGTGAAGTCCCATAAAAATTAAGGGCAAAAACATACTCTTGATCTCCCTGCCGGCAGGCGGGGGAGGGGGCGCGCCGCCCCTGGTCCTACGCAATAGCGCGGTTACTCCCTGGCCCCATGTAGAGCGCGGTTTTCGTCAGCTATCATCTGCCCAAAGGCGTAGTATATTTAGTTTTGTGCGGACGCGTGACGCACTGAGCAGCAATCGGAAATAATTTCCTGTGAGTTTCGCCCGTAAGTGCGGCAAATGGCTGGCATTTGATGCGGCCTTGGTCCCGGTCACGAGCGCAGCTCATCACGGAAGCGTGCGTGTTTTTATCGCCTTTGGAGAGCGACCGCGTGCGGTCGTGCCCGCCCGCGCCACAGGCATGCGCCGTAGACGGTTCGTGGCCGGCTCGTGAGCGGCACAGCCGCCGCTGGCGTCTGCTGCTGATCACCAGAACCCCGCACGTCCCGGCTGCACGCCATCCCATGTCCAGCCATCTTCGACGGCGCCCGGCAGACGAGGCTGGATGAGCGAGCGAGGGGAGAGTAGGGAGGGGGGGGGAGGGGGGGGGGGGCAGTCACGCTGGCCGCTGAGCGCGGCAGCAGCGCCGGCTTTCCGCAGCGGGCTCCCGTCACAGCAACACTGACACTGATCCGACATTAGTTTTGAATAACACCCATTTGGTAAACACCTCGTCATTCAGATCCGCGTCTCTTAGGAGTCACGTCAGGATAAGGGAGAAAGGAAAGGCAGGGAAACAATGCTGCAGTCCACCTCAAATCCGCTCATAGCGATGAACGGGGATTCCGAACCCCATAGTGCTGTCAGAAGTGATTGCTTACAAGCGTTACATTAGATTCCTTCGGACATAAATGCCGTTGTCGGAATTCAGCCAGCCTAAAGTGAAACAACAGCAAACATAATTGTCCTGGTACGTGCCGTATATGCAACTCTTAAATCGCCGGACATTGTTCTGGTTTTTAATAAAAGACTGTGTTTACTGCTGACTTTTTGCAGCCCATGGAATGGTTAGATTCTAAACGGTGTCAACAGATTCGACTCCAACGTAATCAGTTCTAAGACCGAGCAACACTTATTGGATCGGAATAGCACTTGCAAAACTGGGTTGCGGCGTTTTGGAGTCGAATCGGAATCAGTCAAATGCTTTCTGCGTCGCAGCCGGGATCGATTCCGCCGGAGCGGATTCGAGCAAAAGTGCGTATTCATAAGCGGAACTTTTCAATTAAGTTGAGGGTGTAAGTGTTTTTTTACTTCATTGTACCCATGCAACATCGTGGATAAAATGAAGTAAGATACAGCTGTATTCTTACATTCATTCTGAAACGCCAGAATACAGCTGCATCCCCCTGAAATCAGTCATGTTCCACCCGTGTATACATTTCTGACCTTCACCTCGCCGGGTCTGTGTTGTGCCGTTTAGCGTGCATTCCCTGAGCTGCGTTGCGCCGATGGCGCATGGCAGCTGCCGGCGGTCGCCACCGGCCGTGGGCGGGCTCCATTCCCTGAGCTGCGTTGCGCCGATGGCGCATGACAGCTGCCGGCGGTCGCGACCGGCCGTGGGCGGGCTCCATTCCCTGAGCTGCGTTGCGCTGATGGCGCATGACAGCTGCCGGCGGTCGCCACCGGCCGTGGGCGGGCTCTAGCGGCTGCAGCGGCGGCGCGCCGCGTCATAATCGTCATCGGCGGCGGCGTTTTGTCGTCGTTTTCACTTTCTATGGCACGATTGATTACGCGGCGCCCGATGGAACCGGCTCGGCTTTCTCCGTGGCTGCTAGGCGCCTGCTCTCGGCGGCGACTGTTGGTGAGCGGCTTAGAGGCAATAACTCGGGAACCGCCCACAGTGCGTCGAGAGCCGCTCGCAGTAATTTGGAAACCACTGGACGTTGGTCGTCCCGACCCGTTGTTTCGTTATTTATGATGTTTATCTTTCGGCCCGCGACGCAGAGTCAGCTGAAATTGAATGCTCAGCGTTATCGTTCTTCTTTGTTATCTGTTCTGCTCATGGCCAGTGGAAGAAACGCAACTCAAACGTCTGACGTAGGGGTGTAGTCTCCTATTGAACTGGGGCTCCCCCCCCCCCCCAACTTGAGCTCCTGCCCCTCCCGCACCTTTGCAAAGAGAGCGGGCCAAAGTCGAGGGAAACCCTTTTGGTGGAGTATTTTTTGGGTAAGTTGTGTTATATTTTCCTCGCCTCCCTCTTCCCCAGCTCATTTTGTGAATTTACGCCCCTGTACCGGCTTACAACATTATTTCATCCATGACCAGTTCCGCACTGTCGCTACGTGCGATGGCGCTTGCCTACCCGGAGGACCACCCACCTCTATTTCGAATAGGACGCGCGTACAAAAACGACCCGTCCGGCGGGCGGCATCCCGCCGTTGCGCACCGCAGGCGGCGGGCCGGTCCGGCCGCGCGGCGGGAGGGGAGGGATCGGCCGCGGCCCGGGCGGCAGTCGGGGCTCGGTGGCGGCGCGAGGAGGGTGCGGGAGGGGACGCTCGGACGCTCGGAGGCTCGGACGCCGGCCGCTCGAACTGGGAACGAACAGCGGTCGGACGGCAGTCGGACAGGTCAGAGGCGGGTCACAGGCGGACCAACTGAGACCCATTGATGCAGCGCTTCGTTTTTTAAAGAAACTCGTTCTGCTTAGGTGACGCCGGCCCCAGAACCCAGGCTAAATAGAGCTTGTTGCTTGTACACTGAGCTCACCACCACCCACGTATTGCTACTCCGGGCTAGTTGACGTGCTTCGGTGCTAATCTGGGAGCAGAAGCAGTGGTGCATTTGCGACTCTGTCCTTAGGCACCGAACGCCGGGGATTTTCGTGAGATAGACAACAGTGTTCGTTATCCTCCGACAATGCGTGCGCCTGCCGGGGCGGGCGCGGCGCACCGCTCTGCCCAGCCGACATAAGGTCAAAAGTCAGCTCGCAAGCGAGCCAAAGGGGTCACCCCTGTCTCGGGCGAGCGTTTTCGGGCTACTGTGCGGCATGTGTAATCCTCGATGGTCCTGGCAGGCAGGCTACAGACAGCCTTATCCCATGAACTGGATCGGCCTACTCTGGGTGATGGGTTCAGGGAGTACGCAGCAATGGCACGATGAACTGAACCGGCGCTCTCTGGACGATGGGTTCAGGGAGCACGCAGCAATGGCCGCTTAACAAGCGCACTGACACACGAAACCATTAATGCAAAACATTGGAAGTAGACTTTGTTCTTCAAGATAACCTCTGAGTTGTGGGACAGCGAGACAATTCCTAGGTGGCGAGGGAGCAGTGGAACTGCGGGGGGCAGAGGGACCAAGTCAGGGGGTTATACGGGTTGCGTAGTGGGCGGGAGGAGCATAGTTGGGTGGTAAGGTCCGGCGGAATGTGAAACTACGTCACACATTCTCGATTTTCTTATTTTTTCTTGAAACCTGAAATTTTGAACCTGTCACGTTTTCGTCACGTGCATGTTAATAAACGCCATAAATTTGGTAAAGGAGGGGCACGTGCCCGTTGGTTATTATGTGCGCACACTGATACCGCTGTTAAACTCTACTACACTGCTACCACACTGATGCTTCACCCTCCACCAACGCGGTTCATTGTCCGAGATGTTCATTGTTCATAGTCCAGATGGTGTGAGCGTTAATGAGTGAGGCTGCAAGTTAGTGGGAATGCGGGCAACGTTGCAAGGATGATACGTGCGTCAACAGAGGTGGTTACCGTGGTGGACGCTCTAGTAAAATCGATGATAGATATTTTGTTTCCAGTCTTTTCGTCAGCAATTTAGCTTAAGAATATTTTTTTAAGTATTCCATTTCACACATCGCATGGTGATCACTGAATCAAGTTATGAAGAATATATGTTTCACACAGTACCGACCAAGCCAAAGGTACAACTTTATCCATATTCATTTATATACATCGTGAGGCAAGTCCATGCAGCGCGGCCATTTTGATCCTCGGGTCAGGGAAAAATAAAATAGTGAGACGAAAACTTTTGACTTCGGCTAGAAAAGAAAATGATGCATACACTCACTCATACACGATATAAGATAAGCGAAGTATTTTTTCGCGTTGTTAATACCCGGTTGACTCCTAACCACGTGGTTTTGCTTTCGCGCCTCGACCTTGAAGCGTGTTGCAGACCAGCGCACGGATGGCGGGGGACAAATCATTGAAAGCAGCCTTAAACCTCCGCCTTCCAGACTCGGATTGTATCGGACCTGGAATATCACCACTGGATATCCTGATCGCAATGCCATCAGGATATCCAGTTGTGCGTTGGTGAATATTATGCCTGGGAACAGGGTCGCGCTCGAGTAATGGGTTCTAATGTCAAAATTGTCTTAAGAACAACGAGGCCGTGATACAGGCAGATGTTCGTAGTTGATAGTCACCCAACTTCCCGCAGGCTATCACTGATGGCCAGAATTCCTTTGCCCAGAAGTAACGCTCGTTGCGGAGACGAGGAGCTTCTGCTGTCGGCCTAGTGGTGTGTTGTTGCTCGCTCCATTCGCAGTTATGCTGTTTAGCCCCTCTTTATTTAAAGTGAAGTGTAGAGTTTGGGATAATCACTTTCCCTTCTTTAGACTTGGTTAGACAATACGGAGACAATAGTCACACTATGGTCAATTGTCAGACAATTGTCTAACCAAAGCTGAAGAAGGGATAGCGATTATCTTCAAATACTCTCGTTTAGTACAAACAAGCTGGTTTAAATCTCAGCTTTTTTACATTTACGACTTCCCGGCTCAATAATATTTTGATACAGATCATGCCGAATGTTCTGGTGATTTAATTGACAATATATTAACATATATGCACGTATACATTCAACATTGTATGTTTCGCATATCAGCCTTCCTCATGAAGAATGAGATGGAGATCCTTAAATAGTGCTTGGTCGATCGGTGCAACATCTTGCGTGAGGCCCACCGCCATGCGGATGGGGTTAGAAGGCATGCATCTGATTGCTCAGCATCGTAGAGGTCAGCTGCGGCTCGGCGCGGTCCGTATCGGCTCCCGTATCGCTGCAGCACCCTGATTTATTGCCCCGTGGGCAGGTTTTCCTCGCCTGGGGCCGGCTTATCGCGCGGGGCAGGATCGAATGATCGGAACAGTCAGCGAGATCTTTCACGCCGCGATGGGGAGTGCTTTGAGCTGCGTAGATGCGAGCCCGCTCCGAGAGCATGGAGAGAAAGTGGACACGTTCAGTGTCAGGATAGCCGTGAGCGTTGCACAGCAGCGATGATGCATCAGTCCCTTGCCAGCATACCACCTACGTGTTACGTACGTCGAGACATCGTTGCCGCACCAGGTGAACTGTGCCTTCTTGCTACGCCACGCGGGGGATTTAGTGACGAATGGCCCAATGGAATAGTTTGAAATCGGGCAGTTCTTGTATGAAATACAATTATTTCTTTTGATTTTAAAGCGTGTTTAATTTTGTTCATTGACCTTCTCATCGGATGTTTGTTGATTCCGCTTCCCCGGGTTTAAGTTTCTTATTCAGCTGGGGAAGGGGATCTCTCCTGCCAACAGTTTTAGGAAGTGGACCAAATACGGAAACAACTTTGTTTCATATTTTGTAGTAGGTGTGGCTATTTTCAACTACTTCGAACGTCCAAGCTTATTTTCGGGAATTTCGCCCATGGCTGCCTTACCGCTGCACTCCAGTCAGCGCTGCTTGCCTGGAACTCTCCAGGGAAGACAGCATAAAACTCGAACCAACGCGCGTCCATTGCTCCGTTCAAGATGGTGTCAAATGATGCCATGTCAGTGGGCCATGAACAGTTCCAAATGCTACCTGGCTACTACATCATATCCAACAAACATGCATTTAGGTAATCTTCATGCATGCCATTGCGGTGTTCCTGGCCCACAACGCGATGACGTCTGTTTTAGATCGGGGGCTTTTCTACGCCGTCCGCCGTGACCGGCAGACCTGTCGGTCGGGATCTCTGAGTGTCTTAGCTCAGCTGACCTTATCTGTCGGCCGTGATCCCTGAGTGCCAAAGGTCGTCTGACCCTGTATGTCGGCCGTGATCTCCGAGTGTCTAAGCTCGTCTGACCCCGTCTGTCGGCCATGATCCCTGAGTGTCTTAGCTCGCCTGACCTTATCTGTCGCTCGTAATCCCCGGGTGTCTAAGCTCGTCTGACCCCGTCTGTCTGCCGTGATTCCTGAGTGTCTAAGCTCGTCCGACCCCGTCTGTCAGTCGTGATTCCGGATTGTCTAAGCTCGTCTGACCCCGTCTGTCGGCCGTGATCCCTGAGTGTCTAAGCTCGTCTGACGCCGTCTGTCGGCCGTGATCCCCGAGTGTCTTAGCTGGTCTGACTCCGTCTGTCGGCCGTGATCCCTGAGCAAGCTCGTCTGACTCTGCCTGTTGGCCGCGATCCCGGAGTGTCCTAACTTGTCTGACCCCGGCTGTCTACCGCGATTCCGGAGTGCCTTAGCTGATCTGAATTCGCCTGTCGGCCGTGATCCCTGAATGCCTTAGCTCATCTGACCTGGCCTGCCTGCCGTGATCCCAGAGTGTCTTCAGCTGTCTGACTCCGCCTGTCCGCCGGCAGACCTGTCTGCCGTGATTCCGGAGCCGGACTACTCGGACTCGGAGGAGGAGAGTCGGCCGGCCCGGTCCAGCTTCAGTGGCGGCATGGCCTCGGACGGAGCGCTGGTGCCGCGCCGGCTGTCGGCGCCGCTCCCGCCGGCCGCCGACCGCCAGCAGAAGCTGCACAGGGAGCTCGCCTTTAACCAGAAAATGTAAGTACGAGCAAGCAGGGGTGCACGGCCTGGTGGGAGATGGAGGCCTCGCCACCGGTACAGTCGGTATGTGGGCGGACACAGTTTTCCCGCCCATTGATGGACATCAGCCGTCGTCAGCGACCCTGGAGAGGGCCGAAAGTTGGACGGAGGCTATCAGACTGCCTCTTTGGGCATAGCTTGCCATACATCGCCACAGGGCTAGCGTTAAAGTCTTCAAAAGCTGAGGACCTCCGTCCTCCATCCCTCTCTTTCCACGAAGTGGAGCCTTTGTCCATCTCCGTTCACCTCGGCCCAAACGATCGCTGGAACGGAGCATAGCTAGCGCCCTCGCGCCTCCAATAAACAGCGAACGTTGGTTGTACCCAGTTCCCTACAAGTCAATAATGACTCAAGGTCGGCGTCGAAATAAAACGACCCGTTTAACCTACATCCTTCGCCGCGTCTGCGCCTAATCCACATGGCACGGCGCCGGCGGCGCGTCCGAGCCGAGCCGAGGCCACGCTGTGACTGGGTCGGTCGGCCACGGGCGCCGCGCCGGACGGCACTGGCCATCAGCGCCGCCCCACATCCGGTCCGCGACGGGCGGGCGCGGGCGGGCGCACCGGGCCGCGACAGAGGGCTGTAGGGGGGGGGGGGAGGGGGGCGCCCCGGGCCGCGACAGAGGGCCGTAGGGGGGGGGGGGCACCCCGGGCCGCGACAGAGGGCCGTAGGGATGGGGGCGGACCGCTGCGACACATCGCCGTCGTGCGGCGGACAGTGGAGAGGCTCCGCCACTGCCCGCAGCCGAAGCGCCGGGTGGTCTGTGCCGAGCTGGTGCCGACGCAGGGCGGGTCTTGACGGGGAAGGGTGGGATGCAGGGCAAGGCGAGGTGAAGCGAAGTGGCTCCAAACGCGTGGAACTGGCGTCCCGAAGTTAGAAACGATAACCCCTGTTTTCGTGGTATGCATCGTAAAGTTGGGTGGCGAGATTAGGTGTTAATCGGTGTTGTGGCTTCCTTTAAGTCTGGGAGCGTCAACCAGTAAACCTGAAAGCCTGACATCCCGCTTAAACCCCCTAAGATCCCCTAGCCGGCCAGAGGAGTCATGTAAACGAGCAGGAGGGCAACCCGTATCGAATCCAACCGTCGCCCAAAGTTCCAAACCGCCGTCTACACCTCCGATATCACCAAGTATTCGCGTGTACTCCTCAGCGGTAAGAACCTGTTGGGGCAGAAGAGCGAGCTGCAGCGAGCCATGGAGCGCCACCGCGAGCAGCGGGAGCGGCGCCAGCTGCAGGACCAGCTGCGAGACAACCGGACCAGCTTCGAGATCGCGCTGGAGGAGCGCATGTCACGCGCAGAGCCAAAGGCCAGTGTTTGCCACCCGGCCACCGCCGTGTGTTTGAGTCGCGTTTGCCCCATGTGATTCGGCTGACGGAGTCATCCACCAGCATAGATGGTCACGCCGCCAATACGGGCTGGGTCCATGGGAGGGCATGAGCCGGTGATGACACGGGGCACACTCGAACGTTCTGGGACGAGGGCACCGGGCGGCCCGAGAAAGAGAGCCGGAATTTCTGACACGAGTCTCGGCGCCGTCCGTCCCGCTCGGTCCGGCCGGCGCCGCCAGCAGCAGCGCCCGCTGGGGTCGCGCGGGGCGGCCGGCGCCACCCGGACCCGTGACGGCGCCGCTCCGGGCCGTCACGACAAGCCGTGACGCCGGGCGGCGTCCGTCGTCACCGCCGGGCGCGTGCCACGGCGGCGACACGGCGGCCGCCGCTTGTCGGGACGCTGACATAATCTGTGTACGAACGGGGCGTGTCGGGCCATGTGGCTTGGGGTCGTCCGGCCTCCGCCGCCGCCGGCGGTCCGTCGGGCCCGCCTCCAGGGAGCCGGGCTCCGCCGGCGCCCGGCGCTGGCCGGTTTGGACAGAGCCGCTGGCAAGCCTTACAGGGAGTCGAAATCTGCGGAAAGAGTGGGACACGCCGGAAACTGCGTCTCCGGTTTGTTGAATGCATCTCCTGGACATGGGCCGCCTCGAGGCTGGGCAGAGCTCCGCCGCTGACTTCAGTCGGGGATGTCGGCTCAGCTGATAACGAGTCTCCC
The DNA here is from genome assembly GCF_011947565.3 of Pollicipes pollicipes. Lineage (NCBI taxonomy): Eukaryota > Metazoa > Arthropoda > Thecostraca > Pollicipedomorpha > Pollicipedidae > Pollicipes > Pollicipes pollicipes. Next base: position 57,662,150 of record NW_023597054.1, on the reverse strand, counting down.
CGTGCTTCCCCATGCGCCCGGAAGCTTGCTGACACGTCGTTTCTCGTCTCCAGGCGCAGGACGCGGCGCCACCCTCTGCTGACGTCACGCCCGAGTTCCTCCGCGTGCACGCGCGCATGCGGTCCAAGGTGAACGCGCCCTCCTGAATCCGGCGACAGGGCGGCCAGGTGTTGTGTCGTGTCATAGACTCGCGTCGCCGACCAGCGGCGATCCGACGAGGTCATCGGAGGTTCCGTGCACCAGCGGGCGGACCCCGCCAGCGACTGAGGGACCTGAAGCGCCCGAGGCGGAGCGGCGTTGCACGTGCACAGTCCAGTCACTGAGCCAGTCGTCTCGTGCCGGTCTGAGCAGACCGTCAGATGTGTATCGCGATCATCCGGCGCGTTGTAGGTGGTCAGGCCTGTTCTATGATTAAGCGGTAAATACTGTTTTATGAAGTGTTCTTTATTTCAGGATTGAGGACACGATGCCGATCCGCGCAATGCGGGGCGATCTTGGAGTATTGAGCGTATAGAAGGCACAGGTCGTAGAAACCCGTACTGCATTATCCGCACCTGAGTTTTATGTAAGATATGTACAAAGGTTCTATCAATAAACTGTTTTGTAAATAGACAAGGCATGCGAGACGGAGTGACGTAGCTTACCGCGCGACAAAAACTGGGAGCACGAGCTCATCGGAAGCACAATGATGCAAGGCATCCAAGGCAAGGCAAGGCAAGGCACCGCGTGCAAGTGTTCAACACCATCCGCATCTTGCGGAAGACCTGTGCATTTTACAGCCCCAAAGCTCTGTGCGTAAATACACCTCTCCCGTATGCATTTGGCGCTGGTGCATTTGGTGCGCGCCTGGCCTATCACACGATCACTGCCCGCCCGCTGAGCCCGCCGGGTGCGTCGCTCCAACGCTAAGCTACAGAACCGGCCATGGTCGTGACTCGAGAATGGCCAGGTTTGCGACCCACGACCGCCACGCCCTGGCCGCCCGAGCGGGTAGCACACAAGCACGCAGATACGGTCGCAGCCGGGCTGACAGGAGCACACGGCATCAGCCACCGGACCGCGGCCTGAAGGGATCGAAATGCTCTTCAGTCGTGCGTGGTGTGTGAGTTAGCGCACAATCCCCGCGGGGTCGGTGCGGGGTCAAGTCCTCCGTTCGTGAGACATGCATGTAGATCGTACCGCACATACGCGCGCCTCTCGAGGTTTGATAACTCCTGCCACCTGACGCAGCAATCCACCGCACCGCCCGACTGACGCACACTCGGACCCGTCCAGTCCAGTTCAGGCCGTCGAGGGATCCAGGCGAGCAGGGATTCGGGTGAGGAAGGGATCCAGACCCCACGAGAACGCTTCTTCGCCAGTTCTGCCGCCCTATCGCCAAGCAGTCGGAGCGCCCTATAATTCAAAGCACCTTTCTGAGTTCGTGAAAAAGACAGTGGGTCCTGTTATCCAAGGCAAAGCAATGGTGGCGACCAGCAGTTCCGCGCAAACGGCCACACGGCGGGATGAGCTCCTTACCTACCCTCCGTGATGGTATACGGCCAGGCGCAGGCCGCTGTCTTCGACATAATGTCCTGACCCCCCCCCCCCCCTGCCAGTATGACATAAAAAGCGAGACAAACACCACGGGTGACGTTTGCGAGCCCGCTCGCTCGTTAAGAATCTGCCACGCCAGCGTCACGACGATCCACCTTCCATCCTAAGCGAACTGTGGTAAACGATGCCTGTAGTGGCACGCGACGAAACGTTTAGCATGTCACAAGAAACAAAAGCGCATCATTTCAACATGCTGATAATAACACAAATGATCTCACAGTAGAACGACTGGCCGCTTACGCAAGCGATTTTCACACAGGTGTATCGGTGCCACTGGTTACCGTCCCAATTCCTTTCCCAACACTGCCACATCTCCGGCTCGGCTCTCTTTGGCGACTGCTGGTGTCGTCCCCTCCCCTCTCCTTCTGGACACCTCCCGGGACTCTCGGCCCACGTAGTGACGCCCGGCCGAGGTCAGCCGGGCGCCACGCGGCGGCGGACGGCCGGCCTGCCGCGCCTACATCAGCGACCGTTTGAGGGCACCGTTGACAGTCGGCAAACGCACCGACGCCGACTGCTTCATCTGGAACAGGGGCGTCCCGCGTCATCGGCACGCCGCAGCCCTGTGAACGATGGGAAAATACGGACCGGGGCCAAATGTGGTCAAAAGACTAGGACTCAACAAGCCACGGCATTGTCAGGAAACATGAATCGGCTGGGCGATCCGCTTGTGGAGCATCGGGCGGCGACTGTTCGTTGCCAGCAACGTTAACGCAGAAGAATTCAACGAAAGTACGCTCACGAACAACATAAAGCAAGGTCATCCGAGTTTTGCAATTCTGAATGATACAGTCTTCCCGCTTCGGCGAGTTTTGGCGACACCGCCCCTCCCCATCCGCCGCACTTTGTCGTCAGCTGCCTCAGCGCAGCCGGTGGTCGGTGCTGACAGCTGGAGCCGCCACTGAGCGCGCCGCACCTTCAGGTGGCTGTAGACGATGATGCCGAGCATGGTGAGACTGATGCCCATGATCTGGTTCAGCTGGAGGGGGTCGTGGAACACGATAAAGCCGGCCGCCACCGTCAGGCAGAACTTGGAGTGGCCGATCATGTTGTACGTGAGGGGGGACGTGTTGCCGATCAGCCAGTAGATACTCAGATTGATGACGAACGCCATGACGCACGAGCACACCACCAGCGCCTGGCGACAGGGTGCGGTGCGCAGGTGACTGGTCCTGGCGATGCCACGGAGGGGTCCTTCGCAGAGGGGAAGCAAAACGAAATGGTCATGTGGGACGCGGAGCCTGATTTGTCAGTGCATTTACGTGCATGCAGCCTCATCATTGTGATGGACAGACGGTGCCATGGTTTACAAGCAGGCACACAGTCGACACACACAGAGACGCACTAGACTCCTGAAAAGGTTCACTGCGGTCTCTCGCTGCGGTTTGTTCGCCATTCTCACCTTCATCTCAGACGCATGGCATCTGGGATGAAGGTGCCTCGTCTTAAATTATTGTATTTATCTAGGCCCGTTAAGTTATACGAGAGGCCTTCCTGTCTCGAAGGCCTCTCGTGTATGTAACTGTAGTATCGTCCGCTCTCACAGCCCGACCAAACACTAAGTCAGGTGTTACCGTGAGTATTCTCCCAATACCTCGGTAATAACAACAAAGCAATAATATAACGTCCGAGGCGTCCGAACACGTCGCGCCCCCGCCACGCGCCACCTTCTCAAGCCCAACTCTCTCGCGCAACTGCCACTTGCCTGGCGCGTAGGCGCCCTGCCGTACACCAACTGCCGTACACCACAGTAACGCCGGGCGCAAGACGTCGCCTTCCCACCCCACGCAAGGTAAAGCAATGCCGGCAGCCACAGACCGCAGACTTGATCGCCGCAGAAAGCCAGCCACAATGCTGCCCATAGCAAACCGAAACAAGCGCACGGCACTCGCCTCTACACAGCAAAATCAATGACGAATCGATCATGACGCAGCCGCAATCAGCTTATGCACACATACGTGATTTCCTCGGGGAGTGTAATCCGTTACACAGCACTATCTACATGTAGGAGTCCCCCCCCCCCCCCCCCCCTGTCCTCCGAGCCGTGCCATGCTAGCACACACCGTCGCCTGTTGATAAACGTGGCGCCATGCTCCGGCGCCGGCGGGTAAGCACTCGCTCGCCACGAAACTCACTGACAGAGCATACACACTCCGGAACGATAAGTCGCAGGTCCTATCCCACCTAATGACCGCAACGAATACACACACCGGACGGTGCGGGACCCCATTAACAGTCGAAACCAAACAACGACTCCGAAGACGTGACGGCCACCAGGGACGCGGTCGAGAGGGAGCTTTTTGGACATGCCACTCTCCCCCCAATCCCATATCCCACCCCGACCTCCCACCCCCAGCACAACCCCCAAAGGTAGCCAGGCCCCTCTGGGGTGCAAGGGCCTGGTACTTTGGGCAGCTTCGGACGCCTGTTTGCCTCCTAAAACATAAAAACTAGGTGTCCAAGGCAGGAAAATTGGACCCCAGCTTAAAATTAGGCCCTAGCCATAGGTAATTGGCCTTTCGTAATTTTCCTGCCAATAGCATTGAAAATAACAATCTACGCAAGGGTCACAGACCTCGGCCCCCTTTTACGCGCCTTTGGGAAGACACGGGCCGTAGCATTTCTCGCGAAAGTGACGCGCAAATCCTGTAACAGCATCAATCAGTCAGCACGATCTCCAGCTCCAGTTGCGTGCTGGCGTGCGCGCCCGACAGCCGGCTAACCCCCGGCACGGCGCTTGCGCGGCCCCCGCCCCTTGCACGGCAGCCGCAGGTCACGTGACACGCCTGGGTGGGATGGCGCCGCGGGCGGGCTAGATGTCGCTGCGTGTGTGCGTGCGTGTGTATAGCGTTGCAACATAGTCAGGCCCGAACTCACCGGTCAACTGCGACTTCCTTTTGGGTTTGGGGTTTTCTGTCGATTCTGCACGCAATAAATACGGCGAAGAAAACAAACTTAAAATGTTTTGTTCAAGGCGAAAGCCATGACAGATGCGCGACACCGCTACAGCCTGACGGAAATGGGGGATGGAACGGATCTCCTGAAGTGTTGGCCACGGATGTCGTCCTGCATTACGATGTGTGCGTATGGTATAAAGCACAATGCTGTGAAATACTAGATGCCGAAAACGATTCGACCAGGGTAAGAACAGACTGCACTCCGAGACAGGGCGTATTGAGCAATGGTCGACGGCGGGCTACGTGGATGGCTGCTCCCAACGGCAGTTTCAATCACCACTCGTTTACGCCGCGAAAGAGGCTGCCGCGAAAAAACGAGTGTCATCATTGAAGACCCACGATAATAATTAGGAACGGTCATAAAAAAGGTCGGACTATGCTTTCGCAATCGATGACAGTCATAGTCCAACTTTACTGCAATTACGCAATGCAGCAGCGCCCGTTTCGCAATGCAAACGATGCACATTACAAGGGAAGATCTTAACGTGAAATGACGAGCATGCAACATAATCAGCTTAGCTTAGCTCCGCTCGCTTAGAGACAGTGAGCGTCCGAACCTGGACGATATATGAGCAGCAACAGAGGGATTCGTCAATCAACGAATCGCTCACATGTTTACGGTAGGCCCAATCACTGACATCATCAGTATCGCTACATCCCACGTCCATTCTGCAAAACCGATGGAATGAAATCCGAGCCGCAGTCAATAAACTCCGACTCGGTGAGCGAATTATCGTTCGAGATGACCAATGGTAGTACACATCATCATTCTAGCAGCCACACCACTTTCACCCAACAAGCACAAAAAACGCCGCAAATCGATATTATAGCACAGTCAACAAAACCAAAGGAAGTTGCATGTTCTGCACAAACATTAAAAAACACATCATGCGGCAGCCGTTTCCAAGACGTGAATTGTATGAAGATAACCAGGTCCATAGACGTCTTGCTCGACATGGGGGTTTTCACTGCAGGCCTCCATTGTGACGAACCATTTGTTTCCTCGTGCGTGCGTGCGTGCGTGCGTGCGTGCGTGCGTGCGTGCGTGTGTGTGTGTGTGTGTGCATGTCTGTGTGTGAGTGCGTGTGTGTGCATGTGTGTGTGTGAGTGCGTGTGTGAGTGTGTGTGTGTGCGTGTGTTTGCGTGTGAGTGTACGCCGTCTTGACTCCACCTTGTTTTAGTCGCTCAACAAGAGCCAGTACATGATGCATGATGCAGCATTATACAGTATAAAACACAGCATAACATGATATGGTAAAAAGAACATCATAGACATAGTGTAGTACCCACCTCGTGTCTAAAATGCGCTCGTGTGCAACAAATAGGTATATACATAAGGGGGAGCATGGCCTAAAGTGGTGTGGATCTATGTGGCAGACGTCTAGACCCCTGCCCATCCGTTTCTTGACGAGAATACCCAAGTGGTGTCATCTGGTTCAGCATGCCAAGCAGGGCTAGCACCCAGTGGACGCCATCTTAGAATGGAACATGGACATGTCCCAGGAGATGGTTTATACCCTCAGCCCGGTATCACCACGTCAAGAAGCGCATTCATTATTCATGGTTATGTTTGGCGAATCACTAACTGGTGCATTTCCAACGACGCACTCCTCTCGTTCGTTTGTACTATTCTACACGACTGCCCCTGGCTAGATGTTCATTAGCAATAGCCTCAGCTTGTCATGAGCCCAGCGCACCCTGGTGCAACACCTCCGCTACGCCCCAAGTCCAGAGTGTGTGTGTACATTTCCGTCGCTCCCGAGCCCCACCACATCCGTCGTGCGGAGCCGGTACGTACAGTCTGCTGCGGCGTCAGCGGACGGGAGAGGGTCTCGGAGACGGACTCAAACAACGGCGCCACGCACAGCAGCAGGCCGGCCGACAGCGGCGCCTGGTACAGGAGCAGCTGCAGGCCGTTCAGCCGGTGCTCGGTCTGAACGCGGCCCACCCACTGCAATAACAGGCAGAGACATCTAGCGACCAGCGGGCCAACGTCAGGTTTACACAGCATCCGTTAATGGCGCTAGAAGTGTGCTCATGGCGGTGGTGCGCTAGTGATCGTAAAACGCGTGGTACTCAATGAAGCACTGACAGCGCCGACATCACGAAACCTGTGGTGTGACGATGACACTGGAAGTTATTGCATTCCTGCTGATTTCCGCGGCTGGAGCTCTTACTCTAACAAAAGCAAGTAGCACTATTGCAATCCAAAGTTGTCGTTGACACAGTCGTTGTCATTGTCGGTACATCTACACACGAGCATTTGCAGTAGGATGCCGATCAACCCGAATTTTCATAGAAGTACAACCCGAATGTCCATGGAAGTACAACCCGAATCCTCATAAACGTACAATCAGACTTTTCATAGAATGACAGACATCCACAGTGAACATTCAAAGCTACTAATTTTGCAAGTCAACAATACGTATATATATATATATATATATATATATATATATATATATATATATATGTATAGCAATACATCACTTCTTAGAGGGAATGAAAGAGCGAGACCATTGACTCGCATATTAGGTTCAGAAGAATATTCTGAATGCTTTCCTTGAGATTAAGAAAGTACTCAAGCCCTTGATCCTTTCGAGTCTGTTTCATTTTTCCCGATCAAAGTTGACGAATCAGTCCAAGGCCTCGTACTTCTCCATTTCGAAACACGGACTGCCTTGTACCATTCTGGGGTCCATTTTGGGCCTCAAGACGCATTCAAGGGTTATTCTTCATACGTAATACTATGGCCGTATATGACGTCATATGCCTATGACCGTATGACGTTGGCAGACCTGCTCCCGTAAGGTCATGTATCATGACCTGCTCCGGTCATGGCACATGAAAGTTCACCACGAACCCCACAGAGGCCTCTCTTCAGCTCTCACGGCATTCCCTCACCGCCACGGGCCTTTCACGGTCGAAGTCCCCCACCCCCCTTCAATGTTCATAGGATGTGTTGGGCATGCAAGTCTATTGTGGGGATAAGCATCCACGTCGCTAGGTTAGACGCTGAGGTTTGGACGGCCCACACCGTCCTGAGCAGAGCCGTTCGTATCAGCTGCCCCAAACAAATTGGTACGACAAAAACACTAGTTACTTACCACTTGGTAAAATGAAGTGACGACTACTCCGGCACATGCCATGAAGAACCCAATGACATTAAACTTCAGGTCAAAACAGAAGTTTAATATCACTCCGACGGTGATCGGAATCTGCCAACGGGGCAGAGACCGTTAACGCGGAGAACAAAACAGAAGTTCAATATCACTCCGACGGATTCCGAAACCGGAACCTGCCAACAGGGCGGAGACCGTTAACGCGGAGAACAAAGCATGCATGAAATGCGGCTTCCCCGCGTCCCAGAGCATATCCTCCTAACACTGTGCATGGGTAAGCACAGACAACCACAGGTAAGTAGGAGGACGCACCTTAGCAGCAGATGTTATTTCGTCAGAAGTGAAAAATGGCACAAAGCCACACCGCTGCGACAGTAGAACGGTGTCTGCACCAGTCCTCCAACGCATGCCCGCAGCCCACCATCACCGACTCGACTCGGAATACCCCGCTAATCAATGGCTGCTGGTATTTCGTTCCGCGCCGGCTACAAAAGGCCGTCGTCCTTCGCATCGAGACCACGCCGTCCCACTCACCGTGCACAGCTTCACGCCGAAGGTGAAGCTCCTGCCGTACAGGCAGGCGCCGATGGCGATGACGCCCGGCGTCGTCATCACCTTGGCCACCTGGTAGGTGCCGACCGTGTTGTACTGCAGGCTGAGGTTAGTCAGCACGACGAAGCCGCAGAAGGCGGCCGCCAGCGGCAGCATGTCCAGCAGTGGCACCCGCTTGGCCGCGAACAGGCCGGCGCGCAGGCTCAGCGCGCACAGCGCGAACGACGTCACGAAGTGCAGCAGCGTCAGCGTCATGTTTGGGAAGCCGACGTGCGTGTAGACCCACTTGTTGAGCAGCACCAGCGTGATGGAGAGCGCGACGTTGGCGCAGCAGTGGGCGGCGACCAGCGTGCGCGACGGAGGCGCCGCCGGCGCGGCGGCCGCCGACATGGCCGCCCTGCCGGCAGGCGTACCCACCGTCAGCTTCGGACGCTGCCCAGCTGACCTCCCACGCTGGCGTGTTCGTGGGCTGGGGCGCTGCCGAGGGAGCCTGCCCAGCGATGCAGGGGCGGAAGGACGGGGGGGGGGGGGGGGTTGATGTCACTGTCTTCTGTTCCTTTCAATGCGACGACATAAGCTTAATGCCGCATGTTACCTTACGTTGGTGGATAGGGGCCCTTACCCCGCAGCTAACACTTAAGCCTTCGCGCCGACGGGGTGAGCGGTGACCATCTCCGAAGTCTGATATCAGCAGCCATCAGACTAACGGGTGAAAGCCTGAAGAAGCGACCCACTACGGATCAAACAAGCCAGAGAATACTGAGCTTAACTGAAAAGAAATTAATAAAAGTTTAGTGACATGTTAGCCACATGTGGTGCGCAGCATTAATTTCCAAGGGACACTGCAGTATATCGTTTCATGTATGGCGTCCCCAGCCTTCCACGAGTGCAGATTTCATTTATTGTGTTCTTTGTGTGTTGTCTTCACCTGCGACACCAACAGCAACGGAAACGGGGGGGGGGGAGGCGGCGGCGGGGGGGGGGCAATAATCAAGGACATCAAAGGGCATAACTGGTTCTGGATGTACCTATATGTTCCCATGCCGCAGCGGCGATGCCATCGCTATCATATGCTCCCTCAATCGTTGCCTGCTGGTGCCCATGCTCCCCGCAAATTGCCTCAGCGGAGCATTCGGCGTTTCAGAGACTTCTGTGGAAGGCTGCAATTGCTTTTTAAGACAATGCACTACCTACAACATTTACAGCGCGATTCCTTTGTAACGCACATATGTTCGTTCTTATATCCTGCGACCAAGCGTGTGATTTTGCGAGTGAAAAGCAACTTCTCAACCTAACATCCTCACACGTGTTTGCTGTTCATTTCATTGGATTCGAATGCGGTTCGGTATCCGTGCTCAAAGGCGGGCCAATTCTCTGACCACGCTTGCGTGTTTATCATGCAATCCCGCTCGTCTTGGGGCCTCAAACGGCACGCGCCAAGATTACTTTCTGTTGCCGAGGAAAGGGCAATCCGTTTACCGGAGTACAATTCAAGCCCGATTAAATGTTTTAGACCTCCGGCGCACCGCATCAGCCACCCGGGTGCCGGCACCGCAGACATGAGCTCTGAACGCATGTCATGTGGCCCGCTTCAGGCCATGCCAGCTGTTGCCAGTTCGAAAATCTCGACGTTCCGGCTGTGCCCTTGCCATCTCTAATGCGCCGAAAAACACAGCATTTCGTACCGATAATTTAGTTCGGGTCGTTGCGCGAAATTAGTTTTCGCGAAAAACTTATTTTGTAGCTTCATGGGTTGACTCTGGAATGGTCAGTGAATGACAAAAGCCCCGTCCCTATTCAGATTGCACACTGAGACGGTTATCATGATGGCCAAAAACTGAGCACACCTGACCCATTCAGTTTCAGAAGAAAGGCTAAACATCAGGTAAGAAATCATTCGAAGTTACTCTTCGCAGCTCGCCGTCGCATACAACATGCGCTATTCGGGCAGCTGATAGAACCGAACACCCATATCCTGCATCGCATAAACGCCTCAAGATCGTACATCTAATTCCGTGTCTATTATCGCGTCCTACGGCACTTACTGCGTGGTACAAACCAGCAGTAACAAAGCGCAAGGGCTGCTTAGTGTGCCATTATGCGCCTTCCCTGCACACGCACATGGAGCAGAATGGCCTCCTGGGCCTTCCCTGCACACGCATATGGAGCGGAATGGCCTCCTGGGCCTTCCCTGCACACGCATATGGAGCGGAATGGCCACCTGGGCCTTCCCTGCACACGCATATGGAGCGGAATGGCCACCTGGGCCTTCCCTGCACACTCACATGGAGCGGAATGGCCACCTGGGCCTTCCCTGCACACGCATATGGAGCGGAATGGCCTCCTGAACCTCCCTCGCGCATGCACGTTCGTTTCTATGCGGCATCTGGGCTAGTCTATCCGTGAACAGAGCGTCACAGATTCTTTAAATTTCGTGGACATATGTAGATAAGTCTGAGAAAAGCTGGACAAAAGTACGGAAATAAACCCAGTCCACCAAGGACATGGGATAGGGCCACCAAACGCTGAATGGTATTAATTGCAACGCTTAATAACCATCACGCTCGAAATAAGCGGGGTAGTACTTATTGCTTATAAATGATAACCAATAAGTTGCAGCTTTTTGGAATGCTAGGGACCTATTGAGCTGCTTGATGTAGTTGGTCTCTGGACCAAGAACAACATATTGGTTATGTTCTATACGAGTTATGTGTCGAATGGGTACATTAGCCCGCTGATTTACCATTCACAATGAGGTCAGTCAAAACACAGGGTGTTTGACTCGTACAAAAATATATATCGTTCTGGAGCAAGAACAAATGACTTTAGTAACTATCATCATCTGGTTCCTTTCCGACAAGTTTGCGACCTTACCATGGAGCGGACCAGAACAAACACTTTGTTGTCGATGTGTCGACTCAAATTAATTGCTCAGACAGAAAGCAGGGTCAGCCATGTCGTGGGCAGCCCAACCAACATCAGTAAGAAACTGCTCGTGTCAAGGCTGGTTTTCGGCCGCCGGCTGGCCAGCTGGCCGTCGACTGAACGGCCCGCCGCCTCGGTAAGGATGGAAAGCTGTCTGAAATTATTTATATTGGGCCCATATTCGAACCGTCGATTTGCAATGCACAAACCCGCTCCGTTAACCAGTTGGCAATGAGGCTGTTTCAGACGCAACACTTGGGACTTTTTATGCATGATCAAGGATTTTCCACGTGCTAGTTTTATAGGGAAGCAAGGTGGTAACAGGGTAGCAAGATGGTAACAGGGTAGCAATGTGGTAACAAGGTAGCGATGTGGTAACAGGGTAGCAATGTGGTAACAGGGTAGCAATGTGGGACACGGTAGCGCAGTGGTAAAAGAGCAGCAAAGTGGTAACAGGGGAGCAAGGCGGCAACGGCAGCAAATTGATAACAGGGCAGCAAGTAGTGACAGGGTAGCAAGGTGGTAACATTGTAGCAAGGTCGTACCCAGACGGCCCTCGTCTGCTGCAGCGGGTTGCCAACACATTGTGCCCGGCGTTTTCACGCAAATTGACCAAGATCTTGGCATGTTGTCTTTGTTCTTGAGATCTTGGGATAACCCTTAATGAAGTTCATATTCAAATAGTTGGGAACATATTTTTCACTCCGCACCCAACAGTGAATCTCATTCTGTACCCCACACTAAAGTTACCATTTCATAAGCCATCAGGCGATGACAAAATTTGCCGCCGGCTTGCCGCCGGTTCCGGGTGGGTGGGTAGCCGACCCGAAACCGGTTAGACACAACCCGCCTTGTCCGCACAAAAGCCCTCGACTCGTCAAGTCCAGGTTTTTGTCACAATTAGCCACCAATAGTCACCCATCCGTCCATTGCTGGTTTACAGTGAACTACGTTCAATGCTACTGGAAGGTGCACTACGGCAGTCATTAAGGCCAGGGACCGGGCAAAACCTGAATGCAGCGGACGCTGATCACGGCGCACCGGAAGCCCGTCCAGATGAGCTAGCACACCTGATCGATGCCGCGCCGTCCAGGCATGACCGGCAGTCACCGTGACAGTCCGCCCCGCCCGCCGTCCGGTAGGGTGTGGGCGATGGCACCGGCCGCGAACCGCCGCACCGGCGAACAGCGCCGGCGGGTGACACAAGAGCGCACTTCACCGGGCGGCGCCGCCAGGTCACTGGCCGGCGGCGCCGCCAGGTCACCGGCCGGCGGCGCTGCCAGGTCGCCGGCCGGCGGCGCCGGAGGTCACTGGCGGGGGGCGCTGCCAGGTCACTGGCTGGCGGCGCCGCCAGGTCACCGGCTGGCGGCGCCGGAGGTCACTGGCGGGCGGCGCCGCCAGGTCACTGGCCGGCGGCGCCGGAGGTCACTGGCGGGCGGCGTCGCCAGGTCACCGGCAGGCGGCGTCAGAGGTCACCGGCGGGCGGCGCCGCTCGGCCGCTGTATGACCAGACGAGCGACTGTCTGGCCGTGGGGGTCTGTGACACGACGCCGGCACGCTCGCTAGACAGAACGCAAAAGTACACCGACCGGTCACACGGCAACACGCAGCCACTGCAGTGTGGCGCGGTGCAGTTGCAAGACGGCACCGTCTCGTTCCCGCGCCGGTCCGTTAGCCTGCGGGGCTGCCGCCGGCCGGCTCCATAACAAAGCGATGCGCTGGCACCATCAAGTGGAAGGTCATCCCAGCACCGGCCGTCCCCAGACAACCTTCAACCCGCGGGACCAGTCACTATCGGCCAAAGCCTGTCCCGGCCGCCCTGTGCGGGCGCCTGACACGTGCGCCAGGAAAGCCCCTCCTTCATCGGGCGGAAGAAACGCACAGGACTTGACCAGTGGCGGATGCAAAATTCGGGCACGGGCGGGGCCCGTCCCACACCTGTCGTCAGCCAAACATCAGCCAAACATCCACATCTGTCGTCAGCGCGGACAGCCAAAATGCATTCCGCACACGAATGTACAAATGGGGACAGATCTCTCGTGGCACCATCATAAATGCGCGTCACTTTACGCTATGCAGAGACAGGAGCACAGATAACGTGGACCCGCGGAGGGAGCGATAAGGATTCTTACTGCTGGGCGCGTATCATGTACATGTATGCTCGGGGCGATCCACGGATGTAATCATACGAACGATTTGGGGGCGTAGAAATGTCCTTGCAATCAAAATCAATATGTTAACAAAACTTTACACAAAGTGTCACTACTTTTTCTTCAATGATAACAGCCAGGTAAGTGCGGCCAACAGTGACGAAAACAAGCATAAACAGTACCGTGCTATCCATGAATCACTTAACCCGCACTTGGGGCCCCTCACTGCACCAAATGCACGATGTTACAAAGAAGTACACCCGATCCAGTTGTTACTCATTCCGAATGGGTACCCGTGGGTTTGCCCATCCCCGAAGGACTCCATTGGCTAGTGCAATTATGATTCAAATTTAAGTCCAAAAACCGCGGCACCTTTCCCCAACCGAAGCAAAGGCAATGTCTCCTACCAGTGACGATCGATCTGGCAGCGCCCCTTGCAGCCACTGCTCACCGCCGTCTGTAGCCGCCGGCTGTATGACTCCGTTCGAGCATGGCTGGACGGCCCGCCTCGCGGCTGGTATGCGCCGACGTCAGCGCCTCGTAAGCACTGCCGGCGGCCGCCAGTGCAATGCCCCGCCTCCCATCAACTGGCGCGGCCCCGGCCCCGGCAGCCGTGTCGCGGCGCCGCTCGGCGGGAGCGGCGCCGCCCTATCTCAGCGCCATCTGCCGCCGCTCCGTCACGTCCGGTCCACACGCGCCGCCGTCGCCGCGGCGCCGGTCCGCGCCGCGTCTGCCGCCGGCTGGCAGACTCGGCCGCCTCGTCAGGCGCTGCACCGCAGGCTCGTAGCCCTGAGACGAGGTCCGGGCCAATCGGACAGGGACGCGGAATGGCCGTCGCTGGCGATGCAACCATAACCCCGCCCAAAATCCAACCCAAAATAACCGATATCGGGCTCCCCGCCGGCGCTTCGAATGGTATTACATCGCTGCAAAGCTGTCAGTTCAGAGTGGGCATTCACTCATCTCTAAAAGAAGCCTCAAAGAGCCGATGAGGCGTGGCGGGACGAGGGCAAGCCAAAGCGTAGCTAGTCGTAGTGCTTGATACCAGTTCTACTTCAAAGGGACGCAACGCACGTCATGTCTGTTTATAGACGGGAATTCCACTAGCCGTGAGTGATCAGGGGCCATGGCGTGATAGGGATACGAACCTGCCTTCCCCTCCCCCACGTAGGAGTCCAAGGCACTAACCACAACGGGTGGCGCCACCGAGTTTGACTTAGGGGGAAGGGGGCAGGATTTTCCAGAGGCCTCCCGGACAAAATGACGCACTTCCTCGGGGGAGGCTCATGCGCAGTGTCGTATTCAAGGTTGAGGAGTACTGAAGGCACGTGCCTCCTAAAACTGCCATATGTATTATATCCCAGTAAATAATATATGGCGGTAGTTGAAAATCCAGAAAAAGGGCCTTCTAATTTTCCAGCAAAGGGTCTTGCTGCCCTAGAACAGGCCCTCCTGTTACCACTGGACACCGTGTTCATAAAGGTGACCTCATAATCCAGGAAACGGGCCTCTTGATGTAGGAAAGGCTCTTCTGAGCCTTATTTAGTACCTTCTAGCTCAATTATGGCGGCCTTCCTTATATAAATTTTGGTATTTTACGAGTAGCTACGGTGCCCTGCGAGAAGCTGCGGTACTCAAGCAGCCACAAGGTCTTTATTTGGGCCAAAAGGGCCTCCCAAAGAATTGGTGGGGCGGGGGGATAAAAACACTTCTGCCGCTGCATACCACAAGAGAAGCAATTCCCCGCTCTGCCCCCTTGCTGCGCCGCTTCTGCTGACCAGTTGGCCATTACGTCCCCTCTGCTCGTGTCTACAAATTAGACCACAGTGGACTAAGTGGCCCAATGACACGCATCCAATCTATGTCGCGGGTCCTATCGGCCCCAAAATGCTGGACCCGTCATGCGAAAGATGTAAGATCCAACACGTGTGATACCGTGAGACCAATATGCGCTCTTCCTTCCCTTCCTCCAGAACATGCTCTCCCCCCGCCCCCTGCTAATCCATATTGATTCCAAACCCCATTTCGAACCACGGTCAGCTACACTTCCCGCATCACGTGGACACGATGCCAACCTCACCCTCCGCTGAGGGGGCTTGGTCTAGGCTCCTTCATGTCGCGGGACGTCACGTTGTGTGCGACCCCTGGGGCGGCTTCAGCCACGCCAAGAAGCGCCCGAGGTCGTGCATCGGCACGGGCATTATGATCCAATGTCGAAAACACGTTGTGAACTGAAATTGTGCCATATATCGAAGACCCGACAACCTCGTTCACTTACGTTCCTGGTGTTCTTCAACCAATGAAGAATGCCGTGCACGCTGAACCAGTGAAAAAGACCTCACATAATCGGTGCGAAATTTCGAAGAGTGGGTACACAGGTTTCCCTCAACGCGAAAACGTCTTTGAGTATGTCGATAGGTGTCACCGCGTGCAAACGCCGAGATGTAAGATACAGGTCCGCTTACTTCACCGGCGCCCCGTCGCGAAAGATTACACTGCATACCAGTGACGACCGGTTCTCGCAGGACATGGGGGAGGGGGGACGCGACTCGTACCTCGTTTATTTGCATGTACTTAGGATAAGCGTTGGACCTCTCCAAAAATGGAGAGGGCGGCATCTTTGACTCCAAGTGCAGTAGGTCTACCCCTGTGGTGACTTCAGCTGCAAACCGCTGCACTACGCCATGCAGAGCAGCTTCGCTCAGTCCTCAGAAGGCCTGGCTTCTACAACCATCAGGAGCTCTCAAGCTTGCGCGAGACTTGACGCAGCAGCGTTGCCACGGACGTCCACATCAGAAGCGGAACCGTTGTCGTTATCCAAGCTCACTTACTGACGATTCTGCATAAAAGGACTGTTCCGCATTTAGATGGGGTTTTGGACTGAAAAAGTCATCTTGAAGACCTGTTTGTGCTGTTCACAATCCTGCCTTTTTAATACCTAGCCCTTCTAATTTCTGAGCTACACGCGCGCGAAAATTGGGTAAGGTATCTCGGGGAGAGTACTTCAAACTTCTTGGCTTCTTGGCTTCAAGAGATCATAATGTCACTCAAATCTTGCCATTCCATATGTCACGCGGCGATCAAGGCCAAGAAAAATATAGTAATCGAGGCGTTCATGTCTGGCGTTCGCGAGCGCAATTTCCAGCTACATCCGCCGTCAACTGGCTATCAATGAATGTTGTGCAAGGCACGATTACGTTATGAAACCATGACGCATTGAGGAACTTATTCACTAAACAGAGAATTGTGCTGTCCAGAGGTCTTTCCCTCTTAACAAGCATACTAGTGGTTATAAGTGAGCTTATTTATTCATGTCTGATGTCTCAACATCTTCAAATGTGGAACATTCTCTTTAAATTCGCCGTCTCCCACCGGACCGCTTCTTAATGGCATCCACTGCAAATATTAGCCTCCAGACCACATGCAGAGAAAAGTGACTTAGATTGGTCGAAATCAATATTTTGCAACCCTTTCAGTAAGCGAACACATTCCTCCGCATGTCCCGAATGACTAATATGGAAAACATGGGCATAAGGTTCGGGTAGTGCAGTGGCTACAGGTTCCAGGTAGTGCAGTGGCTTTAGGGTTCCGGTATCGCAGTGGTTGCAGGGTTCCAGTAGTGCAGTGGCTATAAGGTTCCGACAGTGCAGTGGCTACAGCGTTCCGCTTGTGCAGTGGCTATAGGGTTCCGGTAGTGCAGTGGCTAAAGGGCTTCGGTAGTGTAGTGGCTATAGGGTTCCGGTAGTACGGTGGCTACAGGGTTCCGGTGATCCAGTGGCTACAAGGTTCCGGTGATCCGGTGGCTTAGGCTTCCGGTGGTCCAGTGGCTAAAGGGTTGCGGTAGTGCAGTGGCTATACGGTTCCGGTAATGCGGTGGCTGTACGGTTCCGGTAATGCAGTGGCTATAGGGTTCCGGCAGTGCAGGGGCGCAAGGAATTTGATAGTGCGGTGGCTATGGGTCTCCTGTAGTGCAATGGCTATAGGGTACCGATCATCTAGTGGTTACAGGGTTCCGTTGATCAAGTTGTTATAGGGTTCCGGTGATCAAGTGGCTACAGGGTTCCGGAAGTCCAGTGGCTGTAGGGTTCCGGCAGGGCAGTGGCTAAGCGGTACGTCCGCGAAACAAAAAGGGGTTCGATTTCCCGCGGTGACCGCTCTTCTTCTCAGGCTGTAAGCAAGTCGACACCACATATCCTGAGCTGCTGAGTGTGTTGCGAAACCCCAAAGCATGGCCAGTATGGACACTGAGTAGATTACAGATTCTTGAGCCGGCACTTTGTGGCACAAGGCAGCGCTAACATAAGTAAAAGGGGAGGGACTCCGCAGATCGAACTTTATGACCAACGGGCTGTGGCAAATTCGGCCAGCAGTTAAGTGGTTTCCAGGTTGGTTGGTTTCCAGGTAATAATGACTTGTTTAAAAAAGATGCCTACCTAACAAAAACTTCGCCTTTGAGCAATGGCAGCAGAGCCTTATCAGAATGGCGAGGGGTGGAGGTGGAGGCAACATCGTTTATGAATAGGTCATTTCTTTATGTTGAATGACACAGTATTACTACCGCTTCACAGACTGGTGACTGCTGCCATTCTGCACCCATAGGCCGCTATCAATGTTTTTAACATTACCTTTGGACATAACAATTATGAACAGCAATTATGGCATGGTGCCACCAGTAGGGAAGGGGCCGTCCATAAATTATGTTACACATGGGCGGGGGGGGGGGGCGGATTGATGGAGGGTAACACAAGCGCAACAAGGGAGGGAGGGAGCGGCATTTGGACACGAGTGTCACGCTTATGCGTGGTTGCAAATCGTGCTAGAATCTTTCAAAACGCATTAAAACTTTGAAGCCAGATGCTCCTAGCTTTCTCTCTATACAAGGAACACAAACTATATCTCTTTTGGACCTTCAGGTCAGTAAGAGGCAAGCAGACTTTACCTTTTGGGGATGCAATGCTTAACTCAACATTACATAAGTTGTTCAGTGCATTAG
This sequence comes from Pollicipes pollicipes, assembly GCF_011947565.3. Classification (NCBI taxonomy): domain Eukaryota; kingdom Metazoa; phylum Arthropoda; class Thecostraca; order Pollicipedomorpha; family Pollicipedidae; genus Pollicipes; species Pollicipes pollicipes. Next base: position 57,643,855 of record NW_023597054.1, on the reverse strand, counting down.
CGAGGAACATTATTCACATAGATAAGACAGTAGTATTGGCCTTATTCCCCGGAGAAAAACCAGGGAAATGGAGATAAACTTGGGTTGATATTTTGGCAGCATGCCTGCATCGAAACAATAGCTTAAATGAATTCAAAAACAATTGCAATTGGAATCTGAATTCACTTCAGCTATTGTTTCGATAAAGGCATGTTGCCGAAATATTAATCCAACTATATCTCCCTTCTCCTGGTTTTTCTCCGAGGAATAAGGCTAATACTACTGTATCATCTTCACACGCGCCCGGGTGGCCGGCTAGATACCCTTCGCTCGGGTGGGAGTCAATTTGACCCCGTTGATATCTCGGAAACCAAGAAAGCTAGAGACACCACATTTTCAGGGTGTGTTGAACTGGTCACTCAACACGCTTAGGTCAAGCTTTGAGGTTCCTAGGGCATGACCTTCGAGTCAAATAAGGTCAAAAAAGGTCCAATTCCGCGGTGGCTTCCAAAGTGCCCCAGAGCCTAAATAACTATTTCTAAGCAGAAGGTCATGTGCTCATTTAAGGTCATTGACCTTGTTTGACCTTTTGAAGGTCACGAGGACCAAAATCATACGAGACTGTTCCGAGTTTTGCATTTCAATAAGCGACAAAGATTACGCGGGACAGTATGTTTCTGAAAACAAAATGCTGAACTGGGTCACTTTATGCCAATGACCTATTCTGACCTCTAAGGGTCGGTGGAAGATGTATAATGCGGCTCCTGCTACCAATAAATTCGAAATGAGCACCAGAAACTATCCCATACGATAAGCCCTATAGTAATAAAACAGGATGGTTTTGACCTTGGTCTGACCTTCATGCCTGACCTTAGGTCAACGCAATTTGCTCATTCAGTATTTGTGTTGCCTAAGAAAGTATCTCAGAGATGTATAGCTTCGTCTAACATTCCGTTGTTGCACTAGCTTGGATGATTCCCGAGAAACTGACTTCGCCGAAACCACGGCCTGACTTTGACCTGCCATAGGTCAGCGACCTTACAAGGTACATCAAAATGTTTGACACCAAATGATCTGCTATTCAATTGTCTACAGCTACGCAAAATTTGGCGCGGCTATGCCCCGCCGTTCGGAAACCATTCTGGAAAAAACTTCAGGGGGGGCAATTTGACCCCCCACCCGAGAGCGTGTTAACACAACATAACCATGGGAGGCGGCAAGGTGACTGCCCGGTACAACTAGTGTGTTTCAAGAGGAGGGTTCACGATGTCCAAAAATGTGAAACGTAACATGTGGATAGGCATGATCAGTCTTGACACTCATATGAGCTGCATTAAGAAAGTTGCCAGCAAAATACATCCCTTTCAGTGTTCGAACACACACCGAGTTGAAGCGAGTCCTGACACTGAGTTAGCACAACAACTATTTCTCTCCTGTGAGTTCCTCTGCTGAAACTTAGTGACTTTCAATATATCAGAAGGCAAAGGACACATCAAAGTTTTAAGGTGTGATTGATATACACACACACATATATATATATATATATATATATATATATATATATATATATATATATGTGTGTGTGTGTTGTGTTGTGTGTAAGTTGTGTTGTGTATGTGTGCATAGATAATGAAAACATCTGTTGTTTCCAATGGTGCTAAAGTAAAAGGGTCAGCAAAAAATAGATTAAAAAACCTTGAGTGCATCAAGAACACAAAATGTTTCAAATTAGATCCCAAGGTCTGCAGATACCAAGATGCCAGGATAAATCATCACTCAAGCTCCCATATCTGAACATCCCATACAGGGCACTATGGTAACTGCCAAAAGTTGCTTGAAACACAAATAGCCAAGCAAGTCTTGATGATATTTTGTAATTAAAATGCTCAGAATGTTCTGATCATGGTCATCAGTGAAATATTCTAGGTTTTATATCTGAGCACCAGATATCTACCCACACTATGCCAAATGTTGTTACCTCAATTACAGAGCACTATGTCAACACGTGTTCACAATAACACAATCATTTTCCCAATAAATGATGAGCTTGATGGGCTTTTCACTTGTTTCAAACACTTTTGACCTTGTTTAACATTTCCAAAATGCATTCTAATGGAACTGCAACCTGCACAGACACTCCTTCAGCTCCCCCATTGTCAGCAATTACTTGCAATGCACAGCCATCCAAAGGTGGACTCCGCACCCAATCACACAATCCAATGCCAGGCTAGTTCACCTGTCTACCTACTGTGCTTGCCTAATGCAGGTGGTGCATTATTCTCACCATTAGTCTGACTAATGCATGAATGAGGGCACAGCAAGTGTGGGACAACAGGCTTTGAAAATCCTGTGTGTAGCAAAATTTGCCACATGCTATTGCTGTCTAACAAATCACATTCACTAACAATTGGTTGTACCCAATACTGTATGATAAAGTACACATGTCTATCTGCCTAGCATATATATATGTTCAGCTCCATGTCGCCAACCAAATCTTATCATCCAAACGGCATGGGTCTGTTGTTCATTTTTCGACTCCATGGGGCTCACAAACTTGTCAACTCCAATCTGAAACCTGCCTCAGTAAATTAACATCTGGCTCTGATGTCAATTTCACTTTATATTCCGACCGTTACGGAAATCACCCAGTTGCTGTGCGAACAATAGCCGGGCCCACGTACGAAAAACAACATACCTGGCGTCTGCCGCGAGGCCTATCCCAGTGGTTCGGTCATTTAGCGCCAAAAATAAGCAAAACTTTTGTCGCTCCTGCGCGAGAATTGAAATACCACTCTGCTACCCGCGATAAAGATGCTGGATCATATCCGTGAAAGAATATTAAAATGATATGTCCGCGCGCGTGTCAGCTTTTTCTCCACTTGCTCTAGTTTTCTGGTGACGGTCGTCTGTTCGTCATTGAAATTAAAAAGCAACTCGCTGATGTTTGGCATCTACTGGTTGGCCTAATGTTTCGGAATTACTTATTCCAATTTCAAAGGTACACGCATACAACATACAAGCGACGAATATATGATTGCATGTTACAGTTAGGTGTGACCAACACGGTATAACAACTAGGTGTAATCAAGTTCAGTTCAATTCTTTACTTGTGCAGAGTAAAAGGCTATCTTACTGTACAGAGTCAAAATTCGAGGACTGGCATTTTCAAGAGCATACGATTCAAGCGGTAAAACAAGCGCTCAATAATAAGATATATCATCCACTGATGATATTGATCGTCCTTTAATAAGGTGAAAGGTGACTGAGGGGTACGTCCGTTTGTTTTCTTCCGGTGGCAATGTTTTGATCGCGACAGCCTCCGGAACATAAAACTTCCTCCTGTTTGATAATTATCTTATGATGGTGATGTTTCTGGTGGCGTCGTCTCGGGTGATGTTCCGGCCGTACTCTTTTCTCATCTGCTCTTTTGGAGCACCGCCAGCCAAGTGCATCGTCAACCGCATTGAACGTGTGGTGACCTTACCATTGATAAGTTGTCCATGATGAGACGACGACGACGGTCAACTTGACCCCCTCCACTCTACTCGAGCGTAGGGTATCCAGACAGCCACTCGGGCGCGTAAGCCACGGACCGCAGCGCTGGGACACAGCGTTGGCCGCCCCCTGGCGGCCACGCTGTCCTCGGCTCCTGTCCGTTGACGGCTGCTCCGACATTGTCCACTGCGCTGGCCCGAGCCGCTCTCGGTGTCGTGGCCTGATCATCCTTACACCCTAATCCTGCACAGCGCGTCGGGTTACAAGAGATGTACATGTTTTTAATCAGCAGTTTTGAGGCATTAGAATCCCTACCCTCGCCCACATACACTTAAGGTTTTCCGTGGAACAACTTCCGAATGGTTTGGATATCGTAATACCATTTCAGGTTCAGGAGTTTACATCAACTTTACATGTGCTGTTCAAAGTTTAAATTTCTGACCTTGGTGGTTATGAGATATGCTCCCTTTCTCCTGGTGAAGTCTGTGAGATTTTGCTTTAAATTTATTGACGTATTCAAAGAGGTTTTCTAGACTGCGAGGTTCCAGCCCCCGGATTGCTAAACTAATGGCGTCCAGCCGCCGGCCTTTGCAGTGCAAATAAAAAACAAGCTACGAAGAACGTGGACGAACATGGAAACAATGCGCAACAACATATCCTGCGTCTCATTTAGGCATTGACTCGACTCAGACCCCCTCCCCCATTCTTCCTACACTGTTGATGAAGGGAGAGGGGTGTGTGGGCGACACGCTATTTTCAGTTGTGGAGATTTGACATTTACGTCACGGAGCTGCATGGAAGAAGGTGAGTACCATGGAATCACTTTCGAGAGCGTTTCGTCGTCTACATCCTCCTTGGTCACATCATATATGATACTCGAGTTACACCGAACGGATCTATTAAGCCAGAAATCCACACTGTACCGTGACAGCCGATCACATCGTCTACCGGATCAGAATCATCAGCGTGTTCTGCCGCGCATAAAAAACGCATTAGCAGAAATACAAAACTACAGTGTAAAGTCAAATATCAAAGTTAAAACGCAACGAGCAGAACAAGCACAGGTACCGACCCGCCAGCTGCAGGCATATCAGGCAGCAGGCGAAGTCCCGCCCCCGAGAGCGTGCGGTTCGCCAGAGCTCGGCGCTGCTCCGACACCGGTCACGGTCCCTCGGGCGGTCACTGGACGGATCATGGCGGCGGCGGCAGGGCGGCGCGGCGCGCACCGACCACAGCCGGCGCAGACACCTCGGGCATCGCGGCACAGGACAAGACAGCCAGCACAGACACGCAGGGCGCTGCGGCACCGGTCAACACAAAGCAAAGGTGTGCAGGCCACCGACGGAATGGCAGCCAGTCTATTGGAAACAGCGCTCGCACGGATGAGAACCCAACCACAGCCATATAGACACTTGTGGCCTGGTCCAGCAGCGCCTGCATAGTTCGCCACTCAGATCAAAAAAGTTTGTGACAACGAAACAAGCACAGCACGTGAATAGACCATCTGTCATGCGGAGACCACTAGCATACATTTGTCATACGGGCCCGCTACTGGCCTTTGTGCGCTTCGCTGCTGGTGAGCGTCTCCGCTGGATATTACTGCAGCTGAAAGGTGTGGCGGCGTATACTTATGGCAACTGGAATGAGACCGATGAGGAATCGTGCACATGGCAATAGACTCCACACACGTAGTCTTGTAGCCACCCGTTAAAACTAAGTTAGGTCGCGAAACTAAGTAAGTCAGACACACATGAGCCCATATCAACTTAAATAGAAGGCATTTTAACTCAACTACGCAACTTAACATGAATATACAATGGCAAATCAGTAGCACTTTGAAGGCCAACAGTACATATTCAACGGCAATTCAATTTAACGGCCTTAAATACCGGCGTGCGTTTCCTATACCGAACGTGAGGCAACGCGAATCGAACCAAATGCGTGTTCAGAAAACACTTGAAGGGCACTATAGTGCCATTTGTGAGTAATCAAATGACCCGTGTTGGTTACGCTCATGGATCTAGCGTCTGACCGTGGTCCAAGGCTGATCACAATGCTACTGGTGCGAAGTGTTGTACGACGTACCGAGCTTGCTGCGGGCGTCCTCCGACGTACCGTGCTTTCTGCGGGCGTCATCTGACGTACCGAGCTCGCTGCGGGCGTCCTCCGACGTACCGAGCTCGCTGCGGGCGTCCTCCGACGTAACGAGTTTGCTGCGGGTGTACTCCGGCATGCCGCGTTTGCTGCGGGCGTCCTCCGACGTTTCGTTGTTTCTGTGACCGACGCTCAACATCGCCCGACACCACCAGGCTGTCGGCGTGGTGCATCGGCTGACGTGCTGCGGCCGTCACGGGGCCGGGCCGTCACGGGACGCCGTGGGCCGGCCTCCGTCATGGTGCCTGCGTGTGCCGGCTGGTCAGCTGGCGTCCTGCCAGAGCTCGCCGCCGGCCCGGCGCGCCAGGCGCAGCTCCGGCAGGTTGGTGGGACGGCACACCGGCATGTGCTTCCAGGTCGGCCGCCACGTATCCGGCAGCTGCCAGTCGAACTCGGCCACGAACGCGCGGCACGCCTCCTGCCGACGGCCGCGCATGCACCTGTCACAAGGCGGGACAGACGGCGGCGGCGGCGCGCGCGCCACACCTCGACACCACGCCTGTTGCGCATGAGAGTGGCTGTGTGAGGGACGTCACGCTGGCTGAGAGGACCGCGCACGGAATGACGCCCGCCAAACGTCCCACCTGATACACATATGCATGTGAAGCATGAGTCCTTGTTCTGAAGATAATTGAAGCGTGTTGTAAGTGGTAGTACTGGTTGAACAGATATCCAGGGATCACTGAGAAACATTGTGAGAATATTTAACGTTTTACGACTGTGCTCGCGGAGACTCATAGCCATGGCCACCGCCTTGAAGCGGTGACTTCTCATCATACATCTAAATGATTGGCCATCTCCACGCTTAACCCGTGCCTCATGGCATATTGAAGGTCGGCAGTTTTCAGCACAACTGATTATACCGATTTCTTTTTCTTATTCACTTAATGTCTTCCTCGCTTATATCAGTAAGCACGGGGAGTAAGGGGAACCTGGCAGCATGAAAATCTAGGAAACTTCAGCCGATATAAAGTCCGTTTGGTCCTGAACATGACAGCAGCCAACATCATCACACCACACTTCAAAATCGGTGGTCGCCACGCAGGACTGCGTGCACGAGGTGAAAAGCACATGCGAAGTGGGAGAGGGGCGCCGGAGCTTCGTGGCCAACTGGAGGCCTGTATTGGGCTGGCCAACGCTCATTTGAAATATGAAAGCCTCGAGTTTTGGCAAAATTACAACACGGTGCGGCAGAACCTGTGTGAAAGGCAACGTTCACAATACCGCACTTCACTGTCATGTAGCCATTTAGCTCGTAACATAATATCAACATTCTTCGCCTCCTTTGCCCTGACGTCGTTCCAAGCAAATAACGCCCCGAAACCAGAAATTTATAGCAGCCCGCCGTGAGCAGCAGCACTGTCCTGTATAACACTGTTGTGGGCTCACGTCAGCCAAGGACTCTGGCGTCGGCACGTGGCTTATATTACACCACTACTTACACTAGTCACACTTATGACGACCACCAGGTAAGGGCGCGCCGGCTTGAATTCTAGACTATGTTTCTTGTTCGAATATATATATATATATATATATATATATATATATATATATATATATATATATATATATATATATATATTCGAACAAGAAACATAGTCTAGAATTCAAGCCGGCGCGCCCTTACCTGGTGGTCGTCATAAGTGTGACTAGTGTAAGTAGTGGTGAATAAGCCACGTGCCAACGCCAGAGGATTTACGAAGCGACGGCAGAAAAAGAAACGAAGCAGGAATGTGGTCCTATTGGACTCTTCTCGCAATGATTAGAGTTGCTTCTGTCCTATACAAGGATAGCCCAGAAAACAAGCGCTTAATCCGCAAGACCAAAAAATATATCTTGGAAGATAATTATTGACGAATCTGCTGTTATCCTTAACAATCAGTGCTCCTCTACAAATGGCTTCCGAAATGCACACTTCTACTTCTAACTTCTTCTTCTTGCATGCTTCTTTATTCCCGCACATCATGGGTGCATAATGACAACACGTATATATTTTAGAGCACGCTTCCACGAAAATTATTGAATGAACTAATCATGAAGTGGCAAAAGCATTCCATTGTCCGCTCCGGAGATATGGAAGGGAAGAAATGTCCCGGAGCTGGTGGGTATCTAAATAACAGAGCTGACAATTGTCTAGAACAATAGACGCTATACCTTCAGAATGTGCTGGTACATCTTCTCCCCAATGCAGTTTCGCGGTCCTCCGCCAAAGCAGAACAGCTTGTCTCTGTCATTCTTGTTACTGCAAGACATATCACAAGCAGCTTAATGACTCCACTTCATAAATTTTCGCAGGAATGACACGATAGAAGAAGTGAGCTGGAAATGATGTAAAAGTACGTGACCAACCGAGATGCAAAGCCAAACAAGTAGCCAAACACAGGTCTGCGTTAAATCATTGCTCCTATGCCAAATTCAAAGCAATTAAGCCCAATCACATGAAAGGCGTGTCAAAGGACCGGCCCCTAAACCTTGGCCTTCACGCAGCACCCGGTGACTGGCACTGGGAGAGGGCACAGTCGACCTTCAGAAGAGCTGCAGACCACCGACCTGGTCCTCCAACGTTCCGGGTCAAACGTGTCGGGCGCGGGGAACACGGCTGGGTCTCGGTGTGCCGCCGCCGTGCCGTAGACGACAGCCTGGCCGCGGCTCAGCCGGTACCCTGCGGACACGCCGGACGGTCTCAAGCCCACGCCGGTACACACACATGGTCACCCGCACACGCACGCACGCACGCACGCACGCATTCACGCATCTCCGCCCGCGTGTCCGGTGATGGTGGGAAGGGAACAGAGAGAAAGAGTAAACTCTGTCTCGTCGGCTCCAGGGTGGCGGATGACGCAGTGGTCTGGACCAGAGCTGGGGTGGTGAGCACGGCACCCGGCTGCAGCGTCACAGTCACCGAGGCCGGCTGTCGGGAAGAACGCAGCCGACACTCGGCGGACAACAGAGGACAGAGGGCAGCGGTAGGGTGACGGCCCACCCGCCACCCGGGTACGACCCAACCGCAACTAGGGCTCGGCCCACCCGCCACTTGGGCTCGACCCACCTGCCACCAAGGTACGACCACCTGCCAATGGGGCTCGACCCACCTGCCCCTAGGGCCCGACTCACCCGCCAATAGGGCTCGACTCAGCTGCCCCTAGGGCTGGACCCACCTGCCACCTGGGCGTCGCGCCTGACGAGGCGCCGGCCGCCCAGGAACGGCGGCTGCAGCCGCTGCACCTCCAGCAGTACACAGTCCAGGTCCTCCTCGCTGATGTGGCCGTCCGCGCTGACGTAGCGCTGCCGGCCGAGGAACGGTCAAGCGGGACCCGACGACAGATGTCCAGACGGTACATGGGCCGTCCGGCAGCTCAGCGCGCCAAAAGAGGTTGCGCGGTACGGTGGTGAAGCGACTCGAGAGGGACACAGTGATGGTGATGGGCTCTGACCTGCTTCCAGAGGGGCGACAGGACCACGGCGGAGGTGAGCAGCGAGGCCAGCGCCTTGGGGACTAGCGCTGACGAGCAGAGCAGCAGGTGGTTCCGCCGCGTGTCCTGGTCTTCCACCGCCAGCTTCAACGACTCGATAAACACTGTCAACAGCCCGCCGGCGCGTGACTGGCGAGCACGCGGAGCCGCTTGATCGATTCGACAGCATAGCATAGACAGCGGACGATCAGCCAACGAAAATAGAAGCACGCCAGACAGCTTCGGCGACTCGAAAACCATTGCCTTGGCAGAGCACTGGTATGATGAGTTGTCAAGCACATCAGAATAGGTGAGACATGGTGCAGTTCGAGCGAAATAGAAAGGCGTTCTTCGATAAATTCTGAGTATGTACAAACGATATGGCGAGCGGTGACTGGTGCGTTACAACGCGGGCAGCATGGCCGGTCTTCACCACACAGCGGAGCGCGGGTGCTTTACTGTTGTTGTTTATTGGACTTTACGGGCGCGCCGACTGCGTTGGTCATTTGGCGCCCATACAGCAGAGTACAGGTGCATGTGGACTGAGGCACACTAGGCAGTTTCGACGACTTCGGAAACACTTTCTGCCACCGTTTGGCAACAGAATAAAGCAGTGTATCAAATTGTTTTAACGGCTCGCTACACTACTGGCGAAACATCGCCGGCGTATGGACTGACAGACAATTGGACACTGCTCCCATGTGGTAACCAAAGCAATCTATACTTGCTAAATATATCCGAGATACACAAGCATTCGTCAAGTAATTACAGGCGTAGAGTAAAACGCATCATAAAACGGTGAGCAAAAACACTTTTCGGGGTGTGTCAGTCGTCATCAAACGAGAGCTGTCTCACTAGATTGAGGTTCATCCTCCAGCATCTGATCTGCCAGCCCCAGAAGCTTCTCCTTGGCCTCCAGGGCTTGCTTGTAGGACGATGACGTCATCAGTGGTACACTCACCGACACAGGCAACGAGTAGAGTCCTGGCGGAGGGACGCCCTGTCAGAGCAGGGACTGAATGCACCACGCGAAAACAGCCGTGTCACCAATCGCAGCGTGTGCTACACGGAAAAAGTCAAGAGGTGACCGCCAGTTTAGAGATAATGCGCACGAAGAACAATATTTGCGCTCCAATCCTTTGGTGCACAGTGCTTGTTATATTGTTGTTAATTGTGGTTTTTGGGCGCGCCGACTGCATAGGTCATATTGCGCCCATAACGTTGTCATTTAGTTACGAGGTGAATATATAGAGCGAAATCCTATTTTTGCAAGGGGTGCACAATGCCCTGGTCGAGCAAGTACGGTTCGATCTCGGGTTAGAAAAAGGAGTTTTGGAGTCCAAACAGAGGTTTAGGAGGGCATATTATATATATATATATATATATATATATATATATATATATATATATATATATATATATGTACGTATACCATCCTCTGGGTGCGGTTAGCTAAAATAAGGTGACAAATTTGTCTTAAAGTTTAACAGATGTGTCGATAGAAGATGATCTTAAGCACTCCGTAGTGCCAATGTCACCGCAGGGAGAAAAAATAAACTCAGGAAACGCCAAGTCAGCGCGCCTACGGACAGTGTCTGCTGAGCCAGTGGGGTCTACCATTACTGTGCTAGCCGGTGGTGCCTGCCGTCACTTTGTCAGTGGGTGGTATCTGCTGTTGCTGGGCCAGTGGGTAGTGCCTGTCGTTCCTGTGCTAGGTGGTGGTGTCTGACATTACTCTGCTCGCGGATGGTGCCTGCCGTTGCTGTGCTACCGGATGGTGTCTGCCATTGCTATGCTAGCGGGTGGTGCCTATCGTTGCTGTGCTAGCGGGTGGTGCCTGCCGTTGCTGTGCTACCGGATGGTGTCTGCCATTGCTATGCTGGCGGGTGGTGCCTGCCGTTGCTGTGCTGCCGGATGGTGTCTGCCATTGCTATGCTAGCGGGTGGTGCCTGCCGTTGCTGTGCTAGCGGGTGGTGTCTGCCGTTGCTGTGCTACCGGATGGTGTCTGCCATTGCTATGCTAGCGGGTGGTGCCTGCCGTTGCTGTGCTACCGGATGGTATCTGCCATTGCTATGCTAGCGGGTGGTGCCTGCCGTTGCTGTGCTACCGGATGGTTTCTGCCATTGCTATGCTAGCGGGTGGTGCCTGCCGTTGCTGTGCTAGCGGCTGGTGCCTGCCATTGCTGTACTGGCGGGTGATGCCTGCCGTTGCTGTGCTAGCGAGTGGTGTCTGCCATTGCTGTGCTAGTGGGTGGTGTCTGCCGCTGCTGTGCTAGCGGGTGGTGTCTGCCGTTGCTGTGCTAGCGGGTGGTGTCTGCCGTTGCTGTGCTAGCGGGTGGTGTCTGTCTGCCGTTGCAACGTTAGTACGTGGTCTCTTCTCTTGACGTGGCATCAGACGGCGTTAGCCGTTACCTGGACGGTGTGTGGTGTCTACCGTAACTGCGCCAGTCGGTGGTGGCTACCACGAAGATGTCCAGTGTCTGCCGTCACCTTATACGTAAATGGGGTCTGCCGGCCTGTACCAGTGGGAAGTGCCTGCCGTCACTGCGCGTGGTTGGTACTGGTTACCGTATCAGTAGGTGGTAGTTACCGTACCAGAGCCAGT
>NW_023597054.1:57590417-57631171 GCF_011947565.3 Pollicipes pollicipes | reverse complement strand
ACATCCCTCCATCAGTGGGTTCGACATCAGTTCGACTTAATTCGACATCCTCATTCTCACATCCGCCAACAGCTCGACCTGTTTCCGTATGACGATGGTCCGACAGCATCGAGACGGGCAGGTCAAGGCCGGCGCGTTGGCTGTGCGTGCGCGGCTTCCAATTTAGGCGTCCGCTGTCGTTCGTCGTCCTGCCGTGCGTGCGTGCCGACGGCCGCGAGCGTGCTCTTGACCCTGTGTCGTGCGCCTGCGCTGGAGCCCTACGTGTCAACCCTACTCAGTGTACAAGGCAAACGGGCCGCTGCTCTGACGCGTCCGGTCACGCTCGCTGACAATAAACCGGTTGAGCCGGAGTTTTTGGCTGCGGTGTGCGTTATCCTCGGATTCGACTGGATTTTGTAGCGTAAGTGTATTGTCCTTAACGCGATCAGCTTTGTTCAGTCATGTGCACAGACGTGGGCACAAACGGCTCCTTAAATGGTGCGAAGTGGCTGTTGTATTGGGTGACTCTCAGGTGTTCAGAGCATTTCTGTTAACCAGCCTTCGACAGAGCTGGTGAAAGGAAATGTCAGTTGACCAGGCACCCAGAAAAAAAAGTCAGTTCATTAGACACCCAACGAGGTCTTCACCCAGAGCATGCCGTCGCGTCTGTTCAGCGAGCAGTAGTCTCACCCAGAGCGTGCCGTCGCGTCCGTTCAGCGAGCAGCAGTCTCACCCAGAGGCATGCCGTCGCGTCCGTTCAGCGAGCAGTAGTCTCACCCAGAGGCATGCCGTCGCGTCCGTTCAGCGAGCAGTAGTCTCACCCAGAGGCATGCCGTCGCGTCCGTTCAGCGAGCAGTAGTCTCACCCGGAGCCATGCCGTCGCGTCCGTTCAGCGGGCGGTGGTCTCACGCAAAGCATGCCGGCAGGCTCATCGCCGTCCCACCAGTCAGCTATAGTCACGTGAATAGCCCGCGGTACGGCCGGAGGAACTTTTTAATTCTGCTCAACGTAAGGCGAATCCGCAAACCATAGATATATTCCGCTCTCTCCCTAGAAGGCATCTGCGGTAATGAGTGAGGTTCGTTTGTCGTGTCAGGAGAACCGGATGTCGGACGTCGACAGCATTATCTACAAGGGAAAGGAATGCCATGCTGTTATGATGTAACTAAATTTCCAACACTTAGCGGCCTGCTTCATATGGACAGAAAGGTACAAAGATCGGGGATAAAGACGTCGAGTCAGAGGCGGGCCCTCATGCTGTTTTAGTTCAACACGGTAATTGTCCCACGGGGGAGGTGGTACGAATTTGAGTGGGAGCAGGATTTTCTAGGATGCCTCCTGAATAAAATGGGTCCTCCCCACAGGAAAACCAAAGAAGTATTGTATGAGGGTTTTCTGATTATCCAGCAAAGGGATTCGCTATCCTAACATAGGGCTACCTGTTCCAGAAAAGGGCCCCTAATTCATAGAGTGGACTTTTAACCTAGAACAGGATGCTTCCAATCCACGGAGAAGAATTCAAATCTAGCCAAGGGCCTCGTTATCACAAAACAGGACATATTGGTCCTAAACTGCGTCCATCTCATGGATAAAATGGGCCTCCAGTTCCAGAAATAAGGCCGCCTGAATATAGAGGGTGCCTCCGTACTCAGAACAGGGACACCCCAGTTCGTGACGGGGGGGGGAGGCCTCCCGAGGCAGCAAAGGGGCCTCTTGAACCTTGAACTAATTTAGAGCATGGGCAGCTTATTCGTAAAGATAGCCTCATGGTCCAGAAAATGGATCTCGCGATGTGGAAAGGATCTTCCGAGCCTGATTTGTTAGTCTCTAGTTCAGTTATGAGGGTCTCCTTGCCCTACATTTTGATAATCTATGGGTAAGTACAGTGTTTTTAGTTGAGAAAAGTGAAGTCCCATAAAAATTAAGGGCAAAAACATACTCTTGATCTCCCTGCCGGCAGGCGGGGGAGGGGGCGCGCCGCCCCTGGTCCTACGCAATAGCGCGGTTACTCCCTGGCCCCATGTAGAGCGCGGTTTTCGTCAGCTATCATCTGCCCAAAGGCGTAGTATATTTAGTTTTGTGCGGACGCGTGACGCACTGAGCAGCAATCGGAAATAATTTCCTGTGAGTTTCGCCCGTAAGTGCGGCAAATGGCTGGCATTTGATGCGGCCTTGGTCCCGGTCACGAGCGCAGCTCATCACGGAAGCGTGCGTGTTTTTATCGCCTTTGGAGAGCGACCGCGTGCGGTCGTGCCCGCCCGCGCCACAGGCATGCGCCGTAGACGGCTCGTGGCCGGCTCGTGAGCGGCACAGCCGCCGCTGGCGTCTGCTGCTGATCACCAGAACCCCGCACGTCCCGGCTGCACGCCATCCCATGTCCAGCCATCTTCGACGGCGCCCGGCAGACGAGGCTGGATGAGCGAGCGAGGGGAGAGTAGGGGGGAGGGGGGGGGGGGCAGTCACGCTGGCCGCTGAGCGCGGCAGCAGCGCCGGCTTTCCGCAGCGGGCTCCCGTCACAGCAACACTGACACTGATCCGACATTTAGTTTTGAATAACAACCCATTTGGTACACACCTCGTCATTCAGATCTGCGTCTCTTAGGAGTCACGTCCAGGATAAGGGAGAAAGGAAAGGCAGGGAAACAATGCTGCAGTCCACCTCAAATCCGCTCATAGCGATTGACGGGGATTCCGAACCCCATAGTGCTGTCAGAAGTGATTGCTTACAAGCGTTACATTAGATTCCTTCGGACATAAATGCCGTTGTCGGAATTCAGCCAGCCTAAAGTGAAACAACAACAAACATAATTGTCCTGGTACGTGCCGTATATGTAACTCTTAAATCGCCGGACATTGTTCTGGTTTTTAATAAAAGACTGTGTTTACTGCTGACTTTTTGCAGCCCATGGAATGGTTAGATTCTAAGCCTGGTGTGTCAACAGATTCGACTCCAACCGTAATCAGTTCTAGACCGAGCAACACTTATTGGATCGGAATAGCACTTTCAAAACTGGGTTGCGGCGTTTTGGAGTCGAATCGGAATCAGTCAAGTGCTTTCTGGGTCGCAGCCGGGATCGATTCCGCCGGAGCGGATTCGAGCAAAAGTGCGTATTAATAAGCGGAACTTTTCAATTAAGTTGAGGGTGTAAGTGTTTTTTTTTTACTTCATTGTACCCATGCAACATCGTGGATAAAATGAAGTAAGATACAGCTGTATTCTTACATTCATTCTGAAACGTCAGAATACAGCTGCATCCCCCTCAAATCAGTTATGTTCCACCCGTGGTGGTATACATTTCTGACCTTCACCGCCCCAGGTCTGTGTTGTACCGTTTAGCGTGCATTCCCTGAGCTGCGTTGCGCCGATGGCGCATGACAGCTGCCGGCGGTCGCCACCGGCCGTGAGCGGGCTCCATTCCCTGAGCTGCGTTGCGCTGATGGCGCATGACAGCTGCCGGCGGTCGCCACCGGCCGTGGGCGGGCTCTGGCGGCTGCAGCGGCGGCGCGCCGCGTCATAATCGTCATCGGCGGCGGCGTTTTGTCGTCGTTTTCACTTTCTATGGCACGATTGATTACGCGGCGCCCGACGGAACCGGCTCGGCTTTCTCCGTAGCTGCTGGGCGCCTGCTCTCGGCGGCGACCGTTGGTGAGCGGCTTAGAGGCAATAACTCGGGAACCGCCCACAGTGCGTCGAGAGCCGCTCGCAGTAATTTGGAAACCACTGGACGTTGGTCGTCCCGACCCGTTGTTTCGTTATTTATGATGTTTATCTTTCGGCCCGCGACGCAGAGTCAGCTGAAATTGAATGCTCAGCGTTACCGTTCTTCTTTGTTATCTGTTCTGCTCATGGCCAGTGGAAGAAACGCAACTCAAACGTCTGACGTAGGGGTGTAGTCTCCTATTGAACTGGGGCTCCCCCCCCCCCCAACTTGAGCTCCTGCCCCTCCCGCCACCTTTGCAAAGAGAGCGGGCCAAAGTCGAGGGAAACCCTTTTGGTGGAGTATTTTTTGGGTAAGTTGTGTTATATTTTCCTCGCCTCCCTCTTCCCCAGCTCATTTTGTGAAATTTACGCCCCTGTACCGGCTTACAACATTATTTCATCCATGACCAGTTCCGCACTGTCGCTACGTGCGATGGCGCTTGCCTACCCGGAGGACCACCCACCCTCTATTTCGAATAGGACGCGCGTATACAAAAACGACCCGTCCGGCGGGCGGCCATCCCGCCGTTTGCGCAACCGCAGGCGGCGGGCCGGTCCGGCCGCGCGGCGGGAGGGGAGGGATCGGCCGCGGCCCAGGCGGCAGTCGGGGCTCAGTGGCGGCGCGCGGAGGGTGCGGGAGGGGACGCTCGGACGCTCGGAGGCTCGGACGCCGGCCGCTCGAACTGGGAACGAACGGCGGTCGGACGGCAGTCGGACAGGTCAGAGGCGGGTCACAGGCGGACCAACTGAGACCCATTGATGCAGCGCTTCGTTTTTTAAAGAAACTCGTTCTGCTTAGGTGACGCCGGCCCCAGAACCCAGGCTAAATAGAGCTTGTTGCTTGTACACTGAGCTCACCACCACCCACGTATTGCTACTCCGGGCTAGTTGACGTGCTTCGGTGCTAATCTGGGAGCAGAAGCAGTGGTGCATTTGCAACTCTGTCCTTAGGCACCCAACGCCGGGGATTTTCGTGAGATAGACAACAGTGTTCGTTATCCTCCGACAATGCGTGCGCCTGCCGGGGCGGGCGCGGCGCACCGCTCTGCCCAGCCGATATAAGGTCAAAAGTCAGCTCGCAAGCGAGCCAAAGGGGTCACCCCTGTCTCGGGCGAGCGTTTTCGGGCTACTGTGCGGCATGTGTAATCCTCGATGGTCCTGGCAGGCAGGCTACAGACAGCCTTATCCCATGAACTGGATCGGCCTACTCTGGGTGATGGGTTCAGGGAGTACGCAGCAATGGCACGATGAACTGAATCGGCGCTCTCTGGACGATGGGTTCAGTGAGCACGCAGCAATGGCCGCTTAACAAGCGCACTGACACACGAAACCATTAATGCAAAACATTGGAAGTAGACTTTGTTCTTCAAGATAACCTCTGAGTTGTGGGACAGCGAGACAATTCCTAGGTGGCGAGGGAGCAGTGGAACTGCGGGGGGCAGAGGGACCAAGTCAGGGGGTTATACGGGGTTGCGTAGTGGGCGGGAGGAGCATAGTTGGGTGGTAAGGTCCGGAGGAATGTGAAACTACGTCACACATTCTCGATTTTCTTATTTTTACTTGTCTACCTGAAATTTTGAACCTGTCACGTTTTCGTCACGTGCATGTTAATAAACGCCATAAATTTGGTAAAGGAGGGGCACGTGCCCGTTGGTTATTATGTGCGCACACTGATACCGCAGTTAAACTCTACTACACTGCTACCACACTGATGCTTCACCCTCCACCAACGCGGTTCATTGTCCGAGATGTGCATTGTTCATAGTCCAGATGGTGTGAGCGTTAATGAGTGAGGCTGCAAGTTAGTGGGAATGCGGGCAACGTTGCAAGGATGATACGTGCGTCAACAGAGGTGGTTACCCGTGGTGGACGCTCTAGTAAAATCGATGATAGATATTTTGTTTCCAGTCCTTTTCGTCAGCAATTTAGCTTAAGAATATTTTTTTAAAGTATTCCATTTTCACACATCGCATGGTGACCACTGAATCAAGTTATGAAGAATATATGTTTCACACAGTACCGACCAAGCCCAAAGGTACAACTTTATCCATATTCATTATATACATCGTGAGGCAAGTCCATGCAGCGCGGCCATTTTGATCCTCGGGTCAGGGAAAAATAAAATAGTGAGACGAAAACTTTTGACTTCGGCTAGAAAAGAAAATGATGCATACCCTCACTCATACACGATATAAGATACAGCGAAGTATTTTTTCGCGTTGTTAATACCCGGTTGACTCCTAACCACGTGGTTTTTGCTTTCGCGCCTCGACCTTGAAGCGTGTTGTAGACCAGCGCACGGATGGCGGGGGACAAATCATTTGAAAGCAGCCTTAAACCTCCGCCTTCCAGACTCGGATTGTATCGGACCTGGAATATCACCCACTGGATATCCTGATCGCAATGCCATCAGGATATCCAGTTGTGCGTTGGTGAATGTTATGCCTGGGAACAGGGTCGCGCTCGAGTAATGGGTTCTAATGTCAAAATTGTCTTAAGAACAACGGGGGCCGTGATACAGGCAGATGTTCGTAGTGATAGTCACCCAACGTCCCGCAGGCTATCACTGATGGCCAGAATTCCTTTGCCCAGAAGTAACGCTCGTTGCGGAGACGAGGAGCTTCTGCTGTCGGCCTAGTGGTGTGTTGTTGCTCGCTCCATTCGCAGTTATGCTGTTTAGCCCCCTCTTTATTTAAAGTGAAGTGTAGAGTTTGGGATAATCACTTTCCCTTCTTTAGACCTTGGTTAGACAATACGGAGACAATAGTCACACTATGGTCAATGTCAGACAATTGTCTAACCAAAGCTGAAGAAGCGATAGCGATTATCTTCAAATACTCTCGTTTAGTACAAACAAGCTGGTTTAAATCTCAGCTTTTTTACATTTACGACTTCCCGGCTCAATAATATTTTGATACAGATCATGCCGAATGTTCTGGTGATTTAATTGACAATATATTAACATATATGCACGTATACATTCAACATTGTATGTTTCGCATATCAGCCTTCCTGATGAAGAATGAGATGGAGATCCTTAAATAGTGCTTGGTCGATCGGTGCAACGTCTTGCGTGAGGCCCACCGCCATGCGGATGGGGTTAGAAGGCATGCATCTGATTGCTCAGCATCGCAGAGGTCAGCTGCGGCTCGGCGCGGTCCGTATCGGCTCCCGTATCGCCGCAGCACCCTGATTTATTGCCCCGTGGGCAGGTTTTCCTCGCCTGGGGCCGGCTTATCGCGCGGGGCAGGATCGAATGATCGGAACAGTCAGCGAGATCTTTCACGCCGCGATGGGGAGTGCTTTGAGCTGCGTAGATGCGAGCCCGCTCCGAGAGCATGGAGAGAAAGTGGACACGTTCAGTGTCAGGATAGCCGTGAGCGTTGCACAGCAGCGATGATGCATCAGTCCCTTGCCAGCATACCACCTACGTGTTACGTACGTCGAGACATCGTTGCCGCACCAGGTGAACTGTGCCTTCTTGCTACGCCACGCGGGGGATTTAGTGACGAATGGCCCAATGGAATAGTTTGAAATCGGGCAGTTCTTGTATGAAATACAATTATTTCTTTTGATTTTAAAGCGTGTTTAATTTTGTTCATTGACCTTCTCATCGGATGTTTGTTGATTCCGCTTCCCCGGGTTTAAGTTTCTTATTCAGCTGGGGAAGGGGATCTCTCCTGCCAACAGTTTTAGGAAGTGGACCAAATACGGAAGCAACTTTGTTTCATATTTTGTAGTAGGTGTGGCTATTTTCAACTACTTCGAACGTCCAAGCTTATCTTCGGGAATTTCGCCCATGGCTGCCTTACCGCTGCACTCCAGTCAGCGCTGCTTGCCTGGAACTCTCCAGGGAAGACAGCATAAAACTCGAACCAACGCGCGTCCATTGCTCCGTTCAAGATGGTGTCAAATGATGCCATGTCAGTGGGCCATGAACAGTTCCAAATGCTACCTGGCTACTACATCATATCCAACAAACATGCATTTAGGTAATCTTCATGCATGCCATTGCGGTGTTCCTGGCCCACAACGCGATGACGTTTGTTTTAGATCGGGGGCTTTTCTACGCCGTCCGCCGTGACCGGCAGACCTGTCGGTCGGGATCTCTGAGTGTCTTAGCTCAGCTGACCTTATCTGTCGGCCGTGATCCCTGAGTGTCTTAGCTCAGCTGACCTTATCTGTCGGCCGTGATCCCTGAGTGTCTTAGCTCAGCTGACCTTATCTGTCGGCCGTGATCCCTGAGTGTCAAAGGTCGTCTGACCCTGTATGTCGGCCGTGATCTCCGAGTGTCTAAGCTCGTCTGACCCCGTCTGTCGGCCATGATCCCTGAGTGTCTTAGCTCGCCTGACCTTATCTGTCGCTCGTAATCCCCGGGTGTCTAAGCTCGTCTGACCCCGTCTGTCTGCCGTGATTCCTGAGTGTCTAAGCTCGTCCGACCCCGTCTGTCAGTCGTGATTCCGGATTGTCCAAGCTCGTCTGACCCCGTCTGTCGGCCGTGATCCCTGAGTGTCTAAGCTCGTCTGACGCCGTCTGTCGGCCCCGTGATCCCCGAGTGTCTTAGCTGGTCTGACTCCGTCTGTCGGCCGTGATCCCTGAGCAAGCTCGTCTGACTCTGCCTGTTGGCCGCGATCCCGGAGTGTCCTAACTTGTCTGACCCCGGCTGTCTACCGCGATTCCGGAGTGCCTTAGCTGATCTGAATTCGCCTGTCGGCCGTGATCCCTGAATGCCTTAGCTCATCTGACCTGGCCTGCCTGCCGTGATCCCAGAGTGTCTTCAGCTGTCTGACTCCGCCTGTCCGCCGGCAGACCTGTCTGCCGTGATTCCGGAGCCGGACTACTCGGACTCGGAGGAGGAGAGTCGGCCGGCCCGGTCCAGCTTCAGTGGCGGCATGGCCTCGGACGGAGCGCTGGTGCCGCGCCGGCTGTCGGCGCCGCTCCCGCCGGCCGCCGACCGCCAGCAGAAGCTGCACAGGGAGCTCGCCTTTAACCAGAAAATGTAAGTACGAGCAAGCAGGGGTGCACGGCCGGGTGGGAGATGGAGGCCTCGCCACCGGTTGGGCCCAAGAAAAAGACTGGTAATGATGGAAACAAGTTAGGCGTCATTTGTAAGCAGCGCAAGCGAAATATGTAAATGCATGCAGCAGGATATATTTCGCAGAAGACATACGTGCACCGTTCTCATAAATCCAAACCGTCACTAAATGGGAGGGAGGGGGGGGGGGGGGGCACCAGTACAGTCGGTATGTGGGCGGACACAGTTTTCCCGCCCATTGATGGACATCAGCCGTCGTCAGCGACCCTGGAGAGGGCCGAAAGTTGGACGGAGGCTATCAGACTGCCTCTTTGGGCATAGCTTGCCATACATCGCCACAGGGCTAGCGTTAAAGTCTTCAAAAGCTGAGGACCTCCGTCCTCCATCCCTCTCTTTCCACGAAGTGGAGCCTTTGTCCATCTCCGTTCACCTCGGCCCAAACGATCGCTGGAACGGAGCATAGCTAGCGCCCTCGCGCCTCCAATAAACAGCGAACGTTGGTTGTACCCAGTTCCCTACAAGTCAATAATGACTCAAGGTCGGCGTCGAAATAAAACGACCCGTTTAACCTACATCCTTCGCCGCGTCTGCGCCTAATCCACATGGCACGGCGCCGGCGGCGCGTCCGAGCCGAGCCGAGGCCACGCTGTGACTGGGTCGGTCGGCCACGGGCGCCGCGCCGGACGGCACTGGCCATCAGCGCCGACCCACATCCGGTCCGCGACGGGCGGGCGCGGGCGGGCGCACCGGGC
Organism: Pollicipes pollicipes; assembly: GCF_011947565.3. Lineage (NCBI taxonomy): Eukaryota > Metazoa > Arthropoda > Thecostraca > Pollicipedomorpha > Pollicipedidae > Pollicipes > Pollicipes pollicipes. The sequence continues at coordinate 57,621,705 of NW_023597054.1, read as the reverse complement.
CGCGACAGAGGGCCGTAGGGGGGGAGGGGGCACCCCGCGCCGCGACAGAGGGCCGTAGGGGTGGGGGCGGACCGCTGCGACACATCGCCGTCGTGCGGCGGACAGTGGAGAGGCTCCGCCACTGCCCGCAGCCGAAGCGCCGGGTGGTCTGTGCCGAGCTGGTGCCGACGCAGGGCGGGTCTTGACGGGGAAGGGTGGGATGCAGGGCAAGGCGAGGTGAAGCGAAGTGGCTCCAAACGCGTGGAACTGGCGTCCCGAAGTTAGAAACGATAACCCCTGTTTTCGTGGTATGCATCGTAAAGTTGGGTGGCGAGATTAGGTGTTAATCGGTGCTGTGGCTTCCTTTAAGTCTGGGAGCGTCAACCAGTAAACCTGAAAGCCTGACATCCCGCTTAAACCCTCTAAGATCCCCTAGCCGGCCAGAGGAGTCATGTAAACGAGCAGGAGGGCAACCCATATCGAATCCAACCGTCGCCCAAAGTTCCAAACCGCCGTCTACACCTCCGATGTCACCAAGTATTCGCGTGTACTCCTCAGCGGTAAGAACCTGTTGGGGCAGAAGAGCGAGCTGCAGCGAGCCATGGAGCGCCACCGCGAGCAGCGGGAGCGGCGCCAGCTGCAGGACCAGCTGCGAGACAACCGGACCAGCTTCGAGATCGCGCTGGAGGAGCGCATGTCACGCGCAGAGCCAAAGGCCAGTGTTTGCCACCCGGCCACCGCCGTGTGTTTGAGTCGCGTTTGCCCCATGTGATTCGGCTGACGGAGTCATCCACCAGCATAGATGGTCACGCCGCCAATACGGGCTGGGTCCATGGGAGGGCGTGAGCCGGTGATGACACGGGGCATACTCGAACGTTCTGGGACGAGGGCACCGGGCGGCCCGAGAAAGAGAGCCGGAATTTCTGACACGAGTCTCGGCGCCGTCCGTCCCGCTCGGTCCGGCCGGCGCCGCCAGCAGCAGCGCCCGCTGGGGTCGCGCGGGGCGGCCGGCGCCACCCGGACCCGTGACGGCGCCGCTCCGGGCCGTCACGACAAGCCGTGACGCCGGGCGGCGTCCGTCGTCACCGCCGGGCGCGTGCCACGGCGGCGACACGGCGGCCGCCGCTTGTCGGGACGCTGACATAATCTGTGTACGAACGGGGCGTGTCGGGCCATGTGGCTCGGGGTCGTCCGGCCTCCGCCGCCGCCGGCGGTCCGTCGGGCCCGCCTCCAGGGAGCCGGGCTCCGCCGGCGCCCGGCGCTGGCCGGTTTGGACAGAGCCGCTGGCAAGCCTTACAGGGAGTCGAAATCTGCGGAAAGAGTGGGACACGCCGGAAACTGCGTCTCCGGTTTGTTGAATGCATCTCCTGGACATGGGCCGCCTCGAGGCTGGGCAGAGCTCCGCCGCTGACTTCAGTCGGGGATGTCGGCTCAGCTGATAACGAGTCTCCCCGTGCTTCCCCATGCGCCCGGAAGCTTGCTGACACGTCGTTTCTCGTCCCCAGGCGCAGGACGCGGCGCCACCCTCTGCTGACGTCACGCCCGAGTTCCTCCGCGTGCACGCGCGCATGCGGTCCAAGGTGAACGCGCCCTCCTGAATCCGGCGACAGGGCGGCCTGGTGTTGTGTCGTGTCATAGACTCGCGTCGCCGACCAGCGGCGATCCGACGAGGTCATCGGAGGTTCCGTGCACCAGCGGGCGGACCCCGCCAGCGACTGAGGGACCTGAAGCGCCCGAGGCGGAGCGGCGTTGCACGTGCACAGTCCAGTCACTGAGCCAGTCGTCTCGTGCCGGTCTGAGCAGACCGTCAGATGTGTATCGCGATCATCCGGCGCGTTGTAGGTGGTCAGGCCTGTTCTATGATTAAGCGGTAAATACTGTTTTATGAAGTGTTCTTTATTTCAGGATTGAGGACACGATGCCGATCCGCGCAATGCGGGGCGATCTTGGAGTATTGAGCGTATAGAAGGCACAGGTCGTAGAAACCCGTACTGCATTATCCGCACCTGAGTTTTATGTAAGATATGTACAAAGGTTCTATCAATAAACTGTTTTGTAAATAGACACAAGGCATGCGAGACGGAGTGACGTAGCTTACCGCGCGACACAAAACTGGGAGCACGAGCTCATCGGAAGCACAATGATGCAAGGCATCCAAGGCAAGGCAAGGCAAGGCACCGCGTGCAAGTGTTCAACACCATCCGCATCTTGCGGAAGACCTGTGCATTTTACAGCCCCAAAGCTCTGTGCGTAAATACACCTCTCCCGTATGCATTTGGCGCTGGTGCATTTGGTGCACGCCTGGCCTATCACACGATCACTGCCCGCCCGCTGAGCCCGCCGGGTGCGTCGCTCCAACGCTAAGCTACAGAACCGGCCATGGTCGTGACTCGAGAATGGCCAGGTTTGCGACCCACGACCGCCACGCCCTGGCCGCCCGAGCGGGTAGCACACAAGCACGCAGATACGGTCGCAGCCGGGCTGACAGGAGCACACGGCATCAGCCACCGGACCGCGGCCTGAAGGGATCGAAATGCTCTTCAGTCGTTCGTGGTGTGTGAGTTAGCGCACAATCCCCGCGGGGTCGGTGCGGGGTCAAGTCCTCCGTTCGTGAGACATGCATGTAGATCGTACCGCACATACGCGCGCCTCTCGAGGTTTGATAACTCCTGCCAACTGACGCAGCAATCCACCGCACCGCCCGACTGACGCACACTCGGACCCGTCCAGTCCAGTTCAGGCCGTCGAGGGATCCAGGCGAGCAGGGATTCGGGTGAGGAAGGGATCCAGACCCCACGAGAACGCTTCTTCACCAGTTCTGCCGCCCTATCGCCAAGCAGTCGGCGCGCCCTATAATTCAAAGCACCTTTCTGAGTTCGTGAAAAAGACAGTGGGTCCTGTCATCCAAGGCAAAGCAATGGTGGCGACCAGCAGTTCCGCGCAAACGGCCACACGGCGGGATGAGCTCCTTACCTACCCTCCGTGATGGTATACGGCCAGGCGCAGGCCGCTGTTTTCGACATAATGTCCTGACCCCCCCCCCCCCCGCCAGTATGACATAAAAAGCGAGACAAACACCACGGGTGACGTTTGCGAGCCCGCTCGCTCGTTAAGAATCTGCCACGCCAGCGTCACGACAATCCACCTCCCACCCTAAGCGAAATGTGGTAAACGATGCCTGTAGTGGCACGCGGCGAAACGTTTAGCATGCCACAAGAAACAAAAGCGCATCATTTCAACATGCTGATAATAACACAAATGATCTCACAGTAGAACGACTGGCCGCTTACGCAAGCGATTTTCACACAGGTGTATCGATGCCACTGGTTACCGTCCCAATTCCTTTCCCAACACTGCCACATCTCCGGCTCGGCTCTCTTTGGCGACTGCTGGTGTCGTCCCCTCCCCTCTCCTTCTGGACACCTCCCGGGACTCTCGGCCCATGTAGTGACGCCCGGCCGAGGTCAGCCGGGCGCCACGCGGCGGCGGACGGCCGGCCTGCCGCGCCTACATCAGCGACCGTTTGAGGGCACCGTTGACAGTCGGCAAACGCACCGACGCCGACTGCTTCATCTGGAACAGGGGCGTCCCGCGTCATCGGCACGCCGCAGCCCTGTGAACGATGGGAAAATGCGAACCGGGGCCAAATGTGGTCAAAAGACTAGGACTCAACAAGCCACGGCATTGTCAGGAAACATGAATCGGCTGCGCGATCCGCTTGTGGAGCATCGGGCGGCGACTGTTCGTTGCCAGCAACGTTAACGCAGAAGAATTCAACGAAAGTACGCTCACGAACAACATAAAGCAAGGTCATCCGAGTTTTGCAATTCTGAATGATACAGTCTTCCCGCTTCGGCGAGTTTTGGCGACACCGCCCCTCCCCATCCGCCGCACTTTGTCGTCAGCTGCCTCAGCGCAGCCGGTGGTCGGTGCTGACAGCTGGAGCCGCCACTGGGCGCGCCGCACCTTCAGGTGGCTGTAGACGATGATGCCGAGCATGGTGAGACTGATGCCCATGATCTGGTTCAGCTGGAGGGGGTCGTGGAACACGATAAAGCCGGCCGCCACCGTCAGGCAGAACTTGGAGTGGCCGATCATGTTGTACGTGAGGGGGGACGTGTTGCCGATCAGCCAGTAGATACTCAGATTGATGACGAACGCCATGACGCACGAGCACACCACCAGCGCCTGGCGACAGGGTGCGGTGCGCAGGTGACTGGTCCTGGCGATGCCACGGAGGGGTCCTTCGCAGAGGGGAAGCAAAACGAAATGGTCATGTGGGACGCGGAGCCTGATTTGTCAGTGCATTTACGTGCATGCAGCCTCATCATTGTGATGGACAGACGGTGCCATGGTTTACAAGCAGGCACACAGTCGACACACACAGAGACGCACTGTACTCCTGAAAAGGTTCACTGCGGTCTCTCGCTGCGGTTTGTTCGCCATTCTCACCTTCATCTCAGACGCATGGCATCTGGGATGAAGGTGCCTCGTCTTAAATTATTGTATTTATCTAGGCCCGTTAAGTTATACGAGAGGCCTTCCTGTCTCGAAGGCCTCTCGTGTATGTAACTGTAGTATCGTCCGCTCTCACAGCCCGACCAAACACTAAGTCAGGTGTTACCGTGAGTATTCTCCCAATACCCCGGTAATAACAACAAAGCAATAATATAACGTCCGAGGCGTCCGAACACGTCGCGCCCCCCGCCACGCGCCACCTTCTCAAGCCCAACTCTCTCGCGCAACTGCCACTTGCCTGGCGCGTAGGCGCCCTGCCGTACACCAACTGCCGTACACCACAGTAACGCCGGGCGCAAGACGTCGCCTTCCCACCCCACGCAAGGTAAAGCAATGCCGGCAGCCACAGACCGCAGACTTGATCGCCGCAGAAAGCCAGCCACAATGCTGCCCATAGCAAACCGAAACAAGCGCACGGCACTCGCCTCTACACAGCAAAATCAATGACGAATCGATCATGACGCAGCCGCAATCAGCTTATGCACACATACGTGATTTCCTCGGGGAGTGTAATCCGTTACACAGCACTATCTACATGTAGGAGTCCCCCCCCCCCCCCCTGTCCTCCGAGCCGTGCCATGCTAGCACACACCGTCGCCTGTTGATAAACGTGGCGCCATGCTCCGGCGCCGGCGGGTAAGCACTCGCTCGCCACGAAACTCACTGACAGAGCATACACACTCCGGAACGATAAGTCGCAGGTCCTATCCCACCTAATGACCGCAACGAATACACACACCGGACGGTGCGGGACCCCATTAACAGTCGAAACCAAACAACGACTCCGAAGACGTGACGGCCACCAGGGACGCGGTCGAGAGGGAGCTTTTTGGACATGCCACTCTCCCCCCAATCCCATATCCCACCCCGACCTCCCACCCCCAGCACAACCCCCAAAGGTAGCCAGGCCCCTCTGGGGTGCAAGGGCCTGGTACTTTGGGCAGCTTCGGACGCCTGTTTGCCTCCTAAAACATAAAAACTAGGTGTCCAAGGCAGGAAAATTGGACCCCAGCTTAAAATTAGGCCCTAGCCATAGGTAATTGGCCTTTCGTAATTTTCCTGCCAATAGCATTGAAAATAACAATCTACGCAAGGGTCACAGACCTCGGCCCCCTTTTACGCGCCTTTGGGAAGATACGGGCCGTAGCATTTCTCGTGAAAGTGACGCGCAAATCCTGTAACAGCATCAATCAGTCAGCACGATCTCCAGCTCCAGTTGCGTGCTGGCGTGCGCGCCCGACAGCCGGCTAACCCCCGGCACGGCGCTTGCGCGGCCCCCGCCCCTTGCACGGCAGCCGCAGGTCACGTGACACGCCTGGGTGGGATGGCGCCGCGGGCGGGCTAGATGTCGCTGCGTGTGTGCGTGCGTGTGTATAGCGTTGCAACATAGTCAGGCCCGAACTCACCGGTCAACTGCGACTTCCTTTTGGGTTTGGGGTTTTCTGTCGATTCTGCACGCAATAAATACGGCGAAGAAAACAAACTTAAAATGTTTTGTTCAAGGCGAAAGCCATGACAGATGCGCGACACCGCTACAGCCTGACGGAAATGGGGGATGGAACGGATCTCCTGAAGTGTTGGCCACGGATGTCGTCCTGCATTACGATGTGTGCGTATGGTATAAAGCACAATGCTGTGAAATACTAGATGCCGAAAACGATTCGACCAGGGTAAGAACAGACTGCACTCCGAGACAGGGCGTATTGAGCAATGGTCGACGGCGGGCTACGTGGATGGCTGCTCCCAACGGCAGTTTCAATCACCACTCGTTTACGCCGCGAAAGAGGCTGCCTCGAAAAAACGAGTGTCATCATTGAAGACCCACGATAATAATTAGGAACGGTCATAAAAAAGGTCGGACTATGCTTTCGCAATCGATGACAGTCATAGTCCAACTTTACTGCAATTACGCAATGCAGCAGCGCCCGTTTCGCAATGCAAACGATGCACATTACAAGGGAAGATCTTAACGTGAAATGACGAGCATGCAACATAATCAGCTTAGCTTAGCTCCGCTCGCTTAGAGACAGTGAGCGTCCGAACCTGGACGATATATGAGCAGCAACAGAGGGATTCGTCAATCAACGAATCGCTCACATGTTTACGGTAGGCCCAATCACTGACATCATCAGTATCGCTACATCCCACGTCCATTCTGCAAAACCGATGGAATGAAATCCGAGCCGCAGTCAATAAACTCCGACTCGGTGAGCGAATTATCGTTCGAGATGACCAATGGTAGTACACATCATCATTCTAGCAGCCACACCACTTTCACCCAACAAGCACAAAAAACGCCGCAAATCGATATTATAGTACAGTCAACAAAACCAAAGGAAGTTGCATGTTCTGCATAAACATTAAAAAACACATCATGCGGCAGCCGTTTCCAAGACGTGAATTGTATGAAGATAACCAGGTCCATAGACGTCTTGCTCGACATGGGGGTTTTCACTGCAGGCCTCCATTGTGACGAACCATTTGTTTCCTCGTGCGTGCGTGCGTGCGTGCGTGCGTGCGTGCGTGCGTGCGTGCGTGCGTGTGTGTGTGTGTGCATGTCTGTGTGTGAGTGCGTGTGTGTGCATGTGTGTGTGTGAGTGCGTGTGTGAGTGTGTGTGTGTGCGTGTGTTTGCGTGTGAGTGTACGCCGTCTTGACTCCACCTTGTTTTAGTCGCTCAACAAGAGCCAGTACATGATGCATGATGCAGCATTATACAGTATAAAACACAGCATAACATGATATGGTAAAAAGAACATCATAGACATAGTGTAGTACCCATCTCGTGTCTAAAATGCGCCGTGTGCAACAAATAGGTATATACATAAGGGGGAGCATGGCCTAAAGTGGTGTGGATCTATGTGGCAGACGTCTAGACTCCTGCCCATCCGTTTCTTGACGAGAATACCCAAGTGGTGTCATCTAGTTCAGCATGCCAAGCAGGGCTAGCACCCAGTGGACGCCATCTTAGAAGGGAACATGGACATGTCCCAGGAGATGGTTTATACCCTCAGCCCGGTATCACCACGTCAAGAAGCGCATTCATTATTCATGGTTATGTTTGGCGAATCACTAACAACGGTGCATTTCCAACGACGCACTCCTCTCGTTCGTTTGTACTATTCTACACGATTGCCCCTGGCTAGATGTTCATTAGCAACAGCCTCAGCTTGTCATGAGCCCAGCGCACCCTGGTGCAACACCTCCGCTACGCCCCAAGTCCAGAGTGTGTGTGTACATTTCCGTCGCTCCCGAGCCCCACCACATCCGTCGTGCGGAGCCGGTACGTACAGTCTGCTGCGGCGTCAGCGGACGGGAGAGGGTCTCGGAGACGGACTCAAACAACGGCGCCACGCACAGCAGCAGGCCGGCCGACAGCGGCGCCTGGTACAGGAGCAGCTGCAGGCCGTTCAGCCGGTGCTCGGTCTGAACGCGGCCCACCCACTGCAATAACAGGCAGAGACATCTAGCGACGAGCGGGCCAACGTCAGGTTTACACAGCATCCGTTAATGGCGCTAGAAGTGTGCTCATGGCGGTGGTGCGCTAGTGATCGTAAAACGCGTGGTACTCAATGAAGCACTGACAGCGCCGACATCACGAAACCTGTGGTGTGACGATGACACTGGAAGTTATTGCATTCCTGCTGATTTCCGCGGCTGGAGCTCTTACTCTAACAAAAGCAAGTAGCACTATTGCAATGCAAAGTTGTCGTTGACACAGTCGTTGTCATTGTCGGTACATCTACACACGAGCATTTGCAGTAGGATGCCGATCAACCCGAATTTTCATAGAAGTACAACCCGAATGTCCATGGAAGTACAACCCGAATCCTCATAAACGTACAATCAGACTTTTCATAGAAGGACAGACATCCACAGTGAACATTCAAAGCTACTAATTTTGCAAGTCAACAATACGTATATATATATATATATATATATATATATATATATATATATATGTATAACAATACATCACTTCTTAGAGGGAATGAAAGAGCGAGACCATTGACTCGCATATTAGGTTCAGAAGAATATTCTGAATGCTTTCCTTGAGATTAAGAAAGTACTCAAGCCCTTGATCCTTTCGAGTCTGTTTCATTTTTCCCGATCAAAGTTGACGAATCAATCCAAGGCCTCGTACTTCTCCATTTCGAAACACGGACTGCCTTGTACCATTCTGGGGTCCATTTTGGGCCTCAAGACGCATTCAAGGGTTATTCTTCATACGTAATACTATGGCCGTATATGACGTCATATGCCTATGACCGTATGACGTTGGCAGACCTGCTCCCGTAAGGTCATGTATCATGACCTGCTCCGGTCATGGCACATGAAAGTTCACCACGAACCCCACAGAGGCCTCTCTTCAGCTCTCACGGCATTCCCTCACCGCCACGGGCCTTTCACGGTCGAAGTCCCCCACCCCCCTTCAATGTTCATAGGATGTGTTGGGCACGCAAGTCTATTGTGGGGATAAGCATCCACGTCGCTGGGTTAGACGCTGAGGTTTGGACGGCCCACACCGTCCTGAGCAGAGCCGTTCGTATCAGCTGCCCCAAACAAATTGGTACGACAAAAACACTAGTTACTTACCACTTGGTAAAATGAAGTGACGACTACTCCGGCACATGCCATGAAGAACCCAATGACATTAAACTTCAGGTCAAAACAGAAGTTTAATATCACTCCGACGGTGATCGGAATCTGCCAACGGGGCAGAGACCGTTAACGCGGAGAACAAAACAGAAGTTCAATATCACTCCGACGGATTCCGAAACCGGAACCTGCCAACAGGGCGGAGACCGTTAACGCGGAGAACAAAGCATGCATGAAATACGGCTTCCCCGCGTCCCAGAGCATATCCTCCTAACACTGTGCATGGGCAAGCACAGACAACCACAGGTAAGTAGGAGGACGCACCTTAGCAGCAGATGTTATTTCGTCAGAAGTGAAAAATGGCACAAAGCCACACCGCTGCGACAGTAGAACGGTGTCTGCACCAGTCCTCCAACGCATGCCCGCAGCCCACCATCACCGACTCGACTCGGAATACCCCGCTAATCAATGGCTGCTGGTATTTCGTTCCGCGCCGGCTACAAAAGGCCGTCGTCCTTCGCATCGAGACCACGCCGTCCCACTCACCGTGCACAGCTTCACGCCGAAGGTGAAGCTCCTGCCGTACAGGCAGGCGCCGATGGCGATGACGCCCGGCGTCGTCATCACCTTGGCCACCTGGTAGGTGCCGACCGTGTTGTACTGCAGGCTGAGGTTAGTCAGCACGACGAAGCCGCAGAAGGCGGCCGCCAGCGGCAGCATGTCCAGCAATGGCACCCGCTTGGCCGCGAACAGGCCGGCGCGCAGGCTCAGCGCGCACAGCGCGAACGACGTCACGAAGTGCAGCAGCGTCAGCGTCATGTTTGGGAAGCCGACGTGCGTGTAGACCCACTTGTTGAGCAGCACCAGCGTGATGGAGAGCGCGACGTTGGCGCAGCAGTGGGCGGCGACCAGCGTGCGCGACGGAGGCGCCGCCGGCGCGGCGGCCGCCGACATGGCCGCCCTGCCGGCAGGCGTACCCACCGTCAGCTTCGGACGCTGCCCAGCTGACCTCCCACGCTGGCGTGTTCGTGGGCTGGGGCGCTGCCGAGGGAGCCTGCCCAGCGATGCAGAGGCGGAAGGACGGGGGGGGGGGGGGGTTGATGTCACTGTCTTCTGTTCCTTTCAATGCGACGACATAAGCTTAATGCCACATGTTACCTTACGTTGGTGGATAGGGGCCCTTACCCCGCAGCTAACACTTAAGCCTTCGCGCCGACGGGGTGAGCGGTGACCATCTCCGAAGTCTGATATCAGCAGCCATCAGACTAACGGGTGAGAGTCTGAAGAAGCGACCCACTACGGGTCAAACAAGCCAGAGAATACTGAGCTTAACTGAAAAGAAATTAATAAAAGTTTAGTGACATGTTAGCCACATGTGGTGCGCAGCATTAATTTCCAAGGGACACTGCAGTATATCGTTTCATGTATGGCGTCCCCAGCCTTCCACGAGCGCAGATTTCATTTATTGTGTTCTTTGTGTGTTGTCTTCACCTGCGACACCAACAGCAATGGAAACGGGGGGGGGGGGGGGGAGGCGGCGGCGGGGGGGGGGGGGGGGGCGATAATCAAGGACATCAAAGGGCATAACTGGTTCTGGATGTACCTATATGTTCCCATGCCGCAGCGGCGATGCCATCGCTATCATTTGCTCCCTCAATCGTTGCCTGCTGGTGCCCATGCTCCCCGCAAATTGCCTCAGCGGAGCATTCGGCGTTTCAGAGACTTATGTGGAAGGCTGCAATTGCTTTTTAAGACAATGCACTACCTACAACATTTACAGCGCGATTCCTTTGTAACGCACATATGTTCGTTCTTATATCCTGCGACCAAGCGTGTGATTTTGCGAGTGAAAAGCAACTTCTCAACCTAACATCCTCACACGTGTTTGCTGTTCATTTCATTGGATTCGAATGCGGTTCGGTATCCGTGCTCAACGGCGGGCCAATTCTCTGACCACGCTTGCGTGTTTATCATGCAATCCCGCTCGTCTTGGGGCCTCAAACGGCACGCGCCAAGATTACTTTCTGTTGCCGAGGAAAGGGCAATCCGTTTACCGGAGTACAATTCAAGCCCGATTAAATGTTTTAGACCTCCGGCGCACCGCATCAGCCACCCGGGTGCCGGCACCGCAGACATGAGCTCTGAACGCACGTCACGTGGCCCGCTTCAGGCCATGCCAGCTGTTGCCAGTTCGAAAATCTCGACGTTCCGGTTGTGCCCTTGCCATCTCTAATGCGCCGAAAAACACAGCATTTTGTACCGATAATTTAGTTCGGGTCGTTGCGCGAAATTAGTTTTCGCGAAAAACTTAATTTGTAGCTTCATGGGTTGACTTTGGAATGGTCAGTGAATGACAAAAGCCCCGTCCCTATTCAGATTGCACACTGAGACGGTTATCATGATGGCCAAAAACTGAGCACACCTGACCCATTCAGTTTCAGAAAAAAGGCTAAACATCAGGTAAGAAATCATTCGAAGTTACTCTTCGCAGCTCGCCGTCGCATACAACATGCGCTATTCGGGCAGCTGATAGAACCGAACACCCATATCCTGCATCGCATAAACGCCTCAAGATCGTACATCTAATTCCGTGTCTATTATCGCGTCCTACGGCACTTACTGCGTGGCACAAACCAGCAGTAACAAAGCGCAAGGGCTGCTTAGTGTGCCATTATGCGCCTTCCCTGCACACGCACATGGAGCAGAATGGCCTCCTGGGCCTTCCTTGCACACGCATATGGAGCGGAATGGCCTCCTGGGCCTTCCCTGCACACGCATATGGAGCGGAATGGCCACCTGGGCCTTCCCTGCACACGCACATGGAGCGGAATGGCCTCCTGGGCCTTCCCTGCACACGCATATGGAGCGGAATGGCCTCCTGGGCCTTCCCTGCACACGCATATGGAGCGGAATGGCCTCCAGGGCCTTCCCTGCACACTCACATGGAGCGGAATGGCCTCCTGGGCCTTCCCTGCACACGCATATGGAGCGGAATGGCCTCCTGGGCCTTCCCTGCACACGCATATGGAGCGGAATGGCCTCCTGGGCCTTCCCTGCACACTCACATGGAGCGGAATGGCCACCTGGGCCTTCCCTGCACACGCATATGGAGCGGAATGGCCTCCTGAACCTCCCTCGCGCATGCACGTTCGTTTCCATGAGGCATCTGGGCTAGTCTATCCGTGAACAGAGCGTCACAGATTCTTTAAATTTCGTGGACATATCTAGATAAGTCTGAGAAAAGCTGGACAAAAGTACGGAAATAAACCCAGTCCACCAAGGACATGGGATAGGGCCACCAAACGCTGAATGGTATTAATTGCAACGCTTAATAACCATCACGCTCGAAATAAGCGGGGTAGTACTTATTGCTTATAAATGATAACCAATAAGTTGCAGCTTTTTGGAATGCTAGGGACCTATTGAGCTGCTTAATGTAGTTGGTCTCTGGACCAAGAACAACATATTGGTTATGTTCTATACGAGTTATGTGTCGAATGGGTACATTAGCCCGCTGATTTACCATTCACAATGTCAGTCAAAACACAGGGTGTTTGACTCGTACAGAAATATATATCGTTCTGGAGCAAGAACAAATGACTTCAGTAACTATCATCATCTGGTTCCTTTCCGACAAGTTTGCGACCTTACCATGGAGCGGACCAGAACAAACACTTTGTTGTCGATGTGTCGACTCAAATTAATTGCTCAGACAGAAAGCAGGGTCAGCCATGTCGTGGGCAGCCCAACCAACATCAGTAAGAAACTGCTCGTGTCAAGGCTGGTTTTCGGCCGCCGGCTGGCCAGCTGGCCGTCGACTGAACGGCCCGCCGCCTCGGTAAGGATGGAAAGCTGTCTGAAATTATTTATATTGGGCCCATATTCGAACCGTCGATTTGCGATGCACAAACCCGCTCCGTTAACCAGTTGGCAATGAGGCTGTCTCAGACGCAACACTAGGGACTTTTTATGTATGATCGAGGATTTTCCACGTGCTAGTTTTATAGGGAAGCAAGGTGGTAACAGGGTAGCAAGATGGTAACAGGGTAGCAATGTGGTAACAAGGTAGCGATGTGGTAACAGGGTAGCAATGTGGTAACAGGGTAGCAATGTGGGACACGGTAGCGCAGTGGTAAAAGAGTAGCAAAGTGGTAACAGGGGAGCAAGGCGGCAACGGCAGCAAATTGATAACGGGGCAGCAAGTAGTAACAGGGTAGCAAGGTGGTAACATTGTAGCAAGGTCGTACCCAGACGGCCCTCGTCTGCTGCAGCGGGTTGCCAACACATTGTGCCCGGCGTTTTCACGCAAATTGACCAAGATCTTGGCATGTTGTCTTTGTTCTTGAGATCTTGGGATAACCCTTAATGAAGTTCATATTCAAATAGTTGGGAACATATTTTTCACTCCGCACCCAACAGTGAATCTCATTCTGTACCCCACACTAAAGTTACCATTTCATAAGCCATCAGGCGATGACAAAATTTGCCGCCGGCTTGCCGCCGGTTCCGGGTGGGTGGGTAGCCGACCCGAAACCGGTTAGACACAACCCGCCTTGTCCGCACAAAAGCCCTCGACTCGTCAAGTCCAGGTTTTTGTCACAATTAGCCACCAATAGTCACCCATCCGTCCATTGCTGGTTTACAGTGAACTACGTTCAATGCTACTGAAAGGTGCACTACGGCAGTCATTAAGGCCAGGGACCGGGCAAAACCTGAATGCAGCGGACGCTGATCACGGCGCACCGGAAGCCCGTCCAGATGAGCTAGCACACCTGATCGATGCCGCGCCGTCCGGGCATGACCGGCAGTCATCGTGACAGTCCGCCCCGCCCGCCGTCCGGTAGGGTGTGGGCGATGGCACCGGCCGCGAACCGCCGCACCGGCGAACAGCGCCGGCGGGTGACACAAGAGCGCACTTCACCGGGCGGCGCCGCCAGGTCACTGGCCGGCGGCGCCGCCCGGTCACCGGCCGGCGGCGCTGCCAGGTCGCCGGCCGGCGGCGCCGGAGGTCACTGGCGGGCGGCGCCGCCAGGTCACTGGCCGGCGGCGCCGGAGGTCACTGGCGGGCGGCGTCGCCAGGTCACCGGCAGGCGGCGTCAGAGGTCACCGGCGGGCGGCGCCGCTCGGCCGCTGTATGACCAGACGAGCGACTGTCTGGCCGTGGGGGTCTGTGACACGACGCCGGCACGCTCGCTAGACAGAACGCAAAAGTACACCGACCGGTCACACGGCAACACGCAGCCACTGCAGTGTGGCGCGGTGCAGTTGCAAGACGGCACCGTCTCGTTCCCGCGCCGGTCCGTTAGCCTGCGGGGCTGCCGCCGGCCGGCTCCATAACAAAGCGATGCGCTGGCACCATCAAGTGGAAGGTCATCCCAGCACCAGCCGTCCCCAGACAACCTTCAACCCGCGGGACCAGTCACTATCGGCCAAAGCCTGTCCCGGCCGCCCTGTGCGGGCGCCTGACACGTGCGCCAGGAAAGCCCCTCGTTCATCGGGCGGAAGAAACGCACAGGACTTGACCAGTGGCGGATGCAACATTCGGGCACGGGCGGGGCCCGTCCCACACCTGTCGTCAGCCAAACATCAGCCAAACATCCACATCTGTCGTCAGTGCGGACAGCCAAAATGCATTCCGCACACGAATGTACAAATGGGGACAGATCTCTCGTGGCACCATCATAAATGCGCGTCACTTTACGCTATGCAGAGACAGGAGCACAGATAACGTGGACCCGCGGAGGGAGCGATAAGGATTCTTACTGCTGGGCGCGTATCATGTACATGTATGCTCGGGGCGATCCACGGATGTAATCATACGAACGATTTGGGGGCGTAGAAATGTCCTTGCAATCAAAATCAATATGTTAACAAAACTTTACACCAAGTGTCACTACTTTTTCTTCAATGATAACAGCCAGGTAAGTGCGGCCAACAGTGACGAAAACAAGCATAAACAGTACCGTGCTATCTATGAATCACTTAACCCGCACTTGGGGCCCCTCACTGCACCAAATGCACGATGTTACAAAGAAGTACACCCGATCCAGTTGTTACTCATTCCGAATGGGTACCCGTGGGTTTGCCCATCCCCGAAGGACTCCATTGGCTAGTGCAATTATGATTCAAATTTAAGTCCAAAAACCGCGGCACCTTTCCCCAACCGAAGCAAAGGCAATGTCTCCTACCAGTGACGATCGATCTGGCAGCGCCCCTTGCAGCCACTGCTCACCGCCGTCTGTAGCCGCCGGCTGTATGACTCCGTTCGAGCATGGCTGGACGGCCCGCCTCGCGGCTGGTATGCGCCGACGTCAGCGCCTCGTAAGCACTGCCGGCGGCCGCCAGTGCAATGCCCCGCCTCCCATCAACTGGCGCGGCCCCGGCCCCGGCAGCCGTGTCGCGGCGCCGCTCGGCGGGAGCGGCGCCGCCCTATCTCAGCGCCATCTGCCGCCGCTCCGTCACGTCCGGTCCACACGCGCCGCCGTCGCCGCGGCGCCGGTCCGCGCCGCGTCTGCCGCCGGCCGGCAGACTCGGCCGCCTCATCAGGCGCTGCACTGCAGGCTCGTAGCCCTGAGACGAGGTCCGGGCCAATCGGACAGGGACGCGGAATGGCCGTCGCTGGCGATGCAACCATAACCCCGCCCAAAATCCAACCCAAAATAACCGATATCGGGCTCCCCGCCGGCGCTTCGAACGGTATTACATCGCTGCAAAGCTGCCGGTGCAGAGTGGGCATTCACTCATCTCTAAAAGAAGCCTCAAAGAGCCGATGAGGCGTGGCGGGACGAGGGCAAGCCAAAGCGTAGCTAGTCGTAGTGCTTGACACCAGTTCTACTTTCAAGGGACGCAACGCACGTCATGTCTGTTTATAGACAGGAATTCCACTAGCCGTGAGTGATCAGGGGCCATGGCGTGATAGGGATACGAACCTGCCTTCCCCTCCCCCACGTAGGAGTCCAAGGCACTAACCACAACGGGTGGCGCCACCGAGTTTGACTTAGGGGGAAGGGGGCAGGACTTTCCAGAGGCCTCCCGGACAAAATGACGCACTTCCTCGGGGGAGGCTCATGCGCAGTGTCGTATTCAAGGTTGAGGAGTACTGAAGGCACGTGCCTCCTAAAACTGCCATATGTATTATATCCCAGTAAATAATATATGGCGGTAGTTGAAAATCCAGAAAAAGGGCCTTCTAATTTTCCAGCAAAGGGTCTTGCTGCCCTAGAACAGGCTCTCCTGTTACCACTGGACACCGTGTTCATAAAGGTGACCTCATAATCCAGGAAACGGGCCTCTTGATGTAGGAAAGGCTCTTCTGAGCCTTATTTAGTACCTTCTAGCTCAATTATGGCGGCCTTCCTTATATAAATTTTGGTATTTTACGAGTAGCTACGGTGCCCTGCGACAAGCTGCGGTACTCAAGCAGCCACAAGGTCTTTATTTGGGCCAAAAGGGCCTCCCAAAGAATTGGTGGGGCGGGGGGATAAAAACACTTCTGCAGCTGCATACCACAAGAAAAGCAATTCCCCGCTCTGCCCCCTTGCTGCGCCGCTTCTGCTGACCAGTTGGCCATTACGACCCCTATGCTCGTGTCTACAAATTAGACCACAGTGGACTAAGTGGCCCAATGACACGCATCCAATCTATGTCGCGGGTCCTATCGGCCCCAAAATGCTGGACCCGTCACGCGAAAGATGTAAGATCCAACACGTGTGATACCGTGAGACCAATATACGCTCTTCCTTCCCTTTCTCCAGAACATGCTCTCCCCCCGCCCCCTGCTAATCCATATTGATTCCAAACCCCATTTCGAACCACGGTCAGCTACACTTCCCGCATCACGTGGACACGATGCCAACCTCACCCTCCGCTGAGGGGGCTTGGTCTCGGCTCCTTCATGTCGCGGGACGTCACGTTGTGTGCGACCCCTGGGGCGGCTTCAGCCACGCCAAGAAGCGCCCGAGGTTGTGCATCGGCACGGGCATTATGATCCAATGTCGAAAACACGTTGTGAACTAAAATTGTGCCATATATCGAAGACCCGACAACCTCGTTCACTTACGTTCCTGGTGTTCTTCAACCAATGAAGAATGCCGTGCACGCTGAACCAGTGAAAAAGACCTCACATAATCGGTGCGAAATTTCGAAGAGTGGGTACACAGGTTTCCCTCAACGCGAAAACGTCTTTGAGTATGTCGATAGGTGTCACCGCGTGCAAACGCCGAGATGTAAGATACAGGTCCGCTTACTTCACCGGCGCCCCGTCGCGAAAGATTACACTGCATACCAGTGACGACCGGTTCTCGCAGGACATGGGGGAGGGGGGACGCGACTCGTACCTCGTTTATTTGCATGTACTTAGGATAAGCGTTGAACCTCTCCAGAAATGGAGAGGGCGGCATCTTTGACTCCAAGTGCAGTAGGTCTACCCCTGTGGTGACTTCAGCTGCAAACCGCTGCACTACGCCATGCAGAGCAGCTTCGCTCAGTCCTCAGAAGGCCTGGCTTCTACAACCATCAGGAGCTCTCAAGCTTGCGCGAGACTTGACGCAGCAGCGTTGCCACGGACGTCCACATCAGAAGCGGAACCGTTGTCGTTATCCAAGCTCACTTACTGACGATTCTGCATAAAAGGAGTGTTCCGCATTTAGATGGGGTTTTGGACTGAAAAAGTCATCTTGAAGACCTTTTTGTGCTGTTCACAATCCTGCCTTTTTGATACCTAGCCCTTCTAATTTCTGAGCTACACGCGCGCGAAAATTGGGTAAGGTATCTCGGGGAGAGTACTCCAAACTTCTTGGCTTCTTGGCTTCAAGAGATCATAATGTCACTCAAATCTTGCCATTCCATATGTCACGCGGCGATCAAGGCCAAGAAAAATATAGTAATCGAGGCGTTCATGTCTGGCGTTCGCGAGCGCAATTTCCAGCTACATCCGCCGTCAACTGGCTATCAATGAATGTTGTGCAAGGCACGATTACGTTATGAAACCATGACGCATTGAGGAACTTATTCACTAAACAGAGAATTGTGCTGTCCAGAGGTCTTTCCCTCTTAACAAACATACTAGTGGTTATAAGTGAGCTTATTTATTCATGTCTGATGTCTCAACATCTTCAAATGTAGAACATTCTCTTTAAATTCGCCGTCTCCCACCGGACCGCTTCTTAATGGCATCCACTGCAAATATTAGCCTCCAGACCACATGCAGAGAAAAGTGACTTAGATTGGTCGAAATCAATATTTTGCAGCCCTTTCAGTAAGCGAACACATTCCTCCGCATGTCCCGAATGACTAATATGGAAAACATGGGCATAAGGTTCGGGTAGTGCAGTGGCTACAGGCTCCAGGTAGTGCAGTGGCTTTAGGGTTCCGGTATTGCAGTGGTTGCAGGGTTTCAGTAGTGCAGTGGCTATAAGGTTCCGACAGTGCAGTGGCTACAGCGTTCCGCTTGTGCAGTGGCTATAGGGTTCCGGTAGTGCAGTGGCTAAAGGGCTTCGGTAGTGTAGTGGCTATAGGGTTCCGGTAGTACAGTGGCTACAGGGTTCCGGTGATCCAGTGGCTACAAGGTTCCGGTGATCCGGTGGCTTAGGCTTCCGGTGGTCCAGTGGCTAAAGGGTTGCGGTAGTGCAGTGGCTATAGGGTTCCGGTAATGCGGTGGCTATACGGTTCCGGTAATGCAGTGGCTATAGGGTTCCGGCAGTGCAGGGGGCGCAAGGAATTTGATAGTGCGGTGGCTATGGGTCTCCTGTAGTGCAATGGCTATAGGGTACCGATCATCTAGTGGTTACAGGGTTCCGTTGATCAAGTGGTTATAGGGTTCCGGTGATCAAGTGGCTACAGGGTTCCGGAAGTCCAGTGGCTGTAGGGTTCCGGCAGGGCAGTGGCTAAGCGGTACGTCCGCGAAACAAAAAGGGGTTCGATTTCCCGCGGTGACCGCTCTTCTTCTCAGGCTGTAAGCAAGTCGACACCACATATCCTGAGCTGCTGAGTGTATTGCGAAACCCCAAAGCATGGCCAGTATGGACACTGAGTAGATTACAGATTCTTGAGACGGCACTTTGTGGCACAAAGCAGCGCTAACATAAGTAAAAGGGGAGGGATTCCGCAGATCGAACTTTATGACCAACGGGCTGTGGCAAATTCGGCCAGCAGTTAAGTGGTTTCCAGGTTGGTTGGTTTCCAGGTAATAATGACTTGTTTAAAAAAGATGCCTACCTAACAAAAACTTCGCCTTTGAGCAATGGCAGCAGAGCCTTATCAGAATGGCGAGGGGTGGAGGTGGAGGCAACATCGTTTATGAATAGGTCATTTCTTTATGTTGAATGACACAGTATTACTACCGCTTTACAGACTGGTGACTGCTGCCATTCTGCACCCATAGGCCGCTATCAATGTTTTTAACATTACCTTTGGACATAACAATTATGAACAGCAATTATGGCATGGTGCCACCAGTTGGTAAGGGGCCGTCCATAAATTATGTTACACATGGGCGGGGGGGGGCGGATTGATGGAGGGTAACAGAAGCGCAACAAGGGAGGGAGGGAGCGGCATTTGGACACTAGTGTCACGCTTATGCGTGGTTGCAAATCGTGCTAGAATCTTTCAAAACGCATTAAAACCTTGAAGCCAGATGCTCCTAGCTTTCTCTCTATACAAGGAACACAAACTATATCTCTTTTGGACCTTCAGGTCAATGAGAGGCAAGCAGACTTTACCTTTTGGGGATGCAATGCTTAACTCAACATTACAGAAGTTGTACAGTGCATTAGTGAGGAACATTATTCACATAGATAAGACAGTAGTATTAGCCTTATTCCCCGGAGAAAAACCAGGGAAATGGAGATAAACTTGGGTTGATATTTTGGCAACATGCCTGCATCGAAACAATAGCTTAAATGAATTCAAACACAATTGCAATTGGAATCTGAATTCACTTCAGCTATTGTTTCGATAAAGGCATGTTGCCGAAATATTAATCCAACTATATCTCCCTTCTCCTGGTTTTTCTCCGAGGAATAAGGCTAATACTACTGTATCATCTTCACACGCGCCCGGGTGGCCGGCTAGATACCCTTCGCTCGGGTGGGAGTCAATTTGACCCCGTTGATATCTCGGAAACCAAGAAAGCTAGAGACACCACATTTTCAGGGTGTGTTGAACTGGTCACTCAACACGCTTAGGTCAAGCTTTGAGGTTCCTAGGGCATGACCTTCGAGTCAAATAAGGTCAAAAAAGGTCCAATTCCGCGGTGGCTTCCAAAGTGCCCCAGAACCTAAATAACTATTTCTAAGCAGAAGGTCATGTGCTCATTTAAGGTCATTGACCTTGTTTAACCTTTTGAAGGTCACGAGGACCAAAATCATACGAGACTGTTCCGAGTTTTGCATTTCAATAAGCGACAAAGATTACGCGGGACAGTATGTTTCTGAAAACAAAACGCTGAACTGGGTCACTTTATGCCGATGACCTATTCTGACCTCTAAGGGTCGGTGGAAGATGTATAATGCGGCTCCTGCTACCAATAAATTCGAAATGAGCACCAGAAACTATCCCATACGGTAAGCCCTATAGTAATAAAACAGGATGGTTTTGACCTTGGTCTGACCTTCATGCCTGACCTTAGGTCAACGCAATTTGCTCATTCAGTGTTTGTGTTGCCTAAGAAAGTATCTCAGAGATGTATAGCTTCGTCTAACATTCCGTTGTTGCACTAGCTTGAATGATTCCCCAGAAACTGACTTCGCCGAAACCACGGCCTGACTTTGACCTGCCATAGGTCAGCGACCTTACAAGGTACATCAAAATGTTTGACACCAAATGATCTGCTATTCAATTGTCTACAGCTACGCAAAATTTGGCGCGGCTATGCCCCGCCGTTCAGAAACCATTCTGGAAAAAACTTCAGGGGGGGCAATTTGACCCCCCCACCCGAGCGCGTGTTAACACAACATAACCATGGGAGGCGGCACGGTGACTGCCCGGTACAACTAGTGTGTTTCAAGAGGAGGGTTCACGATGTCCAAAAATGTGAAACGTAACATGTGGATGGGCATGATCAGTCTTGACCCTCATATGAGCTGCATTAAGAAAGTTGCCAGCAAAATACATCCCTTTCAGTGTTCGAACACACACCGAGTTGAAGTGAGTCCTGACACTGAGTTAGCACAACAACTATTTCTCTCTTGTGAGTTCCTCTGCTGAAACTTAGGACTTTCAATATATCAGAAGGCAAAGGACACATCAAAGTTTTGAGGTGTGATTGATATATATATATATATATATATATATATATATATATATATATGTGTGTGTGTGTGTGTGTGTGTATGTGTGCATATATAATGAAAACATCTGTTGTTTCCAATGGTGCTAAAGTAAAAGGGTCAGCAAAAAATAGATTAAAAAACCTTGAGTGCATCAAGGACACAAAATGTTTCAAATTAGATCCCAAGGTCTGCAGATACCAAGATGCCAGGATAAATCATCACTCAAGCTTCCATATCTGAACATCCCATACAGGGCACTATGGTAACTGCCAAAAGTTGCTTGAAACACAAATAGCCAAGCAAGTCTTGATGATATTTTGTAATTAAAATGCTCAGAATGTTCTGATCATGGTCATCAGTGAAATATTCTAGGTTTTATATCTGAGCACCAGATATCTACCCACACTATGCCAAATGTTGTTACCTCAATCACAGAGCACTATGTCAACAGGTGTTCACAATGATAACACAATCATTTTCCCAATAAATGATGAGCTTGATGGGCTTTTCACTTGTTTCAAACACTTTTGACCTTGTTTAACATTTCCAAAATGCATTCTAATGGAACTGCAACCTGCACAGACACTCCTTCAGCTCCCCCATTGTCAGCAATTACTTGCAATGCACAGCCATCCAAAGGTGGACTCCGCACCCAATCACACAATCCAATGCCAGGCTAGTTCACCTGTCTACCTACTGTGCTTGCCTAATGCAGGTGGTGCATTATTCTCACCATTAGTCTGACTAATGCATGAATGAGGGCACAGCAAGTGTGGGACAACAGGCTTTGAAAATCCTGTGTGTAGCAAAATTTGCCACATGCTATTGCTGTCCAATAAATCACATTCACTAACAATTGGTTGTACCCAATACTGTATGATAAAGTACACATGCCTATCTGCCTAGCATATATATATATGTTCAGTTCCATGTCGCCAACCAAATCTTATCATCCAAACGGCATGGGTCTGTTGTTCATTTTTCGACTCCATGGGCTCACAAACTTGTCAACTCCAATCTGAAACCTGCCTCCGTAAATTAACATCTGGCTCTGATGTCAATTTCACTTTATATTCCGACCGTTAAGGAAATAACCCAGTTGTTGTGCGAACAATAGCCGGGCCCACGTACGAAAAACAACATACCTGGCGTCTGCCGCGAGGCCTATCCCAGTGGTTCGGTCATTTACCGCCAAAAATAAACAAAACTTTTGTCGCTCCTGCGCGAGAATTGAAATACCATTCGGCTACCCGCAATAAAGATGCTGGATCATATCCGTGAAAGAATATTAAAATGATATGTCCGCGCGCGTGTCAGCTTTTTCTCCACTTGCTCTAGTTTTCTGGTGACGGTCGTCTGTTCGTCATTGAAATTAAAAAGCAACTCGCTGATGTTTGGCATCTACTGGTTGGCCTAATGTTTCGGAATTACTTATTCCAATTTCAAAGGTACACGCATACAACATACAAGCGACGAATATATGATTGCATGTTACAGTTAGGTGTGACCAACACGGTATAACAATTAGGTGTAATCAAGTTCAGTTCAATTCTTTACTTGTGCAGAGTCCAAGGCTATCTTACTGTACAGAGTCAAAATTCGAGGACTGGCATTTTCAAGAGCATACGATTCAAGCGGTAAAACAAGCGCTCAATAATAAGATATATCATCCACTGATGATATTGATCGTCCTTTAATAAGGTGAAAGGTGACTGAGGGGTACGTCCGTTTGTTTTCTTCCGGTGGCAATGTTTTGATCGCGACAGCCTCCGAAACATAAAACTTCCTCCTGTTTGATAATTATCTTATGATGGTGATGTTTCTGGTGGCGTCGTCTCGGGTGATGTTCCGGCCGCATTCTTTTCTCATCTGCTCTTTTGGAGCACCGTCAGCCAAGTGCATCGTCAACCGCATTGAACGTGTGGTGACCTTACCATTGATAAGTTGTCCATGATGAGACGACGACGACGGTCAACTTGACCCCCTCCCCTCTACTCGAGCGTAGGGTATCCAGACAGCCACTCGGGCGCGTAAGCCACGGACCGCGGCGCTGGGACACAGCGTTGGCCGCCCCCTGGCGGCCACGCTGTCCTCGGCTCCTGTCCGTTGACGGCTGCTCCGACATTGTCCACCGCGCTGGCCCGAGCCGCTCTCGGTGTCGTGGCCTGATCATCCTTACACCCTAATCCTGCACAGCGCGTCGGGTTACAAGAGATGTACATGTTTTTAATCAGCAGTTTTGAGGCATTAGAATCCCTACCCTCGCCCACATACACTTAAGGTTTTCCGTGGGACAACTTCCGAATGGTTTGGATATCGTAATACCATTTCAGGTTCAGGAGTTTACATCAACTTTACATGTGCTGTTCAAAGTTTAAATTTCTGACCTTGGTGGTTTTGAGATATGCTCCCTTTCTCCTGGTGAAGTCTGTGAGATTTTGCTTTAAATTTATTGACGTATTCAAAGAGGTTTTCTAGACTGCGAGGTTCCAGCCCCCGGATTGCTAAACTAATGGCGTCCAGCCGCCGGCCTTTGCAGTGCAAATAAAAAACAAGCTACGAAGAACGTGGACGAACATGGAAACAATGCGCAACAACATATCCTGCGTCTCATTTAGGCATTGATTCGACTCAGACCCCCTCCCCCATTCTTCCTACACTGTTGATGAAGGGAGAGGGGTGTGTGGGCGACACGCTATTTTCAGTTGTGGAGATTTGACATTTACGTCACGGAGCTGCATGGAAGAAGGTGAGTACCATGGAATCACTTTCGAGAGCGTTTCGTCGTCTACATCCTCCTTGGTCACATCATATATGATACTCGAGTTACACCGAACGGGTCTATTAAGCCAGAAATCCACACTGTACCGTGACAGCCGATCACATCGTCTACCGGATCAGAATCATCAGCGTGTTCTGCTGCATCAGCGTGTTCTGCCGCGCATAAAAAACGCATTAGCAGAAATACAAAACTACAGTGTAAAGTCAAATATCAAAGTTAAAACGCAACGAGCAGAACAAGCACAGGTACCGACCCGCCAGCTGCAGGCATATCAGGCAGCAGGCGAAGTCCCGCCCCCGAGAGCGTGCGGTTCGCCAGAGCTCGGCGCTGCTCCGACACCGGTCACGGTCCCTCGGGCGGTCACTGGACGGATCATGGCGGCGGCGGCAGGGCGGCGCGGCGCGCACCGACCACAGCCGGCGCAGACACCTCGGGCATCGCGGCACAGGACAAGACAGCCAGCACAGACACGCAGGGCGCTGCGGCACCGGTCAACACAAAGCAAAGGTGTGCAGGCCACCGACGGAATGGCAGCCAGTCTATTGGAAACAGCGCTCGCACGGATGAGAACCCAACCACAGCCATATAGACACTTGTGGCCTGGTCCAGCAGCGCCTGCATAGTTCGCCACTCAGATCAAAAAAGTTTGTGACAACGAAACAAGCACAGCACGTGAATAGACCATCTGTCATGCGGAGACCACTAGCATACATTTGTCATCCGGGCCCGCTACTGGCCTTTGTGCGCTTCGCTGCTGGTGAGCGTCTCCGCTGGATATTACTGCAGCTGAAAGGTGTGGCGGCGTATACTTATGGCAACTGGAATGAGACCGATGAGGAATCGTGCACATGGCAATAGACTCCACACACGTAGTCTTGCAGCCACCCGTTAAAACTAAGTTAGGTCGCGAAACTAAGTAAGTCAGACACACATGAGCCCATATCAACTTAAATAGAAGGCATTTTAACTCAACTACGCAACTTAACACGAATATACAAAGGCAAATCAGTAGCGCTTTGAAGGCCAACAGTACATATTCAACGGCAATTCAATTTAACGGCCTTAAATACCGGCGTGCGTTTCCTATACCGAACGTGAGGCAACGCGAATCGAACCAAATGCGTGTTCAGAAAACACTTGAAGGGCACTATAGTGCCGTTTGTGAGTAATCAAATGACCCGTGTTGGTTACGCTCATGGATCTAGCGTTTGACCGTGGTCCAAGGCTGATCACAATGCTACTGGTGCGAAGTGTTGTACGACGTACCGAGCTTGCTGCGGGCGTCCTCCGACGTACCGTGCTTTCTGCGGGCGTCATCCGACGTACCGAGCTCGCTGCGGGCGTCCTCCGACGTAACGAGTTTGCTGCGGGCGTCCTCCGACGTACCGCGCTTGCAGCGGGTGTACTCCGGCATGCCGCGTTTGCTGCGGGCGTCCTCCGACGTTTCGTTGTTTCTGTGACCGACGCTCAACATCGCCCGACACCACCAGGCTGTCGGCGTGGTGATCGGCTGACGTGCTGCGGCCGTCACGGGGCCGGGCCGTCACGGGACGCCGTGGGCCGGCCTCCGTCATGGTGTCTGCGTGTGCCGGCTGGTCAGCTGGCGTCCTGCCAGAGCTCGCCGCCGGCCCGGCGTGCCAGGCGCAGCTCCGGCAGGTTGGTGGGACGGCACACCGGCATGTGCTTCCAGGTCGGCCGCCACGTATCCGGCAGCTGCCAGTCGAACTCGGCCACGAACGCGCGGCACGCCTCCTGCCGACGGCCGCGCATGCACCTGTCACAAGGCGGGACAGACGGCGGCGGCGGCGCGCGCGCCACACCTCGACACCACGCCTGTTGCGCATGAGAGTGGCTGTGTGAGGGACGTCACGCTGGCTGAGAGGACCGCGCACGGAATGACGCCCGCCAAACGTCCCACCTGATACACATATGCATGTGAAGCATGAGTCCTTGTTCTGAAGATAATTGATGCGTGTTGTAACGGGTAGTACTCGTTGAACAGATATCCAGGGATCACTGAGAAACATTGTGAGAATATTTAACGTTTTACGACTGTGCTCGCGGAGACTCATAGCCATCGCCACCGCCTTGAAGCGGTGACTTCTCATCATACATCTAAATGATTGGCCATCTCCGCGCTTAACCCGTGCCTCATGGCATATTGAAGGTCGGCAGTTTTCAGCACAACTGATTATACCGATTTCTTTTTCTTATTCACTTAATGTCTTCCTCGCTTATATCAGTAAGCACGGGGAGTAAGGGGAACCTGGCAGCATGAAAATCTAGGAAACTTCAGCCGATATAAAGTCCGTTTGGTCCTGAACATGACAGCAGCCAACATCATCACACCACACTTCAAAATCGGTGGTCGCAGCGCAGGACTGCGTGCACGAGGTGAAAAGCGCATGCGAAGTGGGAGAGGGGCGCCGGAGCTTCGTGGCCAACTGGAGGCCTGTATTGGGCTGGCCAACGCTCATTTGAAATATGAAAGCCTCGAGTTTTGGCAAAATTACAACACGGTGCGGCAGAACCTGTGTGAAAGGCAACGTTCACAATACCGCACTTCACTGTCATGTAGCCATTTAGCTCGTAACATAATATCAACATTCTTCGCCTCCTTTGCCCTGACGTCGTTCCAAGCAAATAACGCCCCGAAATCAGAAATTTATAGCAGCCCGCCGTGAGCAGCAGCACTGTCCTGTATAACACTGTTGTGGGCTCACGTCAGCCAAGGACTCTGGCGTCGGCACGTGGCTTATATTACACCACTACTTACACTAGTCACACTTATGACGACCACCAGGTAAGGGCGCGCCGGCTTGAATTCTAGACTATGTTTCTTGTTCGAATATATATATATATATATATATATATATATATATATATATATATATATATTCGAACAAGAAACATGGTATAGAATTTAAGCCGGCGCGCCCTTACCTGGTGGTCGTCATAAGTGTGACTAGTGTAAGTAGTGGTGTAGTATAAGCCACGTGCCGACGCCAGAGGATTTACGAAGCGACGGCAGAAAAAGAAACGAAGCAGGAATGTGGTCCTATTGGACTCTTCTCGCAATGATTAGAGTTGCTTCTGTCCTATACAAGGATAGCCCAGAAAACAAGCGCTTAATCCGCAAGACCAAAAAATATATCTTGGAAGATAATTATTGACGAATCTGCTGTTATCCTTAACAATCAGTGCTCCTCTACAAATGGCTTCCGAAATGCACACTTCTACTTCCAACTTCTTCTTCTTGCATGCTTCTTTACTCCCGTATATCATGGGCGCATAATGACAACACGTATATATTTTAGAGCACGCTTCCACGAAAATTATTGAATGAACTAATCATGAAGTGGCAAAAGCATTCCATTGTCCGCTCCGGAGATATGGAAGGGAAGAAATGTCCCGGAGCTGGTGGGTATCTAAATAACAGAGCTGACAATTGTCTAGAACAATAGACGCTATACCTTCAGAATGTGCTGGTACATCTTCTCCCCAATGCAGTTTCGCGGTCCTCCGCCAAAGCAGAACAGCTTGTCTCTGTCATTCTTGTTACTGCAAGACATATCACAAGCAGCTTAATGACTCCACTTCATAAATTTTCGCAGGAATGACACGATAGAAGAAGTGAGCTGGAAATGATGTAAAAGTACGTGACCAACCGAAATGCAAAGCCAAACAAGTAGCCAAACACAGGTCTGCGTTAAATCATTGCTCCTATGCCAAATTCAAAGCAATTAAGCCCAATCACATGAAAGGCGTGTCAAAGGACCGGCCCCTAAACCTTGGCCTTCACGCAGCACCCGGTGACTGGCACTGGGAGAGGGCACAGTCGACCTTCAGAAGAGCTGCAGACCACCGACCTGGTCCTCCAACGTTCCGGGTCAAACGTGTCGGGCGCGGGGAACACGGCTGGGTCTCGGTGTGCCGCCGCCGTGCCGTAGACGACAGCCTGGCCGCGGCTCAGCCGGTACCCTGCGGACACGCCGGACGGTCTCAACCCACGCCGGTACACACACATGGTCACCCGCACACGCACGCACGCACGCACGCACGCACGCATTCACGCATCTCCGCCCGCGTGTCCGGTGATGGTGGGAAGGGAACAGAGAGAAAGAGTAGACTCTGTCTCGTCGGCTCCAGGGTGGCGGATGACGCAGTGGTCTGGACCAGAGCTGGGGTGGTGAGCACGGCACCCGGCTGCAGCGTCACAGTCACCGAGGCCGGCTGTCGGGAAGAACGCAGCCGACACTCGGCGGACAACAGAGGACAGAGGGCAGTGGTAGGGTGACGGCCCACCCGCCACCCGGGTACGACCCAACCGCAACTAGGGCTCGGCCCACCCGCCACTTGGGCTCGACCCACCTGCCACCAAGGTACGACCACCTGCCAATGGGGCTCGACCCACCTGCCCCTAGGGCCCGACTCACCCGCCAATAGGGCTCGACTCAGCTGCCCCTAGGGCTGGACCCACCTGCCACCTGGGCGTCGCGCCTGACGAGGCGCCGGCCGCCCAGGAACGGCGGCTGCAGCCGCTGCACCTCCAGCAGTACACAGTCCAGGTCCTCCTCGCTGATGTGGCCGTCCGCGCTGACGTAGCGCTGCCGGCCGAGGAACGGTCAAGCGGGACCCGACGACAGATGTCCAGACGGTACATGGGCCGTCCGGCAGCTCAGCGCGCCAAGAGAGGTTGCGCGGTACGGTGGTGAAGCGACTCGAGAGGGACACAGTGATGGTGATGGGCTCTGACCTGCTTCCAGAGGGGCGACAGGACCACGGCGGAGGTGAGCAGCGAGGCCAGCGCTTGGGGACCAGCGCTGACGAGCAGAGGCAGCAGGTGGTTCCGCCGCGTGTCCTGGTCTTTCCACCGCCAGCTTCAACGACTCGATAAACACTGTCAACAGCCCGCCGGCGCGTGACTGGCGAGCACGCGGAGCCGCTTGATCGATTCGACAGCATAGCATAGACAGCAGACGATCAGCCAACGAAAATAGAAGCACGCCAGACAGCTTCGGGCGACTCGAAAACCATTGCCTTGGCAGAGCACTGGTATGATGAGTTTGTCAAGCACATCAGAATAGGTGAGACATGGTGCAGTTCCAGCGAAATAGAAAGGCGTTCTTCGATAATTCTGAATATTGTACAACGATATGGCGAGCGGTGATTGGTGCGTTACAACGCGGGCACATGGCCGGTCTTCACCACCAAGCGGGAGCGCGGGGGCTTACTGTTGTTGTTTATTGGACGTTAACGGGCGCGCCGACTGCGTTGGTCATGTTGGGCCGCCCATACAGCAGAGTACAGGTGGCATGTGGACTGAAGGCACACTAAGGCAGTTTACACGACTTCGGAAACACTTCCTGCCAGCGATTGGAGCAACATAATAAAGCAGTGTATCAAATTGTTTTAACGGCTCGCTACAATACTGGCGAAACAGCGCGGCGTAATGGACTGACAGATTGACAATGCTCCATTGGACACTGCTCCCATGTGGTAAACCAAAGCAATCTATACTTGCTAAATATATCCGAGATACACCAGGCATTCGTGCAAGGGTAATTACAGGCGGTAGAGTAAAACGGCATCATAAAACGTGTGAGCAAAAACACTTTTCGGGGTGTGGTCAGTCGTCATCAAACGAGAGCTGTCCTCACTAGATTGAGGTTCAGCCTCCAGCATCTGAGCGTGCCAGCCCCAGAAGCTTCTCCTTGGCCTCCAGGGCTTGCGTGTAGGACTATGACGTCATCATTGGTACACGTCAGCACGACACAGGCAAACGAGTAGAGGGAGTCCTGCGGGAGGGACGCCCTGTCAAGGCAGGGACTGATGCACCACTGCGAGAAACAGCCGTGTCACACCAATCGCAAAAGCGTGTGCTACACTACGGAAAATGTCAAGAGGTTACCGCCAGTTTAGAGATAATGCGCACGAAGAACAATATTTGCGCTCCAATCCCTGGGTGCACAGTGCTTGTTATATTGTTGTTAATTGTGGTTTTTGGGGCGCCGCCGACTGCATAGGTCATATTGCGCCCATAACGTTGGTCATTAGTTACGAGGTGAATATATAGAGCGAAATCCTATTTTTGCAAGGGGTGCACAATGCCCTGCTCGAGCAAGTACGGTTCGATCTCGGGGTTAGAAGAAAAGGAGTTTGGAGTCCAAACAGAGGTTTAGGAGGGCAAATTATATATATATATATATATATAATATAATATATATATATATATGTACGTATCCCATCCTCTGGGTGCGGTTAGCTAAAATAAGGTGACAAATTTGTCTTAAAGTTTAACAGATGTGTCGATAGAAGATCATCTTAAAGCACTCCGTAGTGCCAATGTCACTGCAGGGAGAAAATACACTCAGGAAACGCCAAGTCAGCGCGCCTACGGACAGTGTCTGCTGAGCCAGTGGGGTCTACCGTTACTGTGCTAGCCGGTGGTGCCTGCCGTCACTTTGTCAGTGGGTGGTATCTGCTGTTGCTGGGCCAGTAGGTAGTGCCTGTCGTTCCTGTGCTAGGTGGTGGTGTCTGACATTACTCTGCTCGCGGCTGGTGCCTGTCGTTGCTGTGCTACCGGATGGTGTCTGCCATTGCTATGCTAGCGGGTGGTGCCTGTCGTTGCTATGCTAGCGGGTGGTGCCTGCCGTTGCTGTGCTACCGGGTGGTGTCTGCCATTGCTATGCTAGCGGGTGGTGTCTGCCGTTGCTGTGCTACCGGATGGTATCTGCCATTGCTATGCTAGCGGGTGGTGCCTGCCGTTGCTGTGCTAGCGGACGGTGTATGCCATTGCTATGCTAGCGGGTGGTGCCTGCCGTTGCTGTGCTAGCGGCTGGTGCCTGCCATTGCTGTGCTGGCGGGTGATGCCTGCCGTTGCTGTGCTAGCGGGTGGTGTCTGCCATTGCTGTGCTAGTGGGTGGTGTCTGCCGCTGCTGTGCTAGCGGGTGGTGTCTGCCGTTGCTGTGCTAGCGGGTGGTGTCTGTCTGCCGTTGCAACGTTAGTACGTGGTCTCTTCTCTTCACGTGGCATCAGACGGTGTTAGCCGTTACCTGGACGGTGTGTGGTGTCTACCGTAACTGCGCCAGTCGGTGGTGGCTACCACGAAGATGTCCAGTGTCTGCCGTCACCTTATACGTA
>NW_023597054.1:57574028-57589821 GCF_011947565.3 Pollicipes pollicipes | reverse complement strand
AAGCCGGCGCGCCCTTACCTGGTGGTCGTCATAAGTGTGACTAGTGTAAGTAGTGGTGTAGTATAAGCCACGTGCCGACGCCAGAGGATTTACGAAGCGACGGCAGAAAAAGAAACGAAGCAGGAATGTGGTCCTATTGGACTCTTCTCGCAATGATTAGAGTTGCTTCTGTCCTATACAAGGATAGCCCAGAAAACAAGCGCTTAATCCGCAAGACCAAAAAATATATCTTGGAAGATAATTATTGACGAATCTGCTGTTATCCTTAACAATCAGTGCTCCTCTACAAATGGCTTCCGAAATGCACACTTCTACTTCTAACTTCTTCTTCTTGCATGCTTCTTTACTCCCGTATATCATGGGCGCATAATGACAACACGTATATATTTTAGAGCACGCTTCCACGAAAATTATTGAATGAACTAATCATGAAGTGGCAAAAGCATTCCATTGTCCGCTCCGGAGATATGGAAGGGAAGAAATGTCCCGGAGCTGGTGGGTATCTAAATAACAGAGCTGACAATTGTCTAGAACAATAGACGCTATACCTTCAGAATGTGCTGGTACATCTTCTCCCCAATGCAGTTTCGCGGTCCTCCGCCAAAGCAGAACAGCTTGTCTCTGTCATTCTTGTTACTGCAAGACATATCACAAGCAGCTTAATGACTCCACTTCATAAATTTTCGCAGGAATGACACGATAGAAGAAGTGAGCTGGAAATGATGTAAAAGTACGTGACCAACCGAAATGCAAAGCCAAACAAGTAGCCAAACACAGGTCTGCGTTAAATCATTGCTCCTATGCCAAATTCAAAGCAATTAAGCCCAATCACATGAAAGGCGTGTCAAAGGACCGGCCCCTAAACCTTGGCCTTCACGCAGCACCCGGTGACTGGCACTGGGAGAGGGCACAGTCGACCTTCAGAAGAGCTGCAGACCACCGACCTGGTCCTCCAACGTTCCGGGTCAAACGTGTCGGGCGCGGGGAACACGGCTGGGTCTCGGTGTGCCGCCGCCGTGCCGTAGACGACAGCCTGGCCGCGGCTCAGCCGGTACCCTGCGGACACGCCGGACGGTCTCAGCCCACGCCGGTACACACACATGGTCACCCGCACACGCACGCACGCACGCACGCACGCACGCATTCACGCATCTCCGCCCGCGTGTCCGGTGATGGTGGGAAGGGAACAGAGAGAAAGAGTAGACTCTGTCTCGTCGGCTCCAGGGTGGCGGATGACGCAGTGGTCTGGACCAGAGCTGGGGTGGTGAGCACGGCACCCGGCTGCAGCGTCACAGTCACCGAGGCCGGCTGTCGGGAAGAACGCAGCCGACACTCGGCGGACAACAGAGGACAGAGGGCAGCGGTAGGGTGACGGCCCACCCGCCACCCGGGTACGACCCAACCGCAACTAGGGCTCGGCCCACCCGCCACTTGGGCTCGACCCACCTGCCACCAAGGTACGACCACCTGCCAATGGGGCTCGACCCACCTGCCCCTAGGGCCCGACTCACCCGCCAATAGGGCTCGACTCAGCTGCCCCTAGGGCTGGACCCACCTGCCACCTGGGCGTCGCGCCTGACGAGGCGCCGGCCGCCCAGGAACGGCGGCTGCAGCCGCTGCACCTCCAGCAGTACACAGTCCAGGTCCTCCTCGCTGATGTGGCCGTCCGCGCTGACGTAGCGCTGCCGGCCGAGGAACGGTCAAGCGGGACCCGACGACAGATGTCCAGACGGTACATGGGCCGTCCGGCAGCTCAGCGCGCCAAGAGAGGTTGCGCGGTACGGTGGTGAAGCGACTCGAGAGGGACACAGTGATGGTGATGGGCTCTGACCTGCTTCCAGAGGGGCGACAGGACCACGGCGGAGGTGAGCAGCGAGGCCAGCGCCTTGGGGACCAGCGCTGACGAGCAGAGCAGCAGGTGGTTCCGCCGCGTGTCCTGGTCTTCCACCGCCAGCTTCAACGACTCGATAAACACTGTCAACAGCCCGCCGGCGCGTGACTGGCGAGCACGCGGAGCCGCTTGATCGATTCGACAGCATAGCATAGACAGCAGACGATCAGCCAACGAAAATAGAAGCACGCCAGACAGCTTCGGCGACTCGAAAACCATTGCCTTGGCAGAGCACTGGTATGATGAGTTGTCAAGCACATCAGAATAGGTGAGACATGGTGCAGTTCCAGCGAAATAGAAAGGCGTTCTTCGATAAATTCTGAATATGTACAAACGATATGGCGAGCGGTGATTGGTGCGTTACAACGCGGGCAGCATGGCCGGTCTTCACCACACAGCGGAGCGCGGGTGCTTTACTGTTGTTGTTTATTGGACTTTACGGGCGCGCCGACTGCGTTGGTCATTTGGCGCCCATACAGCAGAGTACAGGTGCATGTGGACTGAGGCACACTAGGCAGTTTCGACGACTTCGGAAACACTTCCTGCCAGCGTTTGGCAACATAATAAAGCAGTGTATCAAATTGTTTTAACGGCTCGCTACACTACTGGCGAAACATCGCCGGCGTATGGACTGACAGACAATTGGACACTGCTCCCATGTGGTAACCAAAGCAATCTATACTTGCTAAATATATCCGAGATACACAAGCATTCGTCAAGTAATTACAGGCGTAGAGTAAAGCGCATCATAAAACGGTGAGCAAAAACATTTTTTCGGGGTGTGTCAGTCGTCATCAAACGAGAGCTGTCTCACTAGATTGAGGTTCATCCTCCAGCATCTGATCTGCCAGCCCCAGAAGCTTCTCCTTGGCCTCCAGGGCTTGCTTGTAGGACGATGACGTCATCAGTGGTACACTCACCGACACAGGCAACGAGTAGAGTCCTGGCGGAGGGACGCCCTGTCAGAGCAGGGACTGAATGCACCACGCGAAAACAGCCGTGTCACCAATCGCAGCGTGTGCTACACGGAAAATGTCAAGAGGTGACCGCCAGTTTAGAGATAATGCGCACGAAGAACAATATTTGCGCTCCAATCCCCTGGTGCACAGTGCTTGTTATATTGTTGTTAATTGTGGTTTTTGGGCGCGCCGACTGCATAGGTCATATTGCGCCCATAACGTTGTCATTTAGTTACGAGGTGAATATATAGAGCGAAATCCTATTTTTGCAAGGGGTGCACAATGCCCTGCTCGAGCAAGTACGGTTCGATCTCGGGTTAGAAAAAGGAGTTTTGGAGTCCAAACAGAGGTTTAGGAGGGCAATTATATATATATATATATATATATATATATATATATATATATATATATGTACGTATCCCATCCTCTGGGTGCGGTTAGCTAAAATAAGGTGACAAATTTGTCTTAAAGTTTAACAGATGTGTCGATAGAAGATCATCTTAAAGCACTCCGTAGTGCCAATGTCACTGCAGGGAGAAAAATACACTCAGGAAACGCCAAGTCAGCGCGCCTACGGACAGTGTCTGCTGAGCCAGTGGGGTCTACCGTTACTGTGCTAGCCGGTGGTGCCTGCCGTCACTTTGTCAGTGGGTGGTATCTGCTGTTGCTGGGCCAGTAGGTAGTGCCTGTCGTTCCTGTGCTAGGTGGTGGTGTCTGACATTACTCTGCTCGCGGCTGGTGCCTGTCGTTGCTGTGCTACCGGATGGTGTCTGCCATTGCTATGCTAGCGGGTGGTGCCTGTCGTTGCTATGCTAGCGGGTGGTGCCTGCCGTTGCTGTGCTACCGGGTGGTGTCTGCCATTGCTATGCTAGCGGGTGGTGCCTGCCGTTGCTGTGCTACCGGATGGTATCTGCCATTGCTATGCTAGCGGGTGGTGCCTGCCGTTGCTGTGCTAGCGGACGGTGTATGCCATTGCTATGCTAGCGGGTGGTGCCTGCCGTTGCTGTGCTAGCGGCTGGTGCCTGCCATTGCTGTGCTGGCGGGTGATGCCTGCCGTTGCTGTGCTAGCGGGTGGTGTCTGCCATTGCTGTGCTAGTGGGTGGTGTCTGCCGCTGCTGTGCTAGCGGGTGCTGTCTGCCATTGCTGTGTGCTAGCGGGTGGTGTCTGCCGTTGCTGTGCTAGCGGGTGGTGTCTGTCTGCCGTTGCAACGTTAGTACGTGGTCTCTTCTCTTCACGTGGCATCAGACGGTGTTAGCCGTTACCTGGACGGTGTGTGGTGTCTACCGTAACTGCGCCAGTCGGTGGTGGCTACCACGAAGATGTCCAGTGTCTGCCGTCAC
The DNA here is from genome assembly GCF_011947565.3 of Pollicipes pollicipes. NCBI lineage: Eukaryota > Metazoa > Arthropoda > Thecostraca > Pollicipedomorpha > Pollicipedidae > Pollicipes > Pollicipes pollicipes. The sequence continues at coordinate 57,585,631 of NW_023597054.1, read as the reverse complement.
CTTATACGTACATGGGGTCTGCCGGCCTGTACCAGTGGGAAGTGCCTGCCGTCACTGCGCGTGGCTGGTACTGGTTATCGTATCAGTAGGTGGTAGTTACCGTACCAGAGCCAGTGGATGGTGGTCACCGTACCCCGCAATGGCTGGCGTTTACTGTGCCAGTGCTCGTCGTCTGCAGTTGCTGAGCTAGTTGGCAGCAGTCATCGCGTCAGTGGGTGCTGGTCACAGCGTCAGTGGGTAGCTGCCGTCCCAGCGAATGATGATGCCGTGTTAGCGGGCGGTGGTTACCGTGCCAGTGTGTGGTGGCCACCTCGGTGACGGCCGTGACCTGCTCGGGCCGCTCGGCCCGCTCCAGGCCCAGGAACACGGCCAGGTTCAGATCCATGGCCAGCCGTTTGAAGGCGGCGTACAGGTTGAGCGGCGCGTCGGTAGCCAGCTCCTCCGCCCAGCCCTGGATCACACGGCCGCTGATCGCCTGCGGTGTCGGCCAGCGCCGGTCAGCACGGTCCCACCAGCGCCGCGCCGCCCGACCCATCACAGATCCGCAGGGCCGCGCACAAACCACCGGCACCGTCCAGCGCGACACCTTTCACCGGCGAGGCTCTCGCTGTCATGGTCAGGCGTTCAGCCATTGCGTATGAATGTTGGGGCGGGCCCAGAGTCAGTGTCGGACACGTGGAACACCTCGCCAAACCCGAACGCTGTGTGAGTGCGATGAGGGAGGGTGGGGGGAGCTGCCTGACCTTGTAGTTTGATGCCGTTTCCGCATTGAACAGTCCATGGAGTCTTGCGCGTGTGCTTTCCGCCTCCTGCCCGTCCATAAAGACGAGATTCTCACCAAACAGCGGCAGGAAAAGGTCTCTTAGACCACACTGGAACGTGTCGGGGTCTGGAAAGCAAATCGCGCTGATTAACACGACGTCCGGTACACACAGACACCTCGCGCTCCCATTCGCCGAACAGGTTCAGAGAACAAGCTCAGTTGAGACGGTGAAGCGCAGTAATGTTCTCACATGGGATTGTGTCCCTACTGCGCCCGGGGTGCTCAGCAGACTGCTGCTGGACTCAAGAGGAATTGGGTTCGATTCCGGATTCGATTTCAGATATGTTCACACGTATATATTAGGACGGTTCATCGGTACACAAGTATATGGTGTGTGACGTGATGCTACTGGTCCGGTGACCCCGGCTACGTACGCCCCTGAGTCCGTCTCGGACAGCCCGTCATATGGCCGACCGGCCGTCGGGCCGGCAGCCGGCCGGCCGTGCTATATCACCGACAAGACCACTGACCGGCCAGCAGGTGTCGGACGGCCGTGTTGTCGCCCAGGACAACGGTGGGTCGCAGCAGCAGGCGCGTGGTGAAGGCCCGGCCGCCGTGCTCCTGCAGGCCGCGCGCGATGAAGCCCACCGGGTCCCGCCACAGCTCGAGCGAGCGGTCCGAGAGGAAGGTGCGGCCCGCGCTGCCCGGCGGCCGCACCGCCGGCGCGCCTGCAACGCAAGTCGAGCCGCGCTGAGGTCGAGGCGGTCCGCTGACGTGGCGCGGATCTGGCGATGATGGTGGCGCCGGGTGGGCGCGCGGCGTTGATATCGCAAACATACAAACTGGCGGGCAACGAGACACGGCTCTTGGGACTGGCCACCAGGTGCCGATGTACCGACAACAGCGGGACGGGTGCTGCCCAGCGGGTGCACGCACTGGCGGCGCGCGGTCTGTTGTATCATAGAGTTCGTGATCTCGCTAAATGTGGGAAAATAGCGGCACTGTTTGAGGAAGTAAACGATCGAAGGCCGCTCACCGCATTTTCGAGATGGCGGTAGCGAGGACAAGTACTCGCCCTTATCTCAAATATTACCCACGATTGGCGGCAAATCGGTGCAATTCCAGGTTTGTAGTATTGCCGCCCCTCAGTCTGCACACGTCATAAAAGCAGCTGTACGGTTCATTCATCCAACCCATCCGCTAGTTCACCACTTCGATCGTCACAGAATGCTTCTTCAGTCTGTTGCGTGCCGCCCGCTGTTCAATGGTCCCTGCAGCCGGCTCCACCAGGTGGCCACGTGGCGTATTGTCAACATTTGGGGTCCTGTTCATGGCGTCTCACGCCGCCGGCCGTCACACGGCTGGGAAGGACTGTCATGCGGCTGGAAGGCACTGTCCCACGGCTGGAAGGCACTGTCCCACGGCTGGGAGAGGTTGTCGCACGGCTGGGAGGTGCTGTCCCACAACTGGGAGGTGCTGTCCCACAACTGGGAGGTGCCATCCCATGGCCGCCGCCCCAGCGGAAGCCGTTCTCAGTCCCATATGGGAGGTCCTGTCCCACAGTTGGGAGGTACTGTCCCACAGTTGGGAGGTACTGTCCCACAGTTGGGATGTACTGTCCCACAGTTGGTAGGTACTGTCCCACAGCTGGAAGGTGCCGTCCGATCGCCGCTGCACCGGCGGACGCCGTTCATGCCGGCACTCGGACTCACCTGGGGGCACAAGCCTTCTGCAAGCGCCGGCCTCACAGCGACGTCTGTCGTGTTCGGTTGCTCTTCATTGTAGTTTGATGTGATCGGCAGAACCGCAGGTGGATAGAACCGTGGACTGCGTGCTTCGCCCAACATATGCCGATGTATAATGGCCGGTGCCGCCACTCTCTTATCGTCCGGCGAGTGGATACCACTTGATATGCCCATAATTATACCATTCATACACGTCTGCACCAGGGACGCAAAAACTTTGGTGCAATAGTACCCACATTCGGTCCGGTCATCCCCGGCAGTACTGAAGAGCGTGACCGGAGAATGAGACGTCATGGCGCGTGTCGTAGCGGACGCACAAACTTTGACGAAATCAACATTATTTCAACATTGTGTGATTAAAAGATGCTCGTCCCAACGTGACGAGGAATGTTGCTCAGTATAAAATCCACGGGAGCTGGTCCTACTGCCAACACCAGTCTGAATTGTATCTGTATTAGACTGTCGGACAAGTGTCTAGGCCCGCACGGATGTAGTGCAGCCAGTTTCGAGCCCGAATCCGCGTCGCTAATGCGCGGTGCGAGAAGCGGTATGCGTGGCAGAAACGAAACTGAATATACAGCTAGCTTTCACGGGAGTGGGCCGTTCCACGTGTTGAGCATTTCGTTCAGAAGTGTTATGGGCCTAAAATACGAATTTTGACCAGACAGAGCTCCACCTTTTGTTCTGGACATCACATTCGATGCTTCTAGTGTTGGGGCTGAAGCGTTACTGTGGGCCCGACTCAGCAGTGGGAGAGATCATGACCTCTCTGAGAGATACGGAGCTCTACCAACGGAGCGTGCATTTTTCGCTCTAATTGACAAGTTTGATGTTGGATCTCACCAGGATATGGCGCGATGAAGTTCCTGCTTTTTATCGGCGGTTATCCCCCGAACCGTCTAGCTGTTTGGCGGCCCGCAGCGACCTCTCCAAAAGTCACCTGCGGCTAGGGCACGATGAAGCCAAATTTCGGAGTTTCAGTTAACTTATCCAAAAGACCACTGTATGAGGGAAATGACTGAGGCATGTCAGGTCCCGGCTTAGTCCACCACTGACTTCAGTAGATATCCGGCAGTCCACAGTATCATCACTTTGCCTAACCCCTGCAATCCGGTCATGGCGGCTGAAGGCTACGCTATGTTGCGGGGCGACCTCACATTATACATTGGAAATATATTTAGTTGCATACGACATGCACAAGCTTGATTTGAGCGAATTTTGGCCAATCCGACGAGCCAACCGTCATAACTTGCTTCAAATGACTTAGGTGAATGCTGTAGAGGACACCGGGATCACTTAACACCACAATGCACAACCCGGGAACACCGCGAATCACCATAGCTCAGTTGGTTGGAGCGCCTGGCTTCTGATCCACCCGCCCATGGAGGGTGGGTTCAAGTCGGTCCAGGCGCTCGCTGTTTGCCCTTGACACATCATGGTCTACCCTACACCCTATGCATGCAGAGTAATTAAAAACTGAAATAATAAGAATATATGCATATATATATATATATATATATATATATATATATATATATATATATTTGGTAACGGCTGCGCTTTATGTCGGGTGACGTCAGTCAGGACGGATCGCGTTGAGCGATGCGGTCAGTTCCGAGATACTCTGATTAATTTGATGCAATGATTTTTGCTGGGAACGTTTCCTTTAAGCGGTAACACTTCCGCAACGCTTCGGGCTTAGCACAAACCTTATGGGACGTGAGTAACCAGAATGCAATACTTCTATTACAGCAATGTTCTAGTCTTTAACGTTACGGTCGAGGACCAGGCGCAGGAGCCGCAATATTGGTCTCCAGAAACCGTTTTGAAAAGCTTCTCTATACCATCACGATTTTCTGGTCGTGCTGGCAATAGCCAATGTGCAATTTCCCACTGATACGTGCACTTCCTGAACATGCAGGACGTCAAGCCGTTTTGTTAAGGATTGACCACTAATCAACTGTATTTGACTGACCGATACGCAGATCGCAATTCAATCATCCGTGAAAAAAGAGTTGTAATCTTCACAAGGCTTTATCATCGGGCGCACTCCTCAGCCGATTCGCCAAAAGTCTGAGTAAAAAGGCTGCATAGGCTTGAATCTTTTATTTTGTGATCAAGTAGCGTGAGGCCACGCAAGTGGATTGCTGCGCAAAAGACGCAGGTATAAATACTCCCGAAGCGTAACACGAGACAAACAGATCAGAAACAAACTGCGTTCATGTGCAAAACGCCGACAAGGCCACTTACACCCGATCCGATTCGACTCGCATGAGTTCGTGGAAACAGGCATCTGCCACATCTTTAAACAACACTATCAGTGCTTAACCAAGCAAAGCGATAGGAAACATGACGGGAGCCCAGCTGCCGTCCACGCAGCGCTGACGCCTGCCGAAAACCCGACAGCCGACGAGCGCGGAGCGAATACTGCTAAACAAGTGGGGGCCCCCAGCCTGACGGTGCGGGCGGCGTGCCGGCCTGACTAGGGGGCGTATGGCAGGGTGGGCGGCAGGCGGCCGAGTTTGATGGCGTCCCAGACCCAGTCGGCCGTGACGACGGCGACGCCCCGGCGCCGCGCCTCGGCCGGCGCCAGCTCGCTCGGCTCCGCCACGTAGTGGGTGGCCAGCGCCAGCTGCTCAGCCGCCAGCAGCTCGCCGTCATAGGCCACGATGTATCGCCGCAGGCGCTCGTCCTCTGCCAGCCGCGGCGACAGCACAGCTAGGACGGGCCGAAGCGTGGCCGGCAGCGCGGCGGCCGTCCTGCCGCCCCGCCTCTCGGCCGGCGCCCGGCCGACGCCGCCGGTCGACGTCCCGGCGGCTCCGCGCGCGCCGTCGGCTGATGGCGAACTCGGCCGGCGCCGCTTCGCCGGCGGCGGTACGTCCGTGTCGGGGACCGCGACCCCCGCGGGGCTCGACTCGTTCTCACTGGCAGGTCGCTTGGTGGGGGAGACGCTCGCCGATGAGGCGCTGTCGTCGAACACCTGCTTGGAGTTCTCGTACAGCTGTAACAGCTCCTTGAGAGATGTGGCCGTCTCCCAGGTTTTGTCGTCGCGAATTTTCGTGACGCGCGGGAAGCGGATGGATATACCGTGCGCAGTGTGAACATCGTGCTTGGTGAACTCTGCCCCGGTGATCTCCCACACCGGCGATGCCTTAGGATCCTTGACCACGAAGTCAGGGATCATGGTCTTGGTGCAATTCAACCACTTGGGCACCTTGCTGGGGTCCTTGCTGATCTTGACAACCGACAGCTCCTTCTGCAGCCGGTCCAACGTGGCATCGTCGTGGCCGCTGTGCGCCTTGGTCACCGTGCGCCAGCGACTGCCATCAAAGCAGCCCATCAGGAACACCGACATCATGCCGCCCTTGTTGCCGGTGCCGAACCACGCGCCGAGCACCACCAGGTCGGCGGAGTCCGCCGCCTGGCCGTCGCCCAGGTAGTCTTTCTTCACCTTCAGCCAGTGCCGCTTGCCGGGTTCGTACACGCTGCGCGTGTCCTTCAGGACCAGACCCTCCAGACCCTGGCGGATCACGGACGCGATCATCTCCGAGAGCTCCGACGACTTGTCCACGCGCTTCATCTCGGAGAACATGATCCGGTTCGGGATCTCCGTCATGTGCTTCTCCAGGATCTTCCGACGTTCCAGGATCGTTTTAGTCATCAAATTTTCGCCGTTCAGGTGCAGGCAGTCGAACACAAATAGGCATACGTTCGCATCTTTGAACGCAGACTTTTTGTGGACGCCTAGCGTGCCGAAAGGCAGAGGTTTTCCCGTGGTAGTGTCAATCAGGAGTACTTCGGCATCCAAAATGATGTCTTCGCCGTGTGGAAACGCCTTGGGGATGAATTCCTTGAACTGCTTTACCTTGTGCGGCAGGACGGGCTTAAGTGAGCGAGAGAAGTAAGCGAACGTCTTGTCTTGTTTGTGCAGCTGCACCCTCTCCCCATCGTACTTGATCTCCGCCAGCATGCCGTTTGGGCACTTTTTCATCGCGTACTCCACACTCTTACAGGCTTCTGCCAGCATAGGCAGCACTGGGGTCATCAGTGATATGCCGATCTCCAGCGAGCCTACCTTACCGGCCCGCCGATGGCCTTGCACGCGCGAAAGCACGTCCTCCAGATCCCTGGAAGCCTGGAAGGCCTGGTATGCGTCTGGGTGTATCCCGTCCAGAATGTGCTTGGCTCCGGCATTAATGCGCAAGTCACCTTTGATGAGACGCACGAAGATCTTCAAGTCGTTGGCAGTACACCGTTTGGCGACTTTCTTGAGAAGATTTTGCTGCTCCTCTTCTTTAGTCAGACGCGATAGCTCATCAAGATACTTGTTAACCTCCTGAATGGACAGTGAAGCCTTTTTCGCGGGTCGCAGGGCGTTGGACTGCTCAAAAAATACACGGACCGTCTCCGCCACGTCTCCCTGCTCGAGATCCTCGACCATCTCCTCCAGACTAACCTCGAATAGCTGGCTGAATAGTTTGGCCAGTTGCTTACTCTGCAGATTGTACACTCGCTTCACCACCCCCGGTAGCAGAAGGCGCGTCCACAGCAGGAGGTTTCCCTTGAAGCCATCCCCGCCGGTGCCATTTGTGAAGAAATCACTGATAATTTCAGACTTTTTCTTGTAGCTTGGCTCGTCCGCAACACTAGCGCAGATCTGGCGGAACTGACGGAACGCATTGTCCCTGTGGCCAGGATCAGTGGTGTCCTCAACCTCAGATTTTCCAGACGAGCTCGGGACGGAGCTGCTGCTAGCTGCTGCCGATGAATCACTACCAGTAGGTAGTTGCTGCTGCTTGGTGACCTTTTTCGGCGTGGTTGGCTTTGCTGGGCGATTTTCATTAGCACTTTCGATGAGATCCAGCACCTTCTTCCGATCCCCCGATTCTATGGCATCCCAGCCATCCAGATCATCAACCTCTTCGATTATTTTGGTGCTCGCTCTTGCCCGCGCGAATGTTTCAAATATGCAGTCTGAATGAAACCACTGTTTCATGTCGCCACCATTATCGGAGAATGGGTTCGAGACAAGCTTCGCTATCCTGAGAAGACCTTTGTCTATTTTTACCTTGCACTTCTTACAACCAGCTGTGCCCCTCTTTGCATACTCGATGCAAAACTTCTTATCAGACATGGTTGTCTAGTGCCAAGGTCTAATGTCCCTTTACGAAGAAAGGAAGAGCTGAAATTCTGCGGGCCCAACTTGGTGATGTATCAGGGACGCACAAGACGAACTACAAGACAAAGGCAAATGCTGCCTGCATGTTCATATCAGAAGTATGTAGCAGCACACGTTACGGCGAAGCAAATGGAAAGGATCAGAAGAGTGTAAAAACAACTGACATACCCCCTGCCAGCTCAGGTTTCATCTGGTCTACAGTCTTCCTGTTGCTGTTCGGTAGTTCATATTGTTCACGATTTACTTGTAGAACGCTGAAAGCACAATTGTGTCGAGTGAGCACTCCCATTTCTATACTGCCGTAGGACACGCTTATACCAATGATTATCGTTGGCTTATATGATCTAGTCTCACTACCCCGCTAGGATGCACAAAAATAGCAAGGGAAGGGCTTGGGGCCATGCCCTTCTCCTGAGCCAAGATATTTACACCAGATATTGGGCGATTTCACAGGAATTTGGATCACATGTCACTGCTCAGGCTAAGCCATTTACAAGTGACTGGCAGAATCTGGCACTGGCAGTATCATGTCAGTGCCTTACTCAATTAGCCAGACATGCATGCTCATGGCGTTCAAGTCATTGCCTTTTGCATAAAGTGGATTCAAAATATTTTGCATGGCAAGATTTATCTTACCATAATGATTAGTGGAGATTGCTACTAATACCAAGAACAAGCCACCCAGGTAGAACCCATTCACTATGAATGATAGTTTATCTCTGGCCTATTTGTCAGACTGGCTTATAGAGCACTGCAAGAAATCTACCTTTATCACATGGTTACAGAGAATGTGTTACATTCTAAGAGCACATGATGCCAGCTCAGTACAAATCTAAACTTACTCTGATGTAAGAATGTGTAGTCATGGCAAAATTGATTGTGAACATATATTTAGCTTACTCTGAACCCAACTGGGAATGCAACTGCCATAGTCATATGAGCTAAGGTTTTTCATCTCCAGATTTGTCAGGCACACCATTTTGTGATGCCATTTTCAAAACAAGTGACACTTTTTGACATTGTTCTGTGTGATAAAGCTTCGCACTTGACTTGTGGCAATACCAATAAAATTATCCTGCATTTTCAACACAATTCCACACAATAAGACTGTAAATGAAATATAATGTTTATATCAGTCATAAAGTGTTTACATATATATCGTAAAGTATATAAAATAAAATACCATGAGACTACAAATGAGAGACAACATCAATATTTATCATAAAAACTGATCTGACTAGATCTGGTACACTGGCAGTGACAACAAAAAAGTATGATATGTGTGCAATTCAACCCTGTGACAACCACCACCTATTAATTCACATCAGACAGGATTATGAACCAACAAACAACCCACACCGAGAAAATGAAACACTGCTCAAGATGGCTGATGTCCCTAACAAGTTTATGACGGTTATGCTGTACTTAATCATGTTTACTCCTTCTCCCACAGATGATTGTTTATGTGCGTATGTGTCCTTGGGGGTTAACAACATACTCAGCTGTTAAGGCTATATGGCATCACCTGCCTCTCACCCTGGCACGAAGGGCGGGCACCGCAGAAAATCAAACCCCGTATCTCTTGGTTTCCCAGACATGCAGTGGTCAACACACGTGTTAACCACTTCACTACCTGCACCCCTGATAATTGTTAATTTTACCATTTGTCCCTCTATGCTCAACTGGCCAACCACTGCTACTATCCTGGTATGCACTGCCTTTACCATCCAAATAATGCAATGTATTACCAGAGGAAAGGGCCTGCAGCAGTTGAGCATTGCACAATTATCCAGATCAGCTGCATACAGACAATGCCTGCTCGTCATGCTGTAGTTTATCCGCCAGTGCACACAGCACCACCTGACCATGTTCTGAGCTGATCATAGCCACCTGGCTGCACTCTGAGCTGATCATAACCACCTGACTGTGCTCTGAGCTGATCATAACCACCTGACTGTGCTCTGAGCTGATCACAACTACCTGACTAGGATGTGAGCTGATTATAACTACCTGACTGGGCTGTGAGCTGATTATAACTAATACCAAAAAGTGTCAGTATGATTGTAACTGATCAAGAAATGACCAAACATTGTGAATATTGTGACCTTGGCTGAGAGTGCAGATTTACAAAGCTTAAGCAGATTTAAGCTGACCTGAATCTCTCAAAATCTTTGGTTCCTAAAAGAGAGGATGTGAGGCATGGCAATCAAACCTTAAATAAGATGGTACCAAATCTTGAAGAGCTGAATATCAGCATCATGCGCTCAACTTCATTTAATTCTACCAGGGTTCATCTTCCCTACCAATAAACTATTGTAATACTGAGTATAATAACCTATATCAATGTGTGTCAGGCCTGCATCAGACCAAGTTACCCATATACTTTTATTTCATTGCTTTAGTGAGACTTTGCTGAAATTATTTCCATCTACTCAAATTCATGTGGACCTCCAAAGTCAAACCCGACCCTTGATACACTGACATGTGCCTACACCAGGCTTTGAATCTCAAAATGTTATGCATGCCTTGCTCTAAATGTTGAACCAAACACATGCTTGCAAAAAATGCACAAATATTTTGCCTGATCAATGCAGATGAAAGAACTATCTGTAACAATAATTACCTGCACTGGTATTTCAATGTTTGAGCTAATGCATTCAGATGTAGAGGAAGCATTATTCCTGGCAAGCAAACATAGTTAGAGGAAACACTCACACCACAGACACATAATCCTTATTACTTCCAGGATCTTTTTCAAATTTAGATGAGAACCTCCCATTTCCCAAATGCCAACAACCTTGGTGAAAATATTAAATACCCATTCAGTAAAACAAGCACTACAAAGTGATTCTGGCATTTTTTCAACACAATTTCTCCACATTTCAGTACACAAAGAGCTTTATAAATTTTATTTATAAATATCTTAATAATTAAATATGCTTTACTGCATCTGCTTAAATGTTTCAGAAAATTGGCAATTGCCTAAGCATAATGCTAAGTGCTTCCAATAAATGAAAGGGTCCCCATGCAGCCATGGATAGTCATCCATGCACACACCCCACAACTCCCACCCCTTCTCTATCTGTCACCAGCGGGATGGTACTTAAAAAACAAGGTAGTCCCAACAATACTGGATAAAATTTATAATTTGGTTTTTCACGGACTATGAAAGTGTTCCATTGTCGCCCTCAGCGGTGCGGGGACCCCTGCCTTTTTCGAAATCCGCCCCCAAAAAACAAAACACGTCCATCAAAATTTGAAACCTGTAACAGCCCATAATATCGATATATGAACATGCCTGCAGGTTCACATACAAACCTGATGTCCCCGATCCCCGGCCGGCCCGGCGGCCCCACAGTCCACGTATGACCTCGCACTACAACCCCAGACCACCAATCGTCTGTCGGCTGCAGCCAAGGCCGTGTAAGAGAAGAAAAACCGTCCGGTGATTCTCGTTTCGTCCTTCCCAGCCTACGGGTGACGTCACTGGTAACAGAATTTTCATGCGCATTGGGCCGCAGGGTTACAACGCGCGGTTGGCCGCCAGCTTTTAATGCGTGGTGGGGTGTAATGCGGAACGACAGCCCGGTCCAGAATACCGAAATATTCTTATAGATAACAAAATACCGTTTTTGAAAGGTCTTTTTGACCAGCGCGCCGACTAGGTAGGATTGTATGGCGACTATGACGATGTGCTTCACATGCCTATGAGGCAAGCCTCTAAAATGTAATGGCATGCAAAGTAAAGACATATTCACGCGACTTTTTCGTATACGGCGGCATGAATATCAGGCTACCTTTGCACCCAAAACGGATAAATTGTTAGTGACAGATGTGTCTGAGCGAGCGAGCGATTGCGTAACATTTAACGGCCAGTATGACGATGGGCGTGGCAACCTCAAGCGGCAGGCCATTA
>NW_023597054.1:57544542-57573028 GCF_011947565.3 Pollicipes pollicipes | reverse complement strand
CTGTCTTGCCGTTGCAACGTTAGTACGTGGTCTCTTCTCTTGACGTGGCATCAGACGGTGTAGCCGTTACCTGGACGGTGTGTGGTGTCTACCGTAACTGCGCCAGTCGGTGGTGGCTACCACGAAGATGTCCAGTGTCTGCCGTCACCTTATACGTAAATGGGGTCTGCCGGCCTGTACCAGTGGGAAGTGCCTGCCGTCACTGCGCGTGGTGGTACTGGTTATCGTATCAGTAGGTGGTAGTTACCGTACCAGAGCCAGTGGATGGTGGTCACCGTACCCCGCAATGGCTGGCGTTTACTGTGCCAGTGCTCGTCGTCTGCAGTTGCTGAGCTAGTTGGCAGCAGTCATCGCGTCAGTGGGTGCTGGTCACAGCGTCAGTGGGTAGCTGCCGTCCCAGCGAATGATGATGCCGTGTTAGCGGGCGGTGGTTACCGTGCCAGTGTGTGGTGGCCACCTCGGTGACGGCCGTGACCTGCTCGGGCCGCTCGGCCCGCTCCAGGCCCAGGAACACGGCCAGGTTCAGATCCATGGCCAGCCGTTTGAAGGCGGCGTACAGGTTGAGCGGCGCGTCGGTAGCCAGCTCCTCCGCCCAGCCCTGGATCACACGGCCGCTGATCGCCTGCGGTGTCGGCCAGCGCCGGTCAGCACGGTCCCACCAGCGCCGCGCCGCCCGACCCATCACAGATCCGCAGGGCCGCGCACAAACCCACCGGCACCGTCCAGCGCGACACCTTTCACCGGCGAGGCTCTCGCTGTCATGGTCAGGCGTTCAGCCATTGCGTATGAATGTTGGGGCGGGCCCAGAGTCAGTGTCGGACACGTGGAACACCTCGCCAAACCCGAACGCTGTGTGAGTGCGATGAGGGAGGGTGGGGGGAGCTGCCTGACCTTGTAGTTTGATGCCGTTTCCGCATTGAACAGTCCATGGAGTCTTGCGCGTGTGCTTTCCGCCTCCTGCCCGTCCATAAAGACGAGATTCTCACCAAACAGCGGCAGGAAAAGGTCTCTTAGACCACACTGGAACGTGTCGGGGTCTGGAAAGCAAATCGCGCTGATTAACACGACGTCCGGTACACACAGACACCTCGCGCTCCCATTCGCCGAACAGGTTCAGAGAACAAGCTCAGTTGAGACGGTGAAGCGCAGTAATGTTCTCACATGGGATTGTGTCCCTACTGCGCCCGGGGTGCTCAGCAGACTGCTGCTGGACTCAAGAGGAATTGGGTTCGATTCCGGATTCGATTTCAGATATGTTCACACGTATATATTAGGACGGTTCATCGGTACACAAGTATATGGTGTGTGACGTGATGCTACTGGTCCGGTGACCCCGGCTACGTACGCCCCTGAGTCCGTCTCGGACAGCCCGTCATATGGCCGACCGGCCGTCGGGCCGGCAGCCGGCCGGCCGTGCTATATCACCGACAAGACCACTGACCGGCCAGCAGGTGTCGGACGGCCGTGTTGTCGCCCAGGACAACGGTGGGTCGCAGCAGCAGGCGCGTGGTGAAGGCCCGGCCGCCGTGCTCCTGCAGGCCGCGCGCGATGAAGCCCACCGGGTCCCGCCACAGCTCGAGCGAGCGGTCCGAGAGGAAGGTGCGGCCCGCGCTGCCCGGCGGCCGCACCGCCGGCGCGCCTGCAACGCAAGTCGAGCCGCGCTGAGGTCGAGGCGGTCCGCTGACGTGGCGCGGATCTGGCGATGATGGTGGCGCCGGGTGGGCGCGCGGCGTTGATATCGCAAACATACAAACTGGCGGGCAACGAGACACGGCTCTTGGGACTGGCCACCAGGTGCCGATGTACCGACAACAGCGGGACGGGTGCTGCCCAGCGGGTGCACGCACTGGCGGCGCGCGGTCTGTTGTATCATAGAGTTCGTGATCTCGCTAAATGTGGGAAAATAGCGGCACTGTTTGAGGAAGTAAACGATCGAAGGCCGCTCACCGCATTTTCGAGATGGCGGTAGCGAGGACAAGTACTCGCCCTTATCTCAAATATACCCACGATTGGCGGCAAATCGGTGCAATTCCAGGTTTGTAGTATTGCCGCCCCTCAGTCTGCACACGTCATAAAAGCAGCTGTACGGTTCATTCATCCAACCCATCCGCTAGTTCACCACTTCGATCGTCACAGAATGCTTCTTCAGTCTGTTGCGTGCCGCCCGCTGTTCAATGGTCCCTGCAGCCGGCTCCACCAGGTGGCCACGTGGCGTATTGTCAACATTTGGGGTCCTGTTCATGGCGTCTCACGCCGCCGGCCGTCACACGGCTGGGAAGGACTGTCATGCTGGAAGGCTGTCAGGCAAGGCACTGTCCCACGGCTGGAAGGCACTGTCCCACGGCTGGGAGAGGTTGTCGCACGGCTGGGAGGTGCTGTCCCACAACTGGGAGGTGCTGTCCCACAACTGGGAGGTGCCATCCCATGGCCGCCGCCCCAGCGGAAGCCGTTCTCAGTCCCATATGGGAGGTCCTGTCCCACAGTTGGGAGGTACTGTCCCACAGTTGGGAGGTACTGTCCCACAGTTGGGATGTACTGTCCCACAGTTGGTAGGTACTGTCCCACAGCTGGAAGGTGCCGTCCGATCGCCGCTGCACCGGCGGACGCCGTTCATGCCGGCACTGCGGACTCACCTGGGGGCACAAGCCCTTCTGCAAGCGCCCGGCCTCAACAGCGACGTCTGTCGTGTTCGGTTGCTATGCTCTCCATTGTAGTTTGATGTGATCCGCAGACCGCAGTGGATAGAACCGTGGACTGCGTGCTTCGCCCAACATATGCCGATGTATAATGGCCGGCGCCGCCACTCTCTTATCGTCCGGCGAGGTGGATACACCTGATATGCCCATAATTATACCATTCATACACGTCTGCACCAGGGACGCAAAAACTTGGTGCAATAGTACCCACATTCGGTCCGGTCATCCCCAGCAGTACTGAAGAGCGTGACCGGAAAATGAGACGTCATGGCGCGTGTCGTAGCGGACGCACAAACTTTGGCGAAATCAAAATTATTTCACATTGTGTGATTAAAGATGCTCGGTCCCAACGTGACGAGGAATGTTGCTCAGTATAAAATCCCGGGAGCTGGTCCTACTGCCAACACCAGTCTGAATTGTATCTGTATTAGACTGTCGGACAAGTGTCTAGGCCCGCACGGATGTAGTGCAGCCAGTTTCGAGCCCGAATCCGCGTCGCTAATGCGCGGTGCGAGAAGCGGTATGCGTGGCAGAAACGAAACTGAATATACAGCTAGCTTTCACGGAGTGGGGCCGTTCCACGTGTTGAGCATTTCGTTCAGAAGTGTTATGGGCCTAAAATACGAATTTTGACCAGACGAGCTCCACCTTTTGTTTCTGGACCATCCACATTCGATTGCTTCTAGTGTTGGGGCTGAAGCAGTTACTCGGGCCCGACTCAGCAGTGGGAGAGATCATGACCTCTCTGAGAGATACGGAGCTCTACCAACGGAGCGTGCATTTTCGCTCTAATTGACAAGTTGATGTTGGATCTCACCAGGATATGGCGCGATGAAGTTTTCCTGCTTTTATCGGCGGTTATCCCCGAACCGTCTAGCTGTTGGCGGCCCGCAGCGACCTCTCCAAAAGTCACCTGCGGCTAGGGGCACGATGAAGCCAAATTTCGGAGTTTCAGTTAACTTATCCAAAAGACCACTGTATGAGGGAAATGACTGAGGCATG
This sequence comes from Pollicipes pollicipes, assembly GCF_011947565.3. NCBI lineage: Eukaryota > Metazoa > Arthropoda > Thecostraca > Pollicipedomorpha > Pollicipedidae > Pollicipes > Pollicipes pollicipes. Next base: position 57,569,330 of record NW_023597054.1, on the reverse strand, counting down.
TCAGGTCCCGGCTTAGTCCACCACTGACTTCAGTAGATATCCGGCAGTCCACAGTATCATCACTTTGCCTAACCCCTGCAATCCGGTCATGGGCGGCTGAAGGCTACGCTATGTTGCGGGGCGACCTCACATTATACATTGGAAATATATTTAGTGGCATACGACATGCACAAGCTTGATTTGAGCGAATTTTGGCCAATCCGACGAGCCAACCGTCATAACTTGCTTCAAATGACTTAGGTGAATGCTGTAGAAGGACACCGGGATCACTAACACCACAATGCACAACCGGGAACACCGCGAATCACCATAGCTCAGTTGGGTTGGAGCGCCTGGCTTCTGATCCACCCGCCCATGGAGGGTGGGTTTCAAGTCGGTCCAGGCGCTCGCTGTTTGCCCTTGACACATCATGGTCTACCCTACACCCTATGCATGCAGAGTAATTAAAAACTGAAATAATAAGAATATATGCATATATATATATATATATATATATATATATATATATATATATATATATATATATTTGGTAACGGCTGCGCTTTATGTCGGGTGACGTCAGTCAGGACGGATCGCGTTGAGCGATGCGGTCAGTTCCGAGATACTCTGATTAATTTGATGCAATGATTTTTGCTGGGAACGTTTCCTTTAAGCGGTAACACTTCTGCAAAGCTTCGGGCTTAGCACAAACCTTATGGGACGTGAGTAACCAGAATGCAATACTTCTATTACAGCAATGTTCTAGTCTTTAACGTTACGGTCGAGGACCAGGCGCAGGAGCCGCAATATTGGTCTCCAGAAACCGTTTTGAAAAGCTTCTCTATACCATCACGATTTTTCTGGTCGTGCCGGCAATAGCCAATGTGCAATTTCCCACTGATACGTGCACTTCCTGAACATGCAGGACGTCAGCCGTTTTGTTAAGGATTGACCACTAATCAACTGTATTTGACTGACCGATACGCAGATCGCAATTCAATCATCCGTGAAAAAAGAGTTGTAATCTTCACAAGGCTTTATCATCGGGCGCACTCCTCAGACGATTCGCCAAAAGTCTGAGTAAAAAGGCTGCATAGGCTTGAATCTTTTATTTTGTGATCAAGTAGCGTGAGGCCACGCAAGTGGATTGCTGCGCAAAGACGCAGGTATAAATACTCCCGAAGCGTAACACGAGACAAACAGATCAGAAACAAACCTGCGTTCATGTGCAAAACGCCGACAAGGCCACTTACACCCGATCCGATTCGACTCGCATGAGTTCGTGGAAACAGGCATCTGCCACATCTTTAAACAACACTATCAGTGCTTAACCAAGCAAAGCGATAGGAAACATGACGGGAGCCCAGCTGCCGTCCACGCAGCGCTGACGCCTGCCGAAAACCCGACAGCCGACGAGCGCGGAGCGAATACTGCTAACAAGTGGGGGCCCCCCAGCCTGACGGTGCGGGCGGCGTGCCGGCCTGACTAGGGGGCGTACGGCAGGGTGGGCGGCAGGCGGCCGAGTTTGATGGCGTCCCAGACCCAGTCGGCCGTGACGACGGCGACGCCCCGGCGCCGCGCCTCGGCCGGCGCCAGCTCGCTCGGCTCCGCCACGTAGTGGGTGGCCAGCGCCAGCTGCTCAGCCGCCAGCAGCTCGCCGTCATAGGCCACGATGTATCGCCGCAGGCGCTCGTCCTCTGCCAGCCGCGGCGACAGCACAGCTAGGACGGGCCGAAGCGTGGCCGGCAGCGCGGCGGCCGTCCTGCCGCCCCGCCTCTCGGCCGGCGCCCGGCCGACGCCGCCGGTCGACGTCCCGGCGGCTCCGCGCGCGCCGTCGGCTGATGGCGAACTCGGCCGGCGCCGCTTCGTCGGCGGCGGTACGTCCGTGTCGGGGACCGCGACCCCCGCGGGGCTCGACTCGTTCTCACTGGCAGGTCGCTTGGTGGGGGAGACGCTCGCCGATGAGGCGCTGTCGTCGAACACCTGCTTGGAGTTCTCGATACAGCTGTAACAGCTCCTTGAGAGATGTGGCCGTCTCCCAGGTTTGTCGTCGCGAATTTTCGTGACGCGCGGGAAGCGGATGGATATACCGTGCGCAGTGTGAACATCGTGCTTGGTGAACTCTGCCCCGGTGATCTCCCACACCGGCGATGCCTTAGGATCCTTGACCACGAAGTCAGGGATCATGGTCTTGGTGCAATTCAACCACTGGGCACCTTGCTGGGGTCCTTGCTGATCTTGACAACCGACAGCTCCTTCTGCAGCCGGTCCAACGTGGCATCGTCGTGGCCGCTGTGCGCCTTGGTCACCGTGCGCCAGCGGCTGCCATCAAAGCAGCCCATCAGGAACACCGACATCATGCCGCCCTTGTTGCCGGTGCCGAACCACGCGCCGAGCACCACCAGGTCGGCGGAAGTCCGCCGCCTGGCCGTCGCCCAGGTAGTCTTTCTTCACCTTCAGCCAGTGCCGCTTGCCGGGTCGTACACGCTGCGCGTGTCCTTCAGGACCAGACCCTCCAGACCCTGGCGGATCACGACGCGATCATCTCCGAGAGCTCCGACGACTTGTCCACGCGCTTCATCTCGGAGAACATGATCCGGTTCGGGATCTCCGTCATGTGCTTTCTCCAGGATCTTCCGACGTTCCAGGATCGTTTTAGTCATCAAATTTTCGCCGTTCAGGTGCAGGCAGTCGAACACAAATAGGCATACGTTCGCATCTTTGAACGCAGACTTTTTGTGGACGCCTAGCGTGCCGAAAGGCAGAGGTTTTCCCGTGGTAGTGTCAATCAGGAGTACTTCGGCATCCAAAATGATGTCTTCGCCGTGTGGAAACGCCTTGGGGATGAATTCCCTGAACTGCTTTACCTTGTGCGGCAGGACGGGCTTAAGTGAGCGAGAGAAGTAAGCGAACGTCTTGTCTTGTTTGTGCAGCTGCACCCTCTCCCCATCGTACTTGATCTCCGCCAGCATGCCGTTTGGGCACTTTTTCATCGCGTACTCCACACTCTTACAGGCTTCTGCCAGCATAGGCAGCACTGGGGTCATCAGTGATATGCCGATCTCCAGCGAGCCTACCTTACCGGCCCGCCGATGGCCTTGCACGCGCGAAAGCACGTCCTCCAGATCCCTGGAAGCCTGGAAGGCCTGGTATGCGTCTGGGTTGTATCCCGTCCAGAATGTGCTTGGCTCCGGCATTAATGCGCAAGTCACCTTTGATGAGACGCACGAAGATCTTCAAGTCGTTGGCAGTACACCGTTTGGCGACTTTTCTTGAGAAGATTTTGCTGCTCCTCTCTTTAGTCAGACGCGATAGCTCATCAAGATACTTGTTAACCTCCTGAATGGACAGGTGAAGCCTTTTTCGCGGGTTCGCAGGGCGTTGGACCTGCTCAAAAAATACACGGACCGTCTCCGCCACGTCTCCCTGCTCGAGATCCTCGACCATCTCCTCCAGACTAACCTCGAATAGCTGGCTGAATAGTTTGGCCAGTTGCTTACTCTGCAGATTGTACACTCGCTTCACCACCCCCGGTAGCAGAAGGCGCGTCCACAGCAGGAGGTTTCCCTTGAAGCCATCCCCGCCGGTGCCATTTGTGAAGAAATCACTGATAATTTCAGACTTTTCTTGTAGCTTGGCTCGTCCGCAACACTTAGCGCAGATCTGGCGGAACTGACGGAACGCATTGTCCCTGTGGCCAGGATCAGTGGTGTCCCTCAACCTCAGATTTTCCAGACGAGCTCGGGACGGAGCTGCTGCTAGCTGCTGCCGATGAATCACTACCAGTAGGTAGTTGCTGCTGCTTGGTGACCTTTTTCGGCGTGGTTGGCTTTGCTGGGGCGATTTTCATTAGCACTTTCGATGAGATCCAGCACCTTCTTCCGATCCCCCGATTCTATGGCATCCCAGCCATCCAGATCATCAACCTCTTCGATTATTTTGGTGCTCGCTCTTGCCCGCGCGAATGTTTCAAATATGCAGTTTGAATGAAACCACTGTTTCATGTCGCCACCATTATCGGAGAATGGGTTCGAGACAAGCTTCGCTATCCTGAGAAGACCTTTGTCTATTTTTACCTTGCACTTCTTACACCAGCTGTGCCCCTCTTTGCATACTCGATGCAAAACTTCTTATCAGACATGGTTGTCTAGTGCCAAGGTCTAATGTCCCTTTACGAAGAAAAGGAAGAGCTGAAATTCTGCGGGCCCAACTTGGTGATGTATCAGGGACGCACAAGACGAACTACAAGACGAAGGCAAATGCTGCCTGCATGTTCATATCAGAAGTATGTAGCAGCACACGTTACGGCGAAGCAAATGGAAAGGATCAGAAGAGTGTAAAAACAACTGACATACCCCCTGCCAGCTCAGGTTTCATCTGGTCTACAGTCTTCCTGTTGCTGTTCGGTAGTTCATATTGTTCACGATTTACTTGTAGAAACGCTGAAAGCACAATTGTGTCGAGTGAGCACTCCCATTTCTATACTGCCGTAGGACACGCTTATACCAATGATTATCGTTGGCTTATATGATCTAGTCTCACTACCCCGCTAGGATGCACAAAAATAGCAAGGGAAGGGCTTGGGGCCATGCCCTTCTCCTGAGCCAAGATATTTACACCAGATATTGGGCGATTTCACAGGAATTTGGATCACATGTCACTGCTCAGGCTAAGCCATTTACAAGTGACTGGCAGAATCTGGCACTGGCAGTATCATGTCAGTGCCTTACTCAATTAGCCAGACATGCATGCTCATGGCGTTCAAGTCATTGCCTTTTGCATAAAGTGGATTCAAAATATTTTGCATGGCAAGATTTATCTTACCATAATGATTAGTGGAGATTGCTACTAATACCAAGAACAAGCCACCCAGGTAGAACCCATTCACTATGAATGATAGTTTATCTCTGGCCTATTTGTCAGACTGGCTTATAGAGCACTGCAAGAAATCTACCTTTATCACATGGTTACAGAGAATGTGTTACATTCTAAGAGCACATGATGCCAGCTCAGTACAAATCTAAACTTACTCTGATGTAAGAATTTGTAGTTACAGCATAACTGATTGTGAACATATGTTTAGCTAACTCTGAACCCAACTGGGAATGCAACTGCCATAGTCATATGAGCTAAGGTTTTTCATCTCCAGATTTGTCAGGCACACCATTTTGTGATGCCATTTTCAAAACAAGTGACACTTTTTGACATTGTTCTGTGTGATAAAGCTTCGCACTTGACTTGTGGCAATACCAATAAAATTATCCTGCATTTTCAACACAATTCCACACAATAAGACTGTAAATGAAATATAATGTTTATATCAGTCATAAAGTGTTTACATATATATCATAAAGTATATAAAATAAAATACCATGAGACTATAAATGAGAGACAACATCAATATTTATCATAAAAACTGATCTGATTAGATCTGGTACATGGCAGTGACAACAAAAAGTATGGTATGTGTGCAATTCAACCCTGTGACAACCACCACCTATTAATTCACATCAGACAGGATTATGAACCAACAAACAACCCACACCGAGAAAATGAAACACTGCTCCAGATGGCTGCTGTCCCTAACAAGTTTATGATGGTTATGCTGTACTTAATCATGTTTACTCCTTCTCCCACAGATGATTGTTTATGTGTGTATGTGTCCTTGGGGGTTAACAACATACTCAGCTGTTAAGGCTATATGGCATCACCTGCCTCTCACCCTGGCACGAAGGGCGGGCACTGCAGAAAATCAAACCCCATATCTCTTGGTATCCCAGACACACAGTGGTCAACACGCGTGTTAACCACTTCACTACCTGCACCCCTGATAATTGTTAATTTTACCATTTGTCCCTCTATGCTCAACTGGCCAATCACTGCTACTATCCTGGTATGCACTGCCTTTACCATCCAAATAATGCAATGTGTTACCAGAGGAAAGGGCCTGCAGCAGTTGAGCATTGCACAATTATCCAGATCAGCTGCATACAGACAATGCCTGCTCGTCATGCTGTAGTTTATCCGCCAGTGCACACAGCACCACCTGACCATGTTCTGAGCTGATCATAGCCACCTGGCTGCACTCTGAGCTGATCATAACCACCCAACTGTGCTCTGAGCTGATCATAACCACCTGACTGTGCTCTGAGCTGATCACAACTACCTGACTAGGATGTGAGCTGATTATAACTACCTGACTGGGCTGTGAGCTGATTATAACTAATACCAAAAAGTGTCAGTATGATTGTAACTGATCAAGAAATGACCAAACATTGTGAATATTGTCACCTTGGCTGAGAGTGCAGATTTACAAAGCTTAAGCAGATTTAAGCTGACCTGAATCTCTCAAAATCTTTGGTTCCTAAAAGAGAGGATGTGAGGCATGGCAATCAAACCTTAAATAAAATGGTACCAAATCTTGAAGAGCTGAATATCAGCATCATGCACTCAACTTCATTTAATTCTACCAGGGTTCATCTTCCCTACCAATAAACTATTGTAATACTGAGTATAATAACCTATATCAATGTGTGTCAGGCCTGCATCAGACCAAGTTACCCATATACCTTTATTTCATTGCTTTAGTGAGACTTTGCTGAAATTATTTCCATCTACTCAAATTCATGTGGACCTCCAAAGTCAAACCTGACCCTTGATACACTGACATGTGCCTATACCAGGCTTTGAATCTCAAAATGTTATGCATGCCTTGCTCTAAATGTTGAACCAAACACATGCTTGCAAAAAAAGCACAAATATTTTGCCTGATCAATGCAGATGAAAGAACTATCTGTAACAATAATTACCTGCACTGGTATTTCAATGTTTGAGCTAATGCATTCAGATGTAGAGGAAGCATTATTCCTGGCAAGCAAACATAGTTAGAGGAAACACTCACACCACAGACACCTAATCCTTCTCACTACTTCCAGGATCTTCTTCAAATTTAGATGAAAACCTCCCATTTCCCAATGCCAACAACCTTGGTGGAAATATTAAATACCCATTCAGTACAACAAGCACTACAAAGTGATTCTGGCATTTTTTCAACACAATTTCTCCACATTTCAGTACACAAAGTGCTTTATAAATTTTCTTTCTAAATATCTTAATAATTAAATATGCTTTACTGTATCCGCTTCAATGTTTCAGAAAATTGGCAATTGCCTAAGCATAATGCAAGTGCTTCAATAAATGAAAGGGTCCCCATGCAGCCATGGATAGTCATCCATGAACTCACCCCACAACTCCCACCCCTTCTCTATCTGTCACCAGCGGGATGGTACTTAAACAACAAAGTAGTCCTGACAATACTGGATAAAATTTATAATTTCGTTTTTCACGGACTATGAAAGTGTTCCATTGTCGCCCTCAGCGGTACGGGGACCCTGCCTTTTTCGGTAATTTTTTACTTTGGTACCTGTATGGCCGACGGAGGGAAGAGCTACGCTAGCTGCAGGGTTTCGAGTATTGTCGTCCGGGGGAAAAGCTGTGAGGCATCGGCTGACATTGTGACGTCACTGAAAATGGTTTTGCATCGATCGGGATGGGGGTCCTTTCGGGCCGACTGAAGGCCATAAGGCTTTTTGAATGTGACATGTCACTGGTATTCGGCTGGGTATGTGACGTCACGGGTCGTGAGTTTGCAAGGCTCTTTTGGGTCCACCGAATGCCGTAATGCATCAGCTGGCCAGTGTCGTCACTGTTATTCGATTAAACATCAGGCCTCGACCGACCTCGGCGACCGGCCTCGTTCCATCTTTACTTTTCGTACCTGACTGCTGCAAGCATTTGCGTGCCGCATAAAGGTTTGACCGAATCACCTCAATGTGTGACGTCCCTAATCATCACTTCATACGGGTGCACTTAGGCCCCACGACCACGGTGTGTCATGGTCTACGAAGTATCACCGGATAGCGTGACGCCACTGGTATTCGAATAAATACTGAGCGCAACAGGCCCGTGCTTTATTTTTACCTTTGTATCTGACTACTGCAAGCATTGGCGTGCTGGATGAAAGCTGCCGAACCACCTGAGTGTGTGACGTCACTGGTCACGAGTTTCACCGGTGCCTTTCGGCCAACTGAAGACCACAAGGTGTCAGCTAACGACGTCACTGCTATACGACCGATTGTAAGACGTCAATGGTCGTGGGTTTCCACGTGTCCTCTAGGACCGACGAAATGCCGTAAGGCATCAGCTGGCGATATGACGTCACTGGTATTTGGCTGAACATCAGCCAACAGGTCATGCTCCATTTATACCTTTCGTACATGTCTGCTGCAAGTATTGGCGGATTTTTGCGGCCAACTGAAGGCCATAAAGCATCAGCTAGCGATGTGACGTCACTGGCATTCGACCGTGCGTGTCGCTGGTCATGAGATTTTACGGCCTCTTTTGGGCCGACGAAAGGTCATACGGCACTGACTGACGATGTGACGTCACTGGTATTCGAATGAACTTCGGGCGCGACAGGCCATGTTCCACCTTTATCTTTGGTACCTGTCCATTGCAAGCATTGCCGTGGAAGGCTCTGCCAAATTACCTGAGTGTGTACGTCACTGACCATTAATTTGTATACTCTTCTGAACCTACTATAGGCCACAAAGCATCAGCTGACGATATGATGACACTAGGTCTCGACTAGACATCATGCGCAACAGGCCATGCTCTATCTAAGCCATGTTTCGTCTGTACCTTTCGCACCTATCTACTGAAGTATTCGCGCGACACATAGGGGCTCTGCCGAATTACCTGAGCGTGTGGTGTAACTAGTCATGAGTTTACGCGGGTTTTACTCTGGCTGACCGAAGGACATCAAGCATCAGCTGACGATATGACGTCACTGGGTATTCGACTATACTCCAGGCGCGACAGGCCATGTTCCATCTCTACCTTTCGTACCTGTCTCTTGGAAGTATTGGCGTGCTGAATGAAGGCTCTGTCGAGTCTCCTGAGTAAGTAACGTCACTGGTCAAGAGCTTTTTACGGGACCTTTTGTACCCCCAAACGGTATAATGTATCAGCTGACGATATGACGTCACTGATGTCCGACTTAACATCAGGCGCGACAGGCCATGTTCTATCTTTACCTTTCGTATCCGTCTATTACAAGTACTGACGTGCTGAATGAAGGCTCTGTCGAGTCTCCTGGGTGTGTAACGTTACTGGTCATGAGTTTTTTCTGGCTCCTTGGAACCCTCTATAGGGAAAAATGCATCAGTTGACGACGTGATGCCAATGGTGTTTGACTTAACATGAGGCGTAACAGGTCATGTTCCATCTTTGCCTTTCGTACCTGTAAAGTATTGGTGCGTTAAATGATGGCTCTGCCGAGTCACTTGAGTGTGCGACGTCACTGGTCATGAATTTTTACGACTATTTTTGGCTGAGCGAAAGCCATAAGGCATCAGCTAACGAAATGACTTCACTGGTAGTCCACTGAGTGTGTGACGTCACTGGTCATGAGCTTTTACGGGCCTTTTTTGGCCGAGTTAGGCCATTAGGCATCAGATAACGTTATGGCGTCACTTGTATTCGAATTAACATCAATTGCAATAAGCCATGTTTCATCTTTACCTTTCGCATCTGCCTACTGCAGGTATTCGTGCGCTACAAAAAGGCTCTGTCGATTCGCCTGAGCGTGTGGTGTAACTGGTCATGAGTTTGTGCAGGTTTACTCGGGCTGACTGAAGGACATCAAGCATCAGCTGACGATATGACGTCACTGGTAATCGACTAAACTCCAGACGAATCATCTGAGTGGGTGACGTCGCTGGTCATGAGTTTATACGGATTCACTTGGGCCGCCCAAGGCCACAAAGCAACACCTCCCGTGAAGCATCACAGGATGATATGTCGTCACTGTTATTCGACTTAACATCAGGTCCAACATGCCACGTACTTTCTTTACCTTTCGTACCTGTCTATTAAAGGTATTGACGTGCTGAATAAAGGCTCCGTCGAATCTCCTGAGTTTGTGACGTCACTGGTCACGAGTTTTTATGGGCTTCTTTTGAACCCATTATAGGTTGTAATGCATCGGCTGACGGCATCATGACGTTACTGGTGCTCGACTAAACATCAGGCGCAACAGGTCATGTTCCATATTTGCCTTTCGTACCTGGCTGCTGCAAAATATTCGCGTGCTATATGAAGGCTCCGCCGAATCACCGAGTACGTGACGTCACTGATCATCAGTTGGTAGGAGGTCACTTGGCCACCTATGGCTACGAAATTCCGCAGCAGAGGCGGGAGATGCACCATAGTTAAGCACACTAATTTTATTGTGCGCACCATTAAGTAGCAGCTTCAAACGCAACGGGCTGTTTCAACGACTAAAATTTTGAACAAACGTAAACACAAAACAAAGGTGATCCCAGCCCACAAACCGACGTATATGCAAAGCTATTCCGCCCGACATCACAGGATGCGCCCCTGAGCAGCTACGGTCCGGAATGCCCTGATGGCTAAATAATAAAGGGCGCCGCCTAGCGGTCATAAGTCTGGGCCACAGACCGAATATCAGTGACGTCATATGGTCAGATGATGCTTGATGTCCTTCCGTCAGTCCGAGTAAGCCCGCGTAAACTCATGACCAGTACACCACATGCTCAGGTGATTCGGCAGAGCCTTTATGTAGCGCGCGAATACTTGCAGTATAGAGGTGCGAAAGGCAAAGATGGAACATGGCCTGTTGCGCCTGAGATTAAGTCAAACACCAGTGACGTCATATCGTCAACTGATGTCTTGTAACCCTATAGGTACAAAAAAGCGGCCCATAAAGGACTCATGACCAGTGACATTACACACTCAGGAGATTTCACAGAGCTTTCCTTACGCATGTCAATGCTTACAATAGACAGGTACGAAAGATAAAGACGACATGGTCTGTCGCGCCTGGTCTTAAGTTGAATACCAGTGACGTCACATCGCCAGATGATGCTTGATGTCCATCAGTCAGCCCGAGTAAACCCGCGTAAACTCATAACCAGTCCACGCCACACGCTCAGGTGATTGGGCAGAGCCTTTATGTGGCGCGCGAATACTTGCAGTAGATAGGTGCTGAAGGTAAAGATGAAACTTGACATATTGTACCTGATGCTTAATTGAATACCAATGACGCCATATCGTTGCCTGATGCCTAATGGCCTTAAGTCGGCCGAAAAAGGCCCGGGAAAACTCATGACCAATGGCGTCACACACTTAGTGGATTACCAGTGACGACACATCATTAGATGATGCCTTATGGCTTTCACTCGGCCAACAATAGCCTGTAAAAACTCATGACGACGCACTCAGGTGATTCGACAGAGCCATCATTAGGCTCGCCGATACTTTAACAGGTGCGAAAAGGCAAAGATGGAACATGACATGTTGTGCCTGATGTTAAGTCGAACACCAGTGACATCATATCGTCAGCTGAAGCATTATACCATATAGGGGGTTTGAAAAGAGCCCGTAAGAGCTCTCGACCATTGACGTCATATAACACGCGAATGCTTGCAGTAGGCAGGTACGAAGGTAAAGATGGAACATGGCCTGTTGCGCTTGATGTTGAGTCGAATACCAGTGACGTCATATCATCCCGCGATGCTTCACAGGATATGATGCTTTGTTGCATTGGGGTGCCCAAGTGAGCCTGTATGAACTCATGACCAGCGACGTCACGCACTCAGATGGTTCGGCACCACCTCGATATAGCGCGCGAATGCTTGCAGTGAACAGGTACGAAAGGCAAAGATAGAGCATGGCCTGTTGCGCATGACATCTAGACGAAAACCGGTGACGTCATATGGTCAGCTGATGGTGGTGTGGCTTACGGTAGGTTTCAAAGCAGTCTATATAAATTAATGGTTAGTGACGTTACACACTCAGGTAGTTCGGCAGAGCCTTCCTTCAGCATTCAAATGCTTGCAATGGACAGGTACCAAAGGTAAAGATGAAGCATGGCCTGTCCCGCCTGAATTTTATTCGGATACCAGTGACGTCACATCTTCAGTTAATGTCGTATGACCTTTCGTCGGCCCAAAAGAGGCCGTAAAATCTGATCACAAGTGACATCACACACAGTCGAATGCCAGTGACGTCACATCATTAGGTCATGCTTTACGGCTCTCAGTTGGCCCCCAAAGATCCATAAAAAAGGCATGACCAGTGACGTCACACACTCACGTGATTTGGTAGCTTTTATTCATCACGCCAGTGCTTGCGGTAGACAGGTACGAAGGTAAAAATGAAGCATGACCTGTTGCGACCAACATTTAGTCGAATATCAGTGACGTCACGATACCTGGTGATATTTCACGGAACATGATACACCGCGGCCGTGGGGCCTAAGTGCACTCGTATCAAGTGATGATTAGTGACGTCACGCATTCAGGTGATTCGGTCAAGCTTTTATTCGACACGCAAATGCTTGCAGCAGACAGGTACGAAAGGTAAAGATGGAATAAGGCCTGTTGCGCCCTGATGTTTCATTGAATGCCAGCGACGACATATCGTCAGGGTGATGCTTTACGGCATTCATTACACCCAAAAGATCCCTAAAGCCTCACAACCAGTGACGTCACACATCCAGTCGAATACCAGTGACATCATATCGCTAGCAAATGCCTTGTAGCATTCAGTTGGCCCAAAAGAACCCCGATCGATGGAAACCCATTTTCAGTGACGTCACTACGTCGGCTGATACCCGACAGCATTCTCCATCACGGCAGTACAGGAACCCTGCAGCCAGCGTAGCTCTCCCCACCGTCGGCAATACAGGTACCCCAAGTAAAAAAAAGCCCCCTTTTTCGAATCCGCCCCCAAAAAACAAAACACGTACATCTAAATTTGAAACCTGTCAACAGCCCATAATATCGATCATGAACATGCCTGCAGGTTCACATACAAACCTGATGTCCCCGGATCCCCGGCCGGCCCGGCGGCCCCACAGTCCACGTATGACCTCGCACTACAACCCCAGACCACCAATCGTCTGTCGGCTGCAGCCAAGGCCGTGTAAGAGAAGAAAAACCGTCCGGTGATTCTCGTTTCGTCCCTCCCAGCCTAAGGGTGACGTCACTGGTAACAGAATTTTCTTGCGCATTGGGCCGCAGGGTTACAACGCGCGGTTGGCCGCCAGCTTTTAATGCGTGGTGGGGTGTAATGCGGAACGACAGCCCGGTCCAGAATATCGAAATATTCTTATAGATAACAAAATACCGTTTTTGAAAGGTCTTTTTGACCAGCGCGCCGACTAGGTAGGATTGTATGGCGACTATGACGATGTGCTTCGCATGCCTATGAGGCAAGCCTCTAAAATGTAATGGCATGCAAAGTAAAGACATATTCACGCGACTTTTTCGTATACGGCGGCATGAATATCAGGCTGCCTTTGCACCCAAAACGGATAAATTGTTAGTGACAGATGTGTCTGAGCGAGCGAGCGATTGCGTAACATTTAACGGCCAGTATGACGATGGGCGTGGCAACCTCAAGCGGCAGGCCATTAAAGTGCACTTCAGTCTTATGTGGCCTCGTACCCCGTCCTGCCGCCGCCGTTGGTGCGAGTAAGTGGCGCACGTGGCGAGACTATTGTCTGCCGTAGTTAAGCAGCGTGGCTGCAGCGTGACGAGCCTGTTGTCTGCTGCAGTACAGGCCGCCACGTTTTGTCTGTACCTGTTTGCGGGACCGACCGTGCTCGTTCTGTACCTGTCTACGTAGCTGCCGGCTCGGGACGTACCTCATACCCACATGCCGCAGTGCTCAGTCCGTGTCTGTATGCACAGCCGCCGTGCTAGGTCTGGCCCCATCTGTTTACCCGCATTCGGTCTGTGCCTGTTTGCCGGGCCTGCCTTGCCTGTTCTGTACTTGCCAATATTGAGGCGTGGTCGGTCTGTACCTGTCTGCGGGGTCGACCGTACTTGGTCCGTACCTGTCCGCGGCCGACAGTGCCCGGTCCCTACCCGTCTGCATAGCCATCACGAGTGTCGAGCCACGCATGTTCGTCTTGAGACGTTTACGTTGCGTTGAGACGTTGCGTTGGGTGTTTAACGCCAAAGCGGCATGTGGGTGAAATCCAAAAGAACGAAATCGGGGTGCAGAGCACATGTATCTGTGATACCTACTGTTTTTAGCCAAAACAAGTTGGGCTGAACGACTGATGGATGTCTCTGCCCTTCTCACGAGTGGCAGTGCGCTCCAATAATCACATTTACACCGTCCCGGAGCACAGTATGCTTGGCCGCGAACACCAAAAGCCGCGACGACGTGAACCAACAAACATGTGCAAGAAGTTGCATGGGCATCACGTGCGTCCGTGTGAGCTTGGCCCATGGCTGGCCGAATGTTGGTGTCGGTCGCATTTGTTCATCCTTCCGTTGCAACATTTGTGTTTCGTAGCAAAAGATGACCTTTCCTTGTTTAATACAGCTCCCCGTAACCATGTGATCCTTAACCCGGAAAAATACGACCCGCGACCGGCTCAGAATGTGAACCGGCTTCCGCACATGGGCAGGTGGCAACGGAAGTTCTCCTAAGTGGGAGAACATTTGTATCCTGAAGCATTTTGGTGCTTCTTTCCAGTCAACGCCTGTCGGGCAAAGGCCATGTTTTAAGGAAGTTGTGTGGCTTATCCCCTTCCCAGCATCTGCGCCCATGCGTAGGCGCATTCCCTTCCCACGCCCATGTAATTTTAACGGTTGTTCTGAATGTAACCTCGCAAAGCTTACAAAGCAAAGTAAAGCGAAGCAAAGTGACCATGCTTGCCAGTTAATTTTATTTGATAGGTTTGTGGATGTACGTACGCAACCAAAATCAACTACCTGTATTGGCTAAGGAGGCATCCCGCTGTTCAAGATGGTTATCTTTCAAAGTTCACGTATGCACGTTTTCGCTTTTCGCGGCTGGTTGCATTTTAACCGCTAGGCGTATAAACTTGCAATTAATACATCAGTTCACCCCCCCCCCCTCCAATAAAGTTATACGCATTCAGTTCCCTGATATTGACATCTACCATCACTAGTGTGTTCAATATCGGTCGAATTATGTAGTCCGATGTCATGACTGTAATCCCTGCGAATGATTTCTATAAAAAAACAGAACGGTTTAAATGTTCACATTGATTTCACTGTAGTGTTTGGCCGCATACGTTTTCAGAGCACGACGTGATATTTGAGGTTGAATTCTTCGCGACTCGCTCGCTAGGTCAAGTGCATTTGCCCTTAAAAGTTCGTTTTTTATCGATGCCAAGAGAGTCCGATTATCCGGCCGTCCTATCGCGCGTTAGTCTCGTTCGTAAGGGCCTAGCAACATATGCTTGCAAAAGATACCATTACAACCAAATTATATTGTGTGTATTTGGCTCGCTGGTCAAATGCACCCCCGCTAAAAGTCTGTTAGTAGGACTGTTCCACATCTGTATGGGGTTTTGAACTGAAATAGTCATCTTGAAGATCATTCGGTGTAATTTACAGCCCTGCCTTCTTAAGACCTAGACCTCTCTAGTTCATTAACTACACGCCTCTGAGGATGTGCAAAAGACTACTTCAAGGTCACTCAGGCATTCATGACGCCATGATAGCGCCATTCAAATCCTGTCATTTTATTAGCCGTACGGCGATCAGCGCCAAGAAAACTACAATTGTCGAGTCGCTCATATCTAGTGTTCGTGACCACGATTTTCCAATACAACAACATTCAGTTTGCTTCCAATTCATCATTGTGCAAGGCAGTCATGACGTAAGCAAACAATGACGCTCTCAGGAGCACATCTACTAACCAGAGAAAATATCTCTAGAGGGGTCTTCTCCACTGGAAAGTATGCCAATAGTTATAAATCAGCTTATCTAATCATAGCTTCAATATTTTCAATGGTGGAATACAACAATATACGCACATTATACAACATATATATGCACATCCCCGTTAATCACCAATATGAATATTTTCGATGATCCGGCCGCCCCAACGGCATCGCCGCGTTGAAGACTCGGCACCAGTGACGTCATCGCCCCAAATGGAGGGTGAAAACCTACTGAGCGCCTGAGCAGGCCCGTTGCGACTTGCGGCGAATTGCGACATGTTGCCAGCGAGGCTACCAGGCGACTCGTGACGTAGTGAGCTGATACGTGTTGGTGCGTGCTGGCGGTAGCTTTGCAGCTGGCGAACCCGCCGTGTGACCGCCTGAAAGTTTTCTACTTGCGTGGTGCTTACTGGTTGTCGCGCTACGGCTGGATTAGGGGCTTCGTGGTGGCACGGAGGTTGTATTTGCAGCCACGGGTGTCGATTTTTCAATATGATAGTGGGCCAAAGTCGTTGAAGTCGCCAAAAAGTAGACGGGTGCCAAAACCTCGGATTTCATCCACTTAATACTCTGATTATCCACTTCATATTATGTGCGTATAAATATGTATTGGCATATATATATATATATATATATATATATATATATATATATATATATATATATATATATATATATATATATATACATATATACGTTCACACATTTTGCCAACAATCACAGCGGACTCAGCATTGATGGTCTTTTTTATGCTTTCTCAGTAAATCAGATGACGGCTTTCGCTTCTTCTCGATGCCCGTTTAAAATGTCACTAAAAATCACGATGAAAGAGGATACAGGTTGCCATATCACATGGCCTGGCATAGGTTATATTCTCAATGTTTCTTTTTTCATTGAACATTTTCAGGAGGGACAGTTTTAGACAAAGTCGATATCATCGCGTGTTTGTAAAATTCAGGTTCTCTCGTGACTATTCTAGCATGGATCTCATGTCCACGTACATCAGGTCTTTTACAATATCAATGTATCTTTACAAAGTTACAAAAAAGAAGACGTGACAGCAAATCTGTCTTTTTCCCCTGCTGGCGTTTTTTTCCTACTGACGCATTTCTTACAGACAGCTCGGCTGGCGCCTTGTGTGTCGGAGCACAGAGCCTTGCACGGGTTTATGGGTTGGTAAGGCATGATAAAATTGGGGAAACGTTGCAGTAATTTTAGATGTATGTATTATTAAATAGTTTACACATACTGCACGACAAAGTTAAATCTTGACTAAAAATTGTTTTGGACGAGTATAACCTCCTAACCTCCGCATTACCATGAACCCCTGTTGGGACTTTGTTTTGAAGGGAGACCACGGTGGAAGACGGTGTCATGACTGAAAATCTGTGCGGAAATCGCGAGAAAACCTTCAATTTGATAATTCCACCAGCTGTGCAGGTGCGGTATCACACGCATTTGACAAAAGAGTGTGAATCAGGGGCTTGAAATGTGTATGATCACTGGCGGTGCGTGCCAGTGGCTTGTATTGATCTTGATGTGATGGGGAGTGTGCGTGCAAGATTTGTTCATCTGATAGGAAAATGTTGTTTTGGTTTCCTTTAAGCCTACCGACTCCCAATATAATGTGATATATCTATACCTGCCTCTACCTTTATGTTTGTGTTTGAACATGGCAAGGTAGTGCCAGCAAACTAAGAGAAACACTAGCACCTGTTTTGTAGGGGTGTACAAAGGCAATCTGGTGCTTCGTTATGATCTTGCCAACATTTCGAACCTATTGAGGTACTACAGGTATGCAATTAATCCATTGCATGCCATTATACCATAAATTTATTTTGGCGGTAGTGGCTGGTGCGTGCAGCTCATTAATGCCCATGCTGACTATAGGCTTGCATGATATGGTTTTGCCTCAATATTTCTGAAAATATAGAGCTGTGTTACTGTTGATGCACATTCTACTGTCTTAAAGGGAATGCTCCACATTTGGAGATATTGAGTTAGGCACCACATATGATGGCAGAAGCTTACTTGTAACTATTGGTAAGCTTTCAGGCTCAAAACGAAGCTATGTAGTAAAATTTCAAAGTTTGGAAAGATGCGCTCCAAGCGTGCTCCAACAATTACGTCATTGTTTGATGGCGTCATGGAATTGCTTTGTGACGACAACAATACCTGGCAGCATCTGGCAGCCAGGCCTGAAGAATACCTCGAAGCACACGAAAGCTGACGCCAACCGGAAGTTCTCGTCGCGGGGATATGTTGGGCGGCGCGGTAGTGGGCGGTTTGTTTGTGGATTTTTTTCGTCTCGGTGGTGGCCGTAAGAAAAGCTCGGGTGGACTGTTTGACATACGCAACGTAGCGATCGCCAGCTTTTATGGCAGATTATTAATATCAAAACCCGATATGCCGTGCTGGTGCTGTTGCCGCCATGCTGTTGATTTTTCAACACCGCATTGTCGCCCCATCCTTGCCTGCAGTGCTGTAGTCCTGACATTGATGTCATGTGATGTGCACACTGGTTCCTTTCTTTATTGTTTGTGGCTGGAAATGCGACGTCATGCGAAAATTGATAAATTTGTAACGTTGCTATGAATTGATTGCCAAGGCATTGCCTTTGCTATGGTTAAGATGGTAAGGTTGGGCTACCAAGAATGTGTTTCTTGCTTAGGATTATTTATGCAATTAAAAGTTAACCCTGATATAACCAGCATGGTTCAACAGCATTCTTGCTGTTAATAGTCCTTTGGCATTGCTAAATCAGTTGTTACCAGTCACTCATAAATTATAAGCTGCTGTCTCATAGGCTTGACATAGTAGTCAACCAATGTGATAGCATTGTGCAATGGCAGGGATCAACAGCGTCAATGTGGCACTACCTCATTGCTGTACTGTGGCATGACATTATGAAAACGATACGGTTTTTGTGCTGCAATCCCTGCCGCGTTCATAATAAATTCCATCATGAAAAGATGGGTCAAGCGTGCATTTTTGTATTGACTCCCTTTCTGACACATGGCTGGCCAAAAACACATGATGCAATATACAAATCACTTTCAGCCAGGCAGACAACCAGTAAGTGAATCACTTGCTCAGCCTGTTTTGGTAATCCACTAAATGCAGGTGACAAAGATGCAAACGCATCCTCCACTTCCACAGTCATGCAACATGCCGCAGCCATCAGACTGCTTTACTAAAAGAAATAACACGGAAATTTTACATGTGGTGAAATGACACTGCAAACATGCTGACCTTGGACAACGCTGGGGACATGATAAGTGCATGTAGCTATGGTTGGATGGGCAAAACCCAAGGAAGTGGTGAAGCTGCCAGTGCACACAAGGCTCATGATAAAAATATTATTAGTGCTATCCAAGACACCAACAGCAATACTTTTCCACCTTTCTCAGCACCCACCATCTCACACGAGTTGCAGTGACTATGATATTGATGACTCACAAGCAATGCTTGCCTACATGCAAAATTTGTTAAGACAGAAGGATGTACATCAGTCATAATACGGCTCTATATTTTCAGAATTATTCAGGAAAGACAATTGTGCAAAGCCATATGTGAGCCTACACTGAGCACGTCCATTAATGCACTACACGCACCAGCCCCTACTGCCAAAATGACTTGCTGATAGAATGACATGCAATGGATTAATTACATGCTGTAATACCTCGATAGGCTCAAAATGTTGGCAGGGTCATAATGAAGTACCACATTGTCTTTGTACACCTCTACAACACGGGTGCCAGTGCTTCTCTTAGTTTGCTGGCACTCCTTTGTCATGTTCAAACACAAACATAAAGGAAGGGGCGGGTATCGATATATCACATTTTATTGGGAGTCAGTAGATCTAAAAAATACCAAGACAATGTTCTCGCAAAAGTACAAACTTCGCACGCACACTCTCCATCACATCAAGACCAATACAAGCCACTGGCACACACCACCAGCGATCACACACATTTCAAGTCCATGATTCACACTCTTTTGTCAAATAAGTGTGATCTCACACTTGCACAGCTCGCGAGCCTAACAAATTTCAGGTTTTCTCGCAAGTTCCGCACAGATTTTCGGTTATAACACCGCGTTTCACCGTGAGCTCCCTTCAAAACAAAGTCCCAACGGGTGCTCATGGTAATGCGGCTCAGGAGGTTTTACTTAATTAACACAATTTTTGTTCAAGATTTAACTTTGTCGTACAATATGTGTGAAATATTTAATAATACATACATCTAAAATTACTGCAACGTTTCCCCAATTCTATAATGCCTTGCTAACCCATAAACCCGTGCAAGGTTCTGTGCTCCGGTACACAAGGCGCCAACCGGGCTGTCTGTAAGAAAAACGTCTGTAGGAAAAAAAACCCCAGCAGGGGAAAAAGACGGATTTGCCGTCGCATCTTCCTTTTGCTGACTTTTGGGAACGTGACCGTTTTTTGGGTGCAGTCCTTTTTTGCAGACAGTGGCGTTCTTTTTATGGCATTGACCTATGGCCTAGAAATAAGGAAAAATTGTTGTTTTGACCATAAGCAGAAAACAGCCTGTAGTATGACCGCGATCGCATGAGGTTTCTGTGACGTCATCAATGCCACGACGATTTTGTAATAGGCTCCCAATAAATCTTCTCGCACTGTTGCGGGCGTATAACTCAGGAACCAGAGCGTTTTGGGTCTTAAAAAGGACATGACCGTGAACTGCATGAAAATGCCCTCAAGATGGCTGTATCAGTTCAAAACGCCATGCAAGTGTGGAACATTCTCCTTAACAAATTTTGCATGCAGGCGAGCATTGCTTGTGAGTCATCAATGCCATAGTCACTGCTACTTGAGGTGCTGGTGAGGTGCTGGGTGCTGAGAAAGGTGGCAAAGTATTGCTGTTGGTGTCTTGGGTAGCACTTAATATCTTTATCATGAGCCATCATGAGCCATATTTTTATCATGAGCCATTTTTATCACAGTACAACACTAAGGTAGTGCCACAATGATGCTCTTGACCTCTGCCATTACACAATGTATCACATTGACTGACTGCTGCGTCAAGCCTATGAGACGCAATGCCAAAGAACTCAGCAGCAAGAATGTCATTGCACCACAATGGTTATACCATGGTTAATTAGTAATTGCATAAATAATCCTGAGCAAGAAAAACATTTTCGGTAACCCAACCTTACCATCTTAACCAGAGCAAACGTCATGCTTTGACGATCGATTCATACAGCCTCACAGGTTTATTAATTTTTGCATGACACGGCATTTCCAGCCACAAACAATAAAGAAAGAAACTAGCGTGCACATCGCGTGATATCAACGTCAGGACTACAGTACTGCGGGCAATGATGGGTCGACAGTACAGTATTGACAAAATCATCATCAACAGCATAGCAGCAACAGCAACAGCACAGCATATCGTGCTTTGATGTTAATAATCTGCCATAAAAGCTGGCGATCGCTACGTTGCGTATGTCAAACGGTCCACCAAAGCTTTTCTTACGGTCAGCACCAAGGACAAAAAATCTAAAAACAAACCAGCCACTAATCCGCCGCCCGACACAGCCCGCGCGACAAGAATGGCCGGCTGGGGTCAGCTTTTGTGTGTTTAGAGATATTCTCTAGGTCTGGCTGCCAGATGCTGCCAGTTATTGTTGTCGTCACAAAACCAGTCCATGACGCCGTCAAACAATGACGTGATGAAGCGTATTTTTACAAACTGGAAAATGTTGCCACTTAGCGTCGTTTTTAACCTTGAAAGCTTACCAACAGTTACAAGTAAGCTTCTGCGATCATATGTGATGCCTACCTCAATATCTTCAAATGTGGAGCATTTCCTTTAACAATGGATCTGTGTGTGTGTGTGTGTGTGTGTGTGTGTGTGTGTGTGTTGTGTGTGTGTGTGTGTGTGTGTGTGTGTATGTGTGTGCGTGCGTGCGTGCGTGCGTGCGTGCGTGCGTGCGTGCGTGTGTGTGTGTGTGTGTGTGTGTGTGTTGGTGTGTGTGTGTGTGTGTGTGTGTGTGTGTGTGTGTTGTGTGTGTGTGTGGTGTGTGTGTGTGTGTGTGTGTTGTAGTTAATTGAGGCAAAAATAACACAACGGTCAAATAAGTCATTTAGGAGGCAAACTGTGTATACAACTTGTAACTTGTTGCAGAATATGTTATCTAGAAGAGGGCATGGCGGACCGCAAGACTGAATTGTCCTCGATGTTGTAGGAAAGGAACCGTTTGAACATACGGTAGTGAAAAATATTTGCACATGAGACTTGATTTCAAGTGAGAGCAGGTCGGAGTTGAAATCACCTGTGATGAATTTTAAGTTGTTCATTTTTAAGCCAAATTATAATGAGAAAGCCATAATAAGCCATTTATAAGCCAAATATGTCGGGTTAGAGGACAACGCCACTTCAATGAATGTAGAGCTCTTGTAGTCAGCCAAGATATTCAAAACACCGCACATTCATTTCATGGTGTCCACACCTCCCAGCCGCTCAAGTTGGAGTATTAAGCTATTCGGCACAGCTTGTTGCACATGAACCTACCAATCATGGAGTTTACCTCGGCGAGATGATCTTTCAGCAAACACGCACACTGGTTAAAACAGCCTGCATGCGGGCCTTCGGCTTTTGGGCTTTGGGCGGAGCTTTGCAGCACTCATGCGTACAGTTCGAAACAGCCTCCTGCAAGTTAACTGCGTTTCAGCACTCATTCATGCGAATTAGAATGGCCTGTCAACAAGGTTAGGTACATTTTTTGCGAAAGCACCCATACATTCATACATCATTCTCGAGCATGTTTGTTAAACAGCAAAACGAATAGCCGGGTCACAGAGCATGTCTGGGGCATACGCAAGACATTGCTTACGATTACTTTTTTTGCTTTAAGTGCTTATTTCAGCCAATTGCTGGCTCCAAACATGAAATTAGTTCACACTCCAAAGTACCAAAAAACTTCATATTACAGGTAAAAGTTGTCCAGTCCAACCAACATGGTAGCCCTCAAACACAGTAAGGTCAGATAGCGGTTATCGAGAATATCGCTAATGCAATGATAGTAAACTTAAGGAACGAGTCAGCTGGAGCCTAGCCAGGTGGGTTTTGTTGCCATTGATCTCATTACTTTTTAGAGCTTTAGAGCCTGGTCTCAGGTCCAGCGCGTGTGCTTTCAACCACGACGAACTCTTCATGATTTGCAGCTGTGGTAAGTACACGATCAGGGGAATGCGGATTCAGGGTCTGAGAGTATATGTATCTGTTCTGGCCTGCTGCACCTCTGTTCTTCTGAGAATAACAGGGTGGGCGAGTCTGTCATGGCTTTGACAACTTAGTCACGTGTGAACCACGGCTGTATGCCTGCATGTCTTTTGTCATGGGAGTTCTTAGCCAGAATGACGTCATTTTTAGTATGGCAATTCGTGACCTGATCATCACGCTTCATATCAGCAAGAACTTTGACTTGTTTGGCTCGCTGAACAGCCAAGTTTGACGACCGTGGGGCGACACTTCTGATCTCCTCAGTGATATCATCTGCTTTTGGCTCAGGCATCTCCATCTCCATAGGGATATAGGGATAACATTGGGATACTACCTCCTCTCAGAATGAGGTCAGGCCTGCGCGAGGATTGCTTGGCCTCATCGGCAGCAGTCTCCAGGTTTTTTGCCATTTCACGAAGCTCAGGGTGTTTCCTATTCGATTTCCCAGTTTCACCTATCAGTAAAGTTATCTGATGGTTAAATAACTCCACCTTTTTCCCACCGTTCCAGCTACTTAATCCTTGATTTGTTCCATCTCCCCTCCTGAACCCTTAATTTCCTAGTTTGGTCAAGTTCCGTTTGATTTAACTAGTTTTCAAGAAGAAAGTGATAATCTAAGCTTACTTCATTGCATGCAAAGAAAGAAGAAATTTTGGTTGAAGATATATGTAGTTAGACCGCTAACACTAACCCTACCTAAATCATTGCTCTTTGCCCGATTCAGATGAGATGCTTCGCACTCGCTTGGAACGGAGCACGTCTGCACCCAACAAGGTCTGAAACACAAATGATTGCTATAAGCATGAGTACGGTACTCCAAAAGACCGCTCGGAAATTTTCCCTAATACTGGCCGAGTTCATTCAACGCCTTTGTCTTCCTTGCCTACAGTCCGAAGTCGGATTGGGAGGTGATTAGAGCATTCTGCCCTTCAGCCTATGGATGTAAGACATTTTTTAAAGGAAAGGCGAAAACTGATTTTGAATTGTATTATACGTACTTGGATGCAATTCTCAATTCCCTTGGCTGCTATTTTTGCACGCTTCCGTCAATGTCCATCACGTGTCATATCCACTTTCACGGTTATGTTTTTGCAGTTGCTTTAGAAAGCAAATGGAGGTTCCACGACAATAGTGCTGCAAGGAAATTTTCTACCGACAGGAATGATATGACGTGATCTCTCTTTCCAGTACTTCTACTTAACATTAGTGCCACGCCCCAAAACTTGTGCTACGAAAAGTTACATTCGTCATTACTTCCACTGCAATCATTCACATATGTCGTGAACACTAAACACGAGATTACTTGTACTGCAAAAACTTATACGCGACATTCATGCTACACGACAAAACCTATGCTTCAAAAATGTATGCTCGTCACTACTTCTACTGCAAAAACAACACAGTCATTACTTAAATGCGGCTTTACTTCTGCTGCAAATACTTATATGCAACAGTAGTGCTACGCGACACAACTTCAGCTTCAAAAGTGTATACCTGTCATAATCTCTACCGCAAAAAAGTATGCAGCCATTGCTTGTAATGTACGGCATCTCTCCTATTGCGAATACTTATGCACGACGTTAGTGCTACAGCAAAAACTTTTGGTCAAGTTTTTGATGCTGAAGTGATGACTGGTATATGTTTTTGCAGTTTAAGTTTCGCCGTAAAGTGCTCGTATCGTGTATGAGGGTAGATTGCAGTAGAAGTAATGACGAGAATAAGTGAAGACTGTTTAATTCTTTGCGGTTTAAGTTATGACGAGCATA
>NW_023597054.1:57394091-57543542 GCF_011947565.3 Pollicipes pollicipes | reverse complement strand
TATATATATATATATATATATATATATATATATATATATATATATATACGTAAGACACACCCCGGGGTGGTTGCCTGGACCTGGGTCACTGTGTCGCGCCTGTCGTGGAGCGCCTGCGTGCGGGGAACAGGGCGATCTGTGACCGGTAGGCTGGGTGTGATGAAGTTAACAGGTCACCAGTGATTCAGTCAACAGAACAGCGGGTTAAGTCACGTCTCGAAATGTCAACGTGATAGCGGTTTAACCATCCACCTGCTGTGAACTACCGCTATGAACCATCCACCTGCTGTGTTAGACCCGTAAGCGTCGTAAACTATGGGCACGCGTTGACTGTCGGCACATTTGACTGCCCCAACAGTAGTAAAACTAGAAACCTACGCAGTTAACTGTCGGAAACATGATGTAGCATGCACGTAACAACAAGAATCTGGGTGTTTTTTTCAGGGAGGGGAAAATCACGGTTTCACGACCTTTTGGGGGCCGTGGCTCCTTAGTCCCCTCCCCTGGATCCGCCCTTGAATAAAATTATGCATGTAGAGATGGGTAAATGAACTGCGATGTTGTTGGTTCGACAAAGGACAAGCGCATAAAAGAAAACCCTATAAATAAGTCGGCCAAATGCTGATGCTTACCGCACCCTCATCATCGGCCGCATTCCTGCTTTAACCAGATCCACGGCAGTGCACCACTGAAAACGACACCTTCGAGTGAGAGGCACATCTATGCTGCACCTTTAAAGCTGATCGTTACATGATGGAGCAACCAATAGAAACCTCTGGAAACTGTGGACACCCCGTAACCTGGGTGCGAAAAAAGTTGTTCGGATAAAGTTGCTCAAGGTAGAGAGAAGGATTGGAGCGATAACAATGCCGAGTTGTGCTCGCATTCTCAGCATATCTCGGCATATAAACGATACTCATGACATTCGTACTTTTTAGCCCTGGCTACGAAATTCTAGGGCTGGGAGCTTAAACGCCAATACAGCGGTCAACGATCGGAGACCAAATGGACATCACCACCCAGTCCGCGTGTTTTCGCTTCCAGTCTTCCGCTGGAACGAGGCAGGCCGGGCTATCGAGCGATCAGGCTGGGGCCTGCCGGCAGGGATCCCTGCAGCGTCCAGTAGACACGGCTGGGTCCATTCCCGTTCCAGGGCCCATATCACATGCTTCCCAGAAACCACCGCTAGCTGCATCGATGGACGCAGCATTTGAAGAGACCGAGCGGAAACCACCGTACTCCCACACAGGGGCCTTCTGTACACGTCAGGTCCTAGTCACCGTACTCCCACACAGAGGCCTTCTGTACACGTCAGGTCCTAGTCACCGTACTCCCACACAGGGGCCTTCTGTACACGTCAGGTCCTAGTCACCGTACTACAGGGGCCTTCTGTACACGTCTAGTCTCGACCGCCGCGCTTACACACACAGGGGCCTTCTGTACACGTCTAGTCCCGGCCGCCGCACTCCCATACAGAGGCCTTCTGTACGCGTCCAGTCCCGGCCAACGCACTCCCACACAGGGGCCTTCTGTACACGTCTGGTTCCAGTCACCGTACTCCCACACAGGGGCCTTCTGTACACGTCTAGTCCCGGCCGCCGCACTCCCATACAGAGGCCTACTGTATACGTCCAGTCCCAGTCACTGCACTCCCACACAGGGGCCTTCTGTATACGTCCAGTCCCGGCCGCCGCACTTACACACAGGGGCCTTCTGTACACGTATAGTCCCGGCCACCGCACCCCCACACAGAGGCCTTCTGTATACGTCCAGTCCCAGCCACCGCACCACCACACAGGGGCCTTCTGTACACGTCCAGTCACAGTCACCGTACTCCCACACGGGGTCTTCTGTTTACGTCCAGTCCCAGTCACCGCACTTACACACAGGGGCCTTCTGCATACGTCCAGTCCCAGCCACGCGTCTTCGCATGGTTCCACAGACGGCACGAAGGCTACTTCGTGATGGCACGGGCAGGGCCACCCTGGCCGGTGTGGAGGTGCGACAGCGGGTGGTGTTTGCCTGTCGGGGCGGGCTCGGGCTCTGCGGTGGCGGTAATTGACCGGTGCCGGTGCCGCGCCGTCTGGCCGCCCCGCCCGCTCCCCGCTGGCCGGCACAATGTGACCTGTCCACTGTCCTGGGTCGATGACTGCCGACTTCCGGGGCCCGGCCGGGTCCCTTTGTCACCTCGTGGGCGAGCAGACAGAGGCACACAGGAGCCCTCGCACGGACCGGGCGCCATACCTGCGCCAGATGACAGGCGGATGGCCGCGCTGGAGAGGGCTCTTGTCCAGACCTCATGGCACCTACCACTCTCGCATTCTTGCGACTACCAGAATAAGGATTCCTGGAAAGGATGCGTGTTGGCTCATTTAGGACTGCCAAGACCGCAAGATAAATCACCTGACATTCACGGTGTGTACTTCCTCGTGGCTAAGGTTGTCTATTATTGCTCCATGACTGATGTGGTGTCGCCAATCTGTATGCTTGTTGGCACAGACGCAGCACATTCACATTACCTGGCTGCCAGTGCAGCTCGTCCCTGGTCAGTTATCTACAGTCTTTTTCGACCTAAATCTAACTGCGCCACCGAAGGGGCAACCATGCTTTACAAAACTCAGTAAAAACTAAATCGACAGATTTCATCATTTCCTTCGGAGTAAGCTGTTAAGTGCATTTGCGGGAACCATTATGCATATAGATAGCACAGTAGCAATAACCTTATTCCTCGGAGAAAGATCAGGAGCATGGAGATATACGTGCGTTTATATCTTCATTCTCCTGTTTTTTTCTCCGAACAATAAGACTATTACTACTGTCTTCCTTTGGAATTAAAACTGTTCAGGTCAACTGAGCATTTCATTTCAGTATGTCAGGTGGACTGACCGCCGGCCACTTGTTCATGCCGTTTTACGATGATGGCATACCAAATATACACTGAGAAGTACACGCAACACTTGCGGGACTTCGCTTCGGAACTGACCTGTGCAAAGTCAGCTGGCTTACATCATGAGAAAAACATTCATCGAGCGATGCCTAAACATGTACAAACAAGCGTGCATATCACATTAATGCCGCTTCACCACTTCGCCTAATCAAGCCAGTCACAATGGTATTGCTACGCTTCAGTTGATCACACATGGCGTGAATCGCTCTTGGCAGTCAACAGAAACACCTGTCATTGGCGAAGACAGAAGGCATGTATACGGAATATCGCCGCTCAGTAAGACAGCGTCTATCGTCGTAAATCGGTAGGCACCCTTCATCAAAACTGACAATATCTATGTTCATCGCTGTTTTTATTTTACGTGTGTGACGAACACCGCTGATGCACTAGGAGAGGTCAGAAACAGGTGCCACAAACTATTTTCCGTTGGAATGTTGTGAATGTTGCGGTGTCATACGTGACCTTGCTGCCGCTGCGCCGAGCCCCTGATGCTATGAGCATCTATCAACAAAGTGTGATATTGTTAACGAAACACCCTGTTGCTGGTATCGTAAATAGAACGAATATGGTCGGTGCAGTAAATTCATCTGCAAGACGAAAACTTGACTGACCACCACCTTAAATTGAACGTAATTGCCACGAATAGTTTTTAGTTCCGATTGGAAGATTGCGACATTCCTCTTGATTCCTATGCTATAGTTCTCTTTGTCAGGGATTTCGCCTTTGCGCTTAAATAACTCTGCCAAGTGTGACCTTAACATGCAGGAGAAGGGTACCGTCTGCTGATGTTTCCATTATGACGGCGTTTTAGAATGGCGTCATGGCCGAAAACAAAGCGCAGAAGTGGTAAAACCTCACGTCGTCGGTGTTGCAAAGATGCGTTTGGGAGCCGTAAAGGTCTAAACGCTCTAGAAAAAAGAGATACGACACTTTTTGGTAGATGCCTTAATCACACATCTTTTCCAAACGCGTGCTAGCGACGAACGGCCTGAACCTTACACCCGCAGGTCCACATCGACGTCGTAACTGCATATTGCATGCCATTCAGTGCTGGTTTAATAATTCGAACCCTCGGCGTCGAATCAAGCCGCGGCTTCTGACGTGTGCCGGCTTCCGCGCCGGCATGCCCTGCCGTCTCCTCCGCTGCCGTCTCGGCCCGGCGCCCGGGGCCGAGCGGCCACCCAGCACGGCGGCCTGCGTGCCCACAGGTGCGCGGCCGCTACCGGAGCCGGGCCGGCCGCACCGCGCCCGTCGGGGCAGCACATGGGAGGGCGGACCGGCCGCCAGTCAGCGCCGCTCCATTCAGGCGGCGGCCGGCGCGGCCCCCCGCCCCGCCGGCCGGGGAATGCGCCCGCGGCGGCGCCCTCTCGGGGTCCCTGCTCGGGGCCCCGGCTCGTCAGCGGGCGCCCCGGGAGTCGGCGACGGGCGCCGAGACCGAGCCCTGAGCCCGGCCAGTAAACTGGCGGTATTTCAGCTCATCATGTGGACTGGCCGCCCGCCGGAATCCGCGGAATTCCAATTAATCCCCAGATCAGAGACTTTTTCCACGGCCGGCTTGTTACCGGCTTTAATTTGATCCAATAAATTCACCCGGCAAGTGTGTTCACTCTCCCGTCCCCACGCGATGAGACGTCCGATGAGCAAACGAATTCATTATGCGATGAAGTTGGGGCCGGCGGGCGACGCTAAAAAGGCTCGCCGCCCCGGCGCGGCGCAGATATATCGCCGTAATTAGGGCCCGCAATGGATCGTCGCCACTAAAACTTTTCAATATACCTTTACAGAGCGCTGACGGCGGGACGCGCGCTGCGGCGCAGTGGCTCGGCAGCATAGAAGAGCCTCCAGCGCCGTAGACATTTTGCTTATCAATGTCGTGTTTACGAGCAACTCTCGAGCAATAAAAATCACCAAGTGTAAAAAGAATGTTCAATAAAATCCAATGCACACCACGCTTGGTCTGCTTCTCAGTCTTGTGAATGCGCCCCAGGGAGATTGCTTCATAAAAAGCTGTAATGTAGATGTGCGCAGATGCTTTGTAAAGACAAAAGAAGATCCCGGTAATCATTTTCTGCTGAATTGTTTGATGGTGTTCTGCTTGCTTGGCGACTGGATGGTTTAATTTCGGTGAGAGGGCAACGGAGGTAAAATTATTTCAAATAATTGTCATCATCTCTTTGAATATCTATTGAGCTTTGCGGCATGATGAGTCATAAACAATTTTAAAACACGCAAATCGTTGTGCCTAAATTGTTCGTCCCAATGTAATTTTCGATGCGTTTGCTAAGGGAGTTCGGAGATGGATTTGCCACCTCCGCTTTTTTGCTATTGACGTGCTAGGAACCAATGACTTTACGCAAGCGAGCAACATACGGAGCTTATTTCCGACAACTATCTCACTTTCTTCCTTTGGATCTGTTGGCAAACATGTAATCGGTAACCGACGGGCAAGTTTGGACTATCATTACCAGATAATCATAAATGATGCCCCCAGGCAGGTGCGGATACAGAATGTCGCGATGCTGGATGGGGCTGGGTACATAGAAATATTTTACTAAGTTGCATGCAAAGAGCAACGTGGCTTTTCTCTATCTACTTACTTGGACGTGTGTGACACCAAATTTTGAGTGTTAATGTACATTAATGCATGCATTACACGTTGCATATTTGATAATGGGGAGGGGCACGAGCACTTGTGGACCAATCGGGGAGAGAACGGAGAGCTGCATCAGTTTTTACTCTGAGCTTTCTCCTGCTATCACGAGCGAAGATAGGATTGAGATTCTTAGCTATTCAGACCACTTTAACATTCAGCTTCACATTAAGGAGTAAAGGTTTGGAAACACTTTTTTTGATAAAGGACTTCTGAATGACCTCCTTTCAAACGAGATAATTTGCCCTACCCTGGGGTAGCTTGTATCACGCGGTGGGGAAAGTTGTGGTCATGCTTTTTATCATAGAGTAAGCTGCCCCGCAAGCAGGCTGAATGCGTTACGCCGTGTAGACAAAGTGCACTCGCCTGTGCTATTTCGTAATTCGTCGTGATTGCGACATGACAAATGTTTGCCATTTTTATCAATAAGTGTGTGTGTGTTATGACTTCTACCATCTCGGTTTCGGTTGTTAAGGTAGAAATCAGGGGTCTACGTGGGTGATGTGTATGTCCAGTTGCTTTCTGGATGACTTTAAGTCATGACAATCATTAGTGATGAAAAAGTGTGTTTTCTGTCACCGACAAAATTTGGAACAATCTACCTTGTCACCTGGAGCCAAATCTAACAGAAGCCGTTGCAATGTGACTTTAAACGCGATAAACCGCACAAAACAACGAGAAATGAAATGCAATGTGTCATGAATATCAAACATTTTCGTATCCAGAGTTTTATTGGCACTCAGGTATCATTCGCTGGACATGCTGAAAATGCCGGGGGTAAGGACACAGGTCCTAGTACATTAGGGAGTGGAGGGACAGGCCTAAGGCCGATGAGCACGTCAGTTTTGCTGAGCTTAGTCTTTCCATCAAAAATAGTTTTCCACCAATTTTCCATCAAACTGTACACTCAATGTCACAAACTACGTCATGGTAATTTAAGCATCGCTGCGCTGTTACAGCCACAGTTATGGTCTGCGTTATACCTACGGTGTCTGAAATGGAGCTTCATAGTTTTCCATAGTTCCTAAAATGCAGATTTCTGCGTAGTTATAATGGGCACTTTGGAAATATCTGTTCCTCAATCCAGAACCACTAAGCAGAAATTCAATACTGCGTTGTTTTTTTTTCGAGGGCCGGGGTTACCTGGCTGGCGGGTCAATGCTGACACTGGAAGTCCTGCATAGCGGGATTGATTATTTTGGATTTGAGGCGCTGAGACTATCATGACGATATGACGACCTTGTTAAGTGTTTTTCAACAACTCCGATCCGAGCGCTGTTCGTGGAACAAAATCAAAACTTTGTAAAGCAGCATTTGGGCAGCGTACATATCGTGACCGGCCACAGCCTTTGTCCGCTATCCTGTTATGGGCATATTCACGTCCAGCCCATCACATGTGGACCTAGCCCAGCCCAGCTGTGGACCTAGGACCTAATGTTCACATGTCACGGAATCGTAAAAGAGAGCAAGGCGTGAAATACTCCTTCCATCGATCCGCACTGCACCATTATGATGTCCTGCGTTTTAACAGAGCGTGCGGCGCCAGTGTCTCATTGCGGCGGCGGTGGGCCGCTCACTGATGCGTCGCTACTTCGAATCCTGGGACTGTCGGACGTGCGGCACAGAAGCGGCCGGGTGTCCGGCGCAGCTTGTCAGACAGGAGCCGCTCTCCGGCACAGGAGCCCGCTGCGTGTCCGGCACTGGACCGGCGGCGTGTCCGGCAGAGGAGAGGCCGCATGCCAGGCACAGGAGCAGCCATCGTGCACTAGGGCGAGCGTGTGTCCGTCACGGAGGGGCCGCGTGCTGGTACAGGAACAGCCGTCCAGCACTGGAGTGGGCGCACGTTCGGCAGTGGAGCTGTCGCGTGTTCAGCGCAGGAGAGGCAGCGTGTACGGTACAGGCGAAGCCGTAAGTCCGGCACAGATAAGGCCGCGTGTACAGCGCTGGAGCGGGTGCGTGTCCGGTACTAGCGCACGTTCGAGCTTGTCGGGCACAGGAAAGGCCGCGTGTCCGAGGCAGGGCTGGAAAGCGTTGGCGGTCGGCTGCGGAACGTTTAATCCTCGTCCTAATTGGCGTTATTCATAGCGCGGACTGATGGTGGTGGGGGCAATGGACTAGCCAGTGGTACCGCTGGTGGATTCGGAAGGTTGATCCGAACCCCCTGCCGTTTCCGAACGAAGAAAGATCCTCGCGGAAACTAGGAACTAAGCGCAACTAAGAAACTCGCGGAACTAAGAAAGGTTTCGCGGAAAATTCAGCGGATAGGCCTTAACAACAGCTTGCGATTAGTTATAAGTTGCATGCTGTTAAGCCAATAATTGATCCTGCTAAGCCAGATCAAAGGTAAAATGTCCTGAAAATCGTGTTTTTTTCATTTATCATGTCATTATGCATCATGTCATGCCCTGTAGCTACACGGAGTTTAAGCAACCATGTTTCTTTACATCTTCATGATTTAGGAATCCTTTAATGTAACGGTGTCGGCACATCGCGCGCTTTCTGCGGCATCGTCGGTTTGTGGCGCGTGCCAGCCAGCGGATCGCCGTGCAGTGTTCCTAAATGGCAGTAGCTACTCAGAAAGCAAAATTGCCAGGAACATTTCAAAACACGCGCAATGGATGCCCAGGTGATACCAAAAGTTTGGGAGCAATTGTGCGACTTGCCGGAGAGGTATCCTCCGAAAACCTTCGGGGTAGGGAGTCTGGAAAGATTGACAGCCACAAACGTAGGAATGTCCTCACCCTTCTCTTGCATCAGCTTAGGCATGTCTTCGATGTTCTATTGATATGTTTTGGGTCCTTGATGTCCAATGGAACGTGATATATTGGTATCTCCACGAAGCTCGAACAAACGCTTCTTGAAGCCTTTGATCTCACATTCCTCGAAGTAGGACGTGCATAACTGGGCGACAGAATCAGTGAGTGGCAAGTCAACCTCTTTGGCCTTGTAACAGAGAAGCTCACCAAGTACCACCCTATACTCATTGTTGTAGAATGTCACTGTATGTCTTCGAGCTGTCCAAATACGAACACATAAAATGTTTTCAGATGCAGCAAGGCCATACCGACAAGCGAGAATGCTTTTGAGAAGTGTCACTGCATCCCACTTCTTAAAACAAGGTCCTTACACGGCTCATCAAAGCATGAGAAATAAATACCTTAAATCATTCTCACTTGCATGACTTACAGGAAGTTACTGCCTGGCACCGCGGCCTCTGACATGAAAACGCATCTTGATATTTCTGGGCGACACTCAACGTCAACCAATAGTTAAAAGCCACTTCATAAAGCGCGTGGATACAGAGCCCTTGTGAATGCTTCCGTGGACCGAACTGTCAGCCGACAAAGCACGATTCGCAGAGGCTTTCAAAGCATCAGCTTTCATGGCCAAGTGCCATAGGTGCCACTTTTTCAAAATCATTTCGCGTTTCAGATGGTCATTCTCGTTGTGTTCTAAAAATCGTTGCATCTAGCGCTTTGTCAAGGCTATGTAATTTACTGTAGGCTGTTCATTTGAAAAATGGTAATCCGAAATTTAACAGTGGGCAAATGTCGTCCGTTTGTGCTGTAACTTTGGTTCAGCTCTGCCTAGTATTTCCATTACCTTGTTGGTGACCATCAGTGCACTCAACCAGGATCGCCGTCGACTGCTCGTCGGCGATTTTTAGCAGAAACAATGGCGCGGGAAAAATTATGCCTGACATTATGTAGTAGTGATAAAGTTTGCCAAAGCTGCCGTATAAAGAGCAAGAACTCAGTGTGACGAGGGCCCAAGAGCTCAAAGAAGGGCTGGAAGCGGTGGAACTCGTACCAAGAAGACCTAACGAAAAGAAAAGGAGCTGGAACGGTACATCCATGAGAATATTCGGCCATCTCAGCGCAGTGCTGCAGAGAAGTTCGAAATCAGGTAGATTTATGTTCACAAGGGATCATGGAAGGTTAGCTTTCCGTTGCCACAAGGGAGAAACAAAACTTCACGCTACGGAGAAAAAAAGTGCACAAAAATGTCACTGTAGGCGTCTGAGGAATGGTGCGTCAAATCTACCACTTAACTCGACTGGAATTATGGACGATTAAGCCTATCTCCGTTTAAAGCATGACAGGTTCAACAAGAACAAATGAAACTGCGCTGAAACGAATATTGAAATCTCAGTGCGATGCATCACATTCCACAAGGCAGAAGTTGTCACCAATGGTCTTCATATAGACCGCTTGTTCCGAGAAAGGAACAACAAGCCGTTCTTCCTCCAAACGAACGCTATGGATCGAAATGTGCATATAGGTGCGTGTCTTCTACTTACCTTTATTCGTATACTTCATACAATAACGCGACGCTCCCAAGAAAATTAATTCCTGACCGGGCCTCGCATCGGCACATTATGTGCAGAACGCTTTGTACGAACTAAAAACAACAACAGAATGTTACTTGTTGGGAAAGATAATTCACAAGCAGTTCCCGACCTACGACACATCAAATGCGTCGTTTGGTATGTCTTGAACAACAAAGAGTACAGTGATAGCTAAAGATCCTTGAACAAAGCAGATCGATACCGCGAGTGTGAGTTTAACTCGCTCTGTACCTCAGCAGGTGTGCCCAAAATTTGAAGAATGTTAGACACAGAGTGCGGCCAAGCTCGACCGAGGGTACTCAGCTTTGCTGAACGTGCCTAGAAAGGTTCTTGTGGTTTTCTGTTTCCTCAACAAGGGACGCTTGCTTCAGTTGTATTTTTTAGTGACCAGTCCTTGATTTCGATGCTGATATCGTACAATGGAATTGTTAAAAGAAGTTATATAAAAAATGTTAAAGAAGTTAGGCTAAAAAGTTGTATTAAAAGTTATATTTCATTGCCAGTCCTGAACATTGTGCACGTATCTCTTGCAGTGTATTCCTGCCAAGCCATTTTGTTGCTATTGGCTAAGTACGATGGCAAGGCATAGGCGTCGGCAACCAAGCTTGTTAGCTCTACTTGGTCTCGAAGAGCAAGCGCCATTCATGCAAATGAGAAAGTTTGCGACGTCAAAAGCAGCTGTAGCCTTTGTAAAGATGCTGCTGTTATGGAAAATATCTTGCCGCATTTGCGCAGCCTGTCGGCGAGAAGCGGTCGGTGTAGGGCACTGCTGTCTTGCTGACGCTGCAGATTGTCAAAACTGACCATTGGTCGAAGTGAACATTACAAGTGTTAAAGGAACTGCTATTCCATCTTGGTTTGGAGTTAAGTTATGGGAGCGAGGCACGATGACTTGGAGAAAGTGACATGACAAATACAAAGCTTTATTTGCCAGCGCTACGTTTATGATATGCTAAAGGGAAGTGATTTGTTTGTGACTTGTTTTTGTTTGAAAGATACTTGCGGCTTAACATTGTCTGGGCATGTTCATCATGTTCATGTCATGTTCACGTTCATGATGGTGAAGTTGAAGTCCAGAACTTGTCTTGAAGCATGTCAGCATGCATTTTAGGATTTCAACGCGCCATTTTATCGTACCAGAGTGCGGTGTGGTCAAAGAATGACTTGCTGTATTGCATGCGTCCTGACACTTCTGCAGGCAAATTTGCCTCGCGTGTCTTCGAATACTCTCGCGTAAGGCTGCAGATGGATTGCTAATTAACCTTCATGCACGGGCGCTTACCGTGCTAACCGACGCTGATAGCAGCGCTCCTACACTCTAAGGAAGCTTTCAGATCAGATCGTGCTTCCTAACCAGATAAATCTTTCGTGCAAGGATATCAAAGAAATGTTATCCCCCGAGTGACGCATTTTTCCAAGAGCAGAGCTTTGTTGAACGGCAATCACCGAGTGTTCGCTCAAGAGCACAGAACTTCTGTATGGAGCAGCTCATCGTAGGTAAGAAAAGGTCACTTCAGCACATGGCAGGCCAAAACCAAACCATAAACATGATGTTCGCTCGGTAATGATAAGTCAAAACGTGTGGTACCCGCAGCTTAGTTTATTTCAGGGGAACATGTTTAAGCTGCTTTCTGGTGCAGTCCGCCAGTTGTTATTTGAGTTACCATATATATAATTGTCAACAAAGGATAGATATCGAGAGGATGATGTAATTCCATGTCGCTATAATGTAACCCCATGCAGAGCTCAAGCATTTACAAAGAAGTTCCAACATGTGGGACGTGCACTTGCCAAATTAGAGAGTTCTTCGTGGTAAAGACGGAAAAGGCCTTGTCTGTCCAACTGATTATAGACGCGGATTCATCGTAATTGACAATCGCATAGGTACTCATGCAGGAGTGGATCTAGAAGAAGGGGGCAACAGGAGCACATCCAGGACTTTGCGATGGGTGGGGCACAGCTCAATTTTTCGTTGAAATCCAGTTTAGCGTGACGCAGGCCTGCCAAATTTATTGCATTGCGTAAAACATCATTGCGCTGTTCTTGATCTACTTATTTTTACATGCCTTCTCAGACCTCCTAACGCTGGCATTTGCCGCGCGCATACTAAATGTAAATGTGCCTTTGCCCTTGGGGGCAACACGGGGAAAACTGTGTATTTGTTCTCCAAGCCTGCATTTTAATGTTTAAGTTGTCAAAGCTTGCCAAAAGGTATATTTTCCATGTCTTCACAAACATCTTTTTAAACGGCCGGTTCCATTTCCCTTAGGAATTGTCACCTGTGCAAACCGCTCAATGGAACGTGCACAATGTTTGATGTCCAGTTTGTAGTTTACAGTTTAAATCCACTATCTGCTGCTCAGAGCGCCGCATTTGCCGCGCCTATTTTAAGATCATAGCCGGCTTTGGTGATGCTATTTCGGTGCATTGCACCAGGTTGTTTTTAGTCACTTAGGCTGAATCTTTGTAGGCCATATTGTAGTATGTTGATGGGAGAGACAAATGCCTGCCTATTCGCCTTAAATACCTACCCAGTCGTGGGATAGGCATTTCAACAGTTCGGTACTAACCGCAACAATGCCCCCCATAGGAATTTAGACATAAGTCCATAAATCCATAATCCATAATTCATAAGAATTAAGTATTTCTGACCATAGCAGTCATGAGCTTTAAATTTAGACATCGGATTCTTCCGTCTGTCTGCGGCCATGGCCAAAGAAATTGAGCACACTCGATTGGTTTCTGTCCGCTTCACATGGACAAACTCAGAATTTTTATCCAAAGTCTAGCAGAAATCATACACCTCAGCTGCCCAACCGTCAGCTGCATCAACTCGGCGTATCATCGCACGGCACATCCAGTGGCGATGGCGGCGGAATGGCTTCCTGTTCTCAAATGTTTCGCCTAAACATGCCCACATGTCTGCACTGCGAAAATTTAAGCAATGCCGAAGGGGACACGAGGTGACCGGCGTTCAGACATTTCGGAGGCGCGGGTCGGCCTCCCTGATATTGACAGCTGTGGCGGACTCCATATTATCGTGATTATAGCAAGAGGCGGCTAGATTTGCGTGTGCAGCACTTTTCCACAGATTGTGATTGAATGTGCTACTGTTGAATTCATGGTTGAACTAATGATGATGAGTGTGATGATGTGCTGCCAGAAACACCACTGCGAAGATTATGTAATTACGCTGTCGGAAAGCAGAGGGTGCTGCATTTAGAACAGCGATTTCTACACTACACTTGTCATCATTAAAGGCAATGTTGCGCATTTGAAGATACTGAAGCAAGCATCAGGCATGCTGAAATAAGTTCGCTTATAACTGTGGGCATACTTTTAAGTGAAGGAGACTGCCCTAGACAGCACAGTTTCCTTGTTTATTAAATTCTGCTGCTCAATACTTCATTGTCTGATTACGTCATCATACTCTGCACAACACTAACTGAGCGCCAGTTGACGTCCAATATATTTGGAAATCGTGCTCACGAACGCCAGGTATGAACGACGCGATATGAGCATTTTCTTGGCTTTGATCGCGGCATGGCCAATGAAATCGCCGGATTTGCATGACGTTATTACGGCCTCATGAGAGTCTAGATAACCTTGAAATAGTCGGCACGAGATAGTCTGCACATCTTCGCGGGTGAGTAGCTGAGAAACCAGAAGGGTTTAGGTCTTAAGAAGGTCAGGGCTGTGAGCTGCACCGAATTAGCTTCAAGATGGCTATTTCAATTCAAACCCCATACAAATATGGAACACTCGCTATTAGGTGGAGACTCTTCAATCCACCTGCGTTATCACTCAAAAATATGCGCACGGACGATGCACTTTTTAAAAGGTAGCATTCGTTCTTGCCACCGTTCGGTGCCGGGCTGCACGGCACCGTCCCAGGTCGAGACACCACGCCGTCCTGGCTCATCTCGGACGTTACCCCTGGCGTCCAGCTGGGCCCTGCAGTAGCCACTCCAGCCCGAGAGAGCAGCCGTATCATCTCATATCATCGGCCGTTTATCTTGCTGAAGCGGTTCCGCGGGCGGGCGGCGCTCGTAACAGGTGCATGAACAGCAAACAATCTCCCCTCGACGTCGGGCCTTTGTCGGCGCCGACGTATGAGCCCAATAAGCGGCAGTCGGCAGCATCGTCGGCCGATTATGAACCGTCACCGGCCCGCCGAATGCAGCGATATTGGCCGGCCCGCTTTTGTCATCATGTCAACTAGATTAGATTTGTGGACAAATGTCTATGGAATTATCGCCGGTGCTGCCGCCCAGCGGTCGGGCGCCGAACAAAGGCAGCTCGTCGCGCGCCGGCCGGCGGCCGACAAAAAAAAAAACACGACTAATCCGGGCTCAGAATGCGGAGCGCCGCGGCGTGGAATGTGACTTCGTCAATGGACGGCGCGCCGCGCGGACCGCGCGGACAATTAGACGGTTCGGTGTTCATTACACGGGCGCACGCGGCGGAAAATCTGCGGTCACAACATTGACGTGGCGCTGCATTCAGCGGCCGTGTTTGTCACCGGGATTTCTGCATACCGAGATTGGCCGGGGCTCGGCCGGTCCGGCCGGCCCAGTCCACTGTTGGTCGGCGATTGGCCGGAGCGGTCGACCGGCAAAGTGAGCCGGCTGCATATCTGTCCGCCCGGCAGCCGGCTGATGGGATTCGGCGGTGTCCCAGCCACTGACCGAATTGTTGTCCCAAGTGGCGCTTTGTCGGAGTCTGTCAAATATTTAACCGCAAATTCCTGGTACCCGGCCACACCGAAACGAGACAAATCGCAGCCACTTCACTGAATGATCTGGTGCCTGACTTAGTTTAGCTTAGCGAGGATCAGGTATGACGCCGGAACGCCAGTTGGGTCACAAACGAAAGAAGCACGCCGATCGTCTGAAGTTAGGAAGGAACACAGACGGAAAAAGGCAAAACAGCCCAGGTCAGGGGCGCCACTGACAAATTTGGGGGTCCTTTCCCCTCCCCTTTTCCTGATGTTGATATGAGCCCAGGCAATGCTGACCATCATGATTCTCTCCTGGTGCTGAGGACGAACGGGGAAGCGGAGCCCCTTAACTTATACTCCAGGAATATTCGATACACACATGTGTACATGCAGTTCATACAGGTAGTACAAAAGGCATAGAGGGACATGTATCCTTACCTAGAATATATAGTACACGGCCTTTAGTACATCAAGGGTTATCAGGCCTAGCCAAGCTGTCCATGCACATTTTCCGTCAGGATAAACCAACGGAATCTTCGGAATCTCGGGGATACAGCGCCGGTCGAATTTTCCAGTCTACTGCTCATGCTAATTTGAAGCGGGGTAGGGATGTCCCACCCCGCTGAGATATCCAATCAGAAGCGGACGCCCCTGAACCAGTGCAAGAGCTCAGCATAGCGGGCAGAGAAACAGAGTTTGGCGGATGGCGGCGGAACGGAAGGCTGTAGGAATGGAGACAGAGAAAGGGAGTCTCTTCTACTAATGTACTAAGCGATATTAATTTCGACGCATTGCGGGAAGGCACTCAGCAAAAAAGAGCAGGTAGCAGACATTTTGAATCATTTATCTCTTGACTGAGAATGATGGCTGGCAGCGTTATGTTAAAAGAGATGATCATTAAGCAGCCTAAGTCTACCGTCTTAAGACAAGGAAATAGGTCCAAAATGGTAACATCAGTTCTATTTTCGCTCCAGATGCTCGCCCATATTGTTTCTTGCATTCGTATAAATGTTTTACTGCTGTATTTCATTGTTTGAGTACATTACATAGGAGACATATTTAAAAGATGGTCATACACTTAAAAAAACAGCAAATGCTAAAGTCCAGATCAACTGGCTCCATCAAGACCGCCAAAAACCACCTCACTACAGACGGCTTTGAATAGCTCGAAGCAAACTATCCGATAGGCACTTGCGAACATCGATACATGTGATCTGTGAAATATCGCGTCGGGTCAGCAGAGATGAAGTTGCATTTGTACTGTTGAATTGCCCCATGCCGCTATGACAAGAACCAAACAATTTACATCAAGGTCCGAGGCCTCGTCGAAGAGCGAGGGTAACTCAACGATGACGACCGGGCATTTTTGGGCCCCGAGGGCACGCCAGGTGCGGGCGCACGCGCCTGAAATTCTCATCAGATATGAGTTTACTTCTGGCTTAATTTTGTGTTAACAAATCAGCTCCGCGGCTCAGCCCCTGAATGCACTGGCGAGCCGTCGCAGTGCAGCGGACAGCTAACATACATACGCACGGAAGGGCACTTTGAGTTCGATATAACAACAGAATTATCTCCTGATGACGTTTGGCGGCTACCTGTGCACAATATGCCCACAGCAGCAGCTAAAAGTTGGTTCCATCCATTTTTCCATAGGTGCAGGAACGTTTCAAAAATTGGGGGCCAGGCTCAGGGTCCTTCATCTGGGAAGCAAACCCGCTGACCGCGGAGAGGGGGAGGGGTAGGGATGGAGGACGTTATATGCGCTTAATTCATATAACACATTTTGGAGACATGTAAATGTTCTGGTTACCACACTTTATACACACCTACAACTATTTTCTGTAGCATGGGAATACGTGTTGTATTTCTGGTGCACAATCTTTCTGCTCGACTCATCTATACCATTCGATAAATAGGACTACCTAGCTTATGAAGATTATTCCTCCATTTCAACATCCTTTCCCCTGGGGAAGCGAAATTCCATGGCGTGGAAGGAATTTGGCTTAATGAAGAAGCGTCTACCTCCACAGTTCAGGTGTACTGGGTATACGACCTGGGTACAGGCTGGTCACAATGTCGAATTCAAATCAATGGCTCATAGAACGCTAGAGTTTTAGTGCGTTTGGATCTCGCCGACCGTTTTTCAAGAGAAAGGTTTCTGTCACAGTATTTTAGGCAGGCACAAATTTGGAAGCTTAAAACACTGCCCGCCAATCTGGAAATCGAACGTGGTTAAGTGGTGATCGAAAGTGCCGGCACCGTCTTGAAGACTAACTGTAAGTAAAATTTGGATTTGAAACTTTTGAGTACGATATGGCTAACGCATGAGGAGCTAGCGCAGTTCATGATATCCTGTAAGGCGACAGCACAGTGAACAATACGGGTGATTCGTGTAAGGCACAAACACAACGCAACCACACACCGCAATTTGTTCTTGGTTTAATCAGGCTTTTCTTGAAATGCCCAATGCTTTTCTAGTCTTTCACTTCGAGCGAAATCGCAAAATCGGGGCATTTCAAGTGGTGCCTAAAACTTCAACCAGATAGCGTAATAGCGGTAATTTTGCCGGAAGTTAGTGAAACCTCGGCATTAAATAAAAACCTAGTTTTTACCTGACACACTGGACTACGCCAAAAGCCTATGACAGATCATCTTAAACTCCTTAAACCTATGCTGAGGGACTAGCAGTCAGGCAAAAGAACCGAGACTATAGGAAAAGACAGAACGGAGTCTTTTGTTTTCGAGTAATGTGGATTTCACCCCCAAATGTCGCCGTTCTCCGAACATGGTAGAATAAGATACTGTCATTTACCATATGAGACACCTTTGTCCAGTGTGGTTTGAGAAAGATGGCTGATGAGCTATGTAAATCGGCAGTCATGTTCAAGATGGCACAAAAGTAAGCTGAACACAACTTAAATCTGAAAAAAGTGGGGGGATGGCAGTTTAAGGGAATGTCCCACAATTGAGGACAATGAAGCAGGCATCAGATGCGATGAAATAAACTCACTAATAACGATAAGCTAGCCTAATTTACAGCGGAAAAGACTGCTCTAGGCTACGAAATTTCTCTGTTCAGTAAATCTGCCCCTAATGACGTGATTGTTTGGTTACGTGATCGTACCTTAAACAACATTGGTAGAACGCCAGTTTTTTTAGTTTGATCACATTTGGTTAATTCCCGAGCATCCTGACGTTTAAATCTGTACTTGTTTGTGTTCGAACAATGCAACAAAATGTCATACACGCGGTACCAGATCGCGACAACGCCACCTCCCGCCGCGGGCGCCGCCCCGCGAGCCACCGCATCAACCACCGCGGAGCAACATTCCGCCGTCCGCCGCCCGTGCGAGCGCGCGAGACGGCCAGCTGTAGACTCCGCCAGGTCGCTGGGCGGGACAGTCAGCCACACCCCCAGCCGGCAGCCCGGATAGAGGGCCAGTTGACGGCCGATATATCTGGAAATTGTGCTCACCAACGCCATACGTGGTCGACTCGGCAATAAGCTTTTCCTTGGCCTTGATCGCCACATGGCTAATGGAATGGCAGGATTTGAATGACGTTATTATGACATCATTTAAATCCTGTCATAGTTGCCCGGGTGACCTTAGAATAGTCTCCCCGAAATAGTCTGCACATCTTCACTGGCGTCTAGCTCAGAAACTAGAGCGGAAAAAGTCTTAGCACACGGCCGGGCGGCCGGTTGGACACCCTTTGCTCGGGTAGGGGCCAATTTGACCCCCTGAAATCTCAGGAACTAAGAAAGTTAGATACACCAAATTTGTAGGGCTGTGTTGGCCTGTACCTGAAATCACTTAGGTCAAAGTTTGAAATTTCTAGGCCATGACCTTCGGGTTAGATAATTTTCAAACAAAGTAAATTTTCAACCTGATCACCAGTGTTCCCGGAACCTGGATACCTGTCGTAAGCAAAGCACCACATGCTCATTTGAGGTCATCGTCCTGGTGTGATATT
This sequence comes from Pollicipes pollicipes, assembly GCF_011947565.3. NCBI lineage: Eukaryota > Metazoa > Arthropoda > Thecostraca > Pollicipedomorpha > Pollicipedidae > Pollicipes > Pollicipes pollicipes. Next base: position 57,524,902 of record NW_023597054.1, on the reverse strand, counting down.
TCGAAGGTCATGGTGACCCAAATCAAACAAGGCTGCTTTGAGTATTGCAGTTGAAGAAGCGACAAAGATTACGCTAGGTAGCATCTTTTTAAAATGAAAGTGTTGACCCGGGTCATTTTAAGTCGGGGACCTATTTTGACCTTTGAGACGCTCATGTAAGATGAAAAATGTGGCTCCTGTCATCAATAAATTCGAAATGGGCATCAGAAGCTACCTCATACAGCAAGCCTTAGAGTAATAAGGCAGATTGGTTTTGACGTCGGTCTAACCTTTGAAACTAACCTTAGGTCAATGGAATTTGCTCATTCAATTGCTATGTTGCGGAAGAAAGTATCTGAGAGATGTATGACTTCGTCTAACACTCCGTTGCTGCATCAGGTTGAACGATTCCCTAGAAAATGACTTCGCAGAATCCATGGCCTGACTTTGACCTGCCGTGGTCAGCGACCTTGCAAGGTACATCTAAATGCTTAATATAAAGCGATCCGCTATTCAATTGTCTATAGCTATGCAAAATTTGGCATGGCCACGCCGTGGCGTCCGGAAATCATTCCGGGAAAACCTTTTACCGTCACCCGAACGCGTTGTTAAACCTTTGACCGTGCACTCCAGCGAATTATCTTCAAGATGGCTAGTTCAGGATACAAATGTGGAACACGCCTTTAATGCTGCCCGCCTTCTATTGAAAAGTGGGTGGGTGCACGCTTCCCTTACCCACCTCCCACCCTGTTCCTGCATCCCTGGTTTGACCACGCCAGCCGCATCCGAAGCGGTCTTCAAACTGATGGATGGACGGGCCAGCGCCGGGTGCAGTCGCGAACAACACGGAGCACACCGAATACTTCCGTCGGAACCCGAGACTGGCGGTGAGACAATGCGCTCGCGCGCCGTGTCCGTCGCCGGGGCGCCGCCGCCCGTCAGCTGACTGCACGCCCAGTTTTTGCACGGCCCAGCGGCGGAGCGGGGAACGCCGCGGCCGTTTATCCCTGTGGGAAGGGTTCTGGTTTCAGCCCTGCACGCTACCGCCATGGTGACAGATATCCGAGCGCTGTCGGCCCGCGGCTGACTTCCTCCAACGTTGCTGCAGGGCCGACGCACGAGACCTGGCCCGGCGACGTTGGTCAGCAGGAGACATGAGGGGGCAGAAGACTGCCGAGATGCGGTTCGTCCGTGTCGGGTTACGCTGCCCTACTGCCCTGCGAACTTTGTGCAGATATTGATAGAGATGGACACAGAATGTGCTATGACAGGTGCGACCAAACCAGCTTTTATTCGAATGATCATGACTTCATAAACTGACCTTTGAGAGATGATCGCGTACTGGTTGGCGAGGCGGCACCCTCTCTTGGTGAGGTCTGCGCAACACTAACAGAAATGTTAGTAAGGTGCATTCGCCTCACAACAATTTCTGAGCATTTTGCATCCCTGTTATCAGGAGTTTGAAGCCATCAATACATGACTTTCCTCGTGGTGACAGGTCACAAATCCCTTACACACGTCATCACCATGTTTCCTAACGCTCATAAGTTTTAAACCTGAGCTGCTTGGATCCCTGATGGGTCCAAAATAACAGGGAATTTTTGTAGTGTCATGAAAGCCAGGGGCCACCAAAAGCGGAAATGAATAAACATGTCCACCGTGGCCCGTGCTTAACCCCTTGGCGACAAAGATGAGCCGTTTATTTCAACAGTTTGGCCCCCAGAGCACCAGCGTGTATGCCAGGTCATCGGCTCCTACCCAGCTGTAAAATTCTGAAGCCCTCCTCGGTCACGGGGGCGTCACCAAAAGTCAATAATCCGTGTGGTCGTTTGGATTGGTGGTCACCTGAGATGGCCAGGCCGCTGGTGGACCCTTCCACACCCCCTTTCTTCCTTCCCCACACGGTTTACCGACAAATCCCAGTGATCGGTTGACGAAACGACACGACAAAGACAAGCGCGGTGTCATTAACGTGTCGCAAACGCACTCGCGATATTGTGTTGTGAATCGGACTGAACTTGACATAACGCGATTGGAAGTGAGACAGCTCTGAAAGAGCCCACCGACGTGTGCGTGGCTTCGGCAACGCACAGACCCAACGGCTTTTTGTGCGCCGCGGCGATGGGACGGGATTGGGATGCAGCCCGCGCAATGAAGTGTCGAAACATGTTGAAACACGAAGTGCTGTCGGGCGTGGCATCGACATTGATGATCACAACAGAGTAAATGTATGCTAGGGAGTGCCAGGGAGACATCCGCACACTCACCGCTATGTCCCTAAACCACCCTGCGATAACAGCCCCCCCCCCCCCCCCCAAGCGCTCCATCCCCTGCCGCCGCCTTGTCACCGTACCGCCCCTTGGAAACATGGCTGACCGCTCTGTTGACCCGGCCCCCCCGCCTCCGGCGTCGTCAGACCCTAAACACGGCAAGACCCGTCCCCACGTCCCAGTTCGTCCGCCCCGCCACGCCGCGCCACCTGTCGCCACCGGGGGCGGGCCAGACTCAATTAGAGTCGCGCCGGCCAGGCGGCCATCAGCGCCCGGCATCGGCAGCGTCGCCTCCCGCACAGCGACACGGTATAGACGGCCTTGTCGCCGCCCTAATGGACTGCGCGACACGGCCGGTGCGACAGACCGCCGCCGCCGGCCGCCGCGGGGACAGGTCGCCGCCGCCAGCCGCCGCCGCCGCCGCCGCCGCCGCGGGGAAAGGTCGCCGCCGCCGCGGGGACAGGTCGCCGCCGCCGCGGGGACCAGACCGCCGCCGCCGCCGCCGCCGGGGACAGACCGCCGCCGCCGCGCCGCCGCGGGGACAGGTCGCTGCCGCCGCGGGGACAGGTCGCCGCCGCCCGCCGCCGCGGGGGACAGGTCGCCGCCGCCGCCGCCGCGGGGACAGGTCGCTGCCGCCGCCGCCGCCGCCGCCGCCGCCGCCGCCGCCGAGGGGACAGGTCGCCGCCGCCGCCGCCGCGGGGCAGGTCGCCGCTGCCGCCGCCGCGGGGACAGGTCGCCGCCGCCGCCGCCGCCGCCGCCGCCGCGGGGACAGGTCGCCGCCGCCGGCCGCCGCCGCCGATGCCAATCGGGAGGACCGCCGGCCGCAGGGGCGGGGCCGGCCGGGACGCCGCCGGTCACGGCTTGTTCGCGTCTGGCGACGGCGGTTATTAGTGCTGATTGGCCGATGAACGATCGGGCGATAGGGTTACCGTTTGTTTGCTATGTGGTACGCGGGACGGTTCTCAGTCTGGAATGAAACGGTCTGGCAGTCATGACCATAGGTTTTTCAGAAGGGCCTGACCGACATGGTTTTTGGGCGACACATAGAAAAAGTCGCGGAATACACTCCTGATTTATTTGGTGCCTTTTTAAAAGAGTTCTGTTCACACTGTTATCATCCTGTAAAGTTCGGGCTCATGACCCACTGGGAGACGCTCACTGACAAAACACTGACGGCATTGTTTTAAGCCATACTTTCACGGCCAAGAATGAAAAGGAAAGAGGCAATATTTCAGGTGTTCAGGGCTTGCTGGAGCTGGAAGCTTTTGTTTTAAAGCACGGCTTTCTGCCAGTGCTGACAAAATAAATGACAAGCCAGTTTGTTGGGGATTCCTCAAGGTTCATTTAAGCCTGGCTCAGACAGGAATCTTAACTAAATTGGAACTGGGGGGAAGGGATGGGATATGTACCTTCCTCCCCCCCCCCCCCCCTCTGTCTCTCGTGAGAATGGAGAGAAAAAATGAAGCGTCCTACGACTGCTTACATAGTTTTGAACAATTTTACTTAGATTATTGTTAAAAACCGATGCCACGGTCATATAAGCCCTTTTCACAGCAGTTTTTATTCGACTCGTAATGTTAATATTCACGGTTTTCTATGAAATAGCCACCGGTTTCCACTCATGCGTTCCACTGATCATGCACGCTCGGGCAAACATCACGGATCCGCCAGGTCTCGGATGTTTCTCAGGATTTATGTCGGATCTCGGTAACCTGGGCAGGCAGCGGTTTTCATTTAGCTGGCTCTGCGCCCTGTGACCCGCAGGGCCACTAGTATTTGGCCGGGAGTTGGTAATGCCACCCGGTTAAGGGCTGCTCTCAACTGAAACACGCTGGGGCATGAGCTAAGAGAGGTTGGGCCATGACAGCTCTGCGCTTTTGAAGCGCAATTCACTGTGACTAATATGCGACCCTGAATTATTAGGTTTATTAAAGCATTTGCCATCAATCATCACATATGTAAAGCACTGCTATAGTTCAAGTTTATCCGGCAAAACAATATATTTCGTCAAGTCCGTGTCGGACTTTGCTCCCCAGCAAGTGAATTCGCTCTCTCCGCCTGGTGCCTCTGGTCGAAGGAATTCATGGCGTTGGAAACAAAATCTTAGCCAACGTGACGGTGAACTACCGGTGACCGTTCCAGAAATATTCGAAAACACATGAAACTTGAGGAGCCTTTGGACACATCATTCCACCCTTTGCCATTGCACTCACAAACCATTGAGCAAACGCCTAGCTTAAGTATGAAATCCCAGGTGCAAATGGCTAGCACACATCAAAACTAATCCCACAGATTACTGAACTTGTCGCCCGGGTACGCATTATCTCAAAGCACATCAATTATTGACTAATAGTATGCGAAGATACAAGACGTGACTGCGCACCCTGTGCATGGACAGATAAAACAAGACACCAAAACTCGCAGAAGATGCCAACAAAGTGTTTGCTGTCGCAGCAATTACCGTGCAGAAAAAGAAGAAAGAAAACATTCCATTGCAGTAACTTACCCAGTGTGCCGTGTACCAGAATATCGTACCACTAAATTCCTAATAAAGTTATGCTAATCCTGTTCGCATGTAAAAACACCATTATATCTTATCTGAAGTATTAATACCCTGGACGCCTTGCCAGAAGATTCCAATGCGTAATCACAGGCGGGATATCCGGCCGCATAATTCCCAATGGCAAAACAGTGCATGCAGCGCAATATTATGCAGACAATATGGCACAAGTAATGCTGCCACCCAAGACTTCCACAGAAATGTAACTAAAGCCATTAGCATATGAGTTGTCTAGTAAGGGGCTACTTGATCAGTCATAGGGTCGGATGTTTATATAGTACGCATAATACGCATACGCATATGCAACACTAAAGGTCTGTTTCTTTCACACAATACTTTACCCACATACCATACACAGTTGTGACATCAATAACAAATTCATACAAAATCACACATCGCCGTCATACATCGTCATGCAAACATCAAGGGGTGCACCACTTCGATCCCGTTATACCAGCAGTATACCACACATCAGGGAAATGCTCGCACCGACATGAAGGAAAGGCTATCACTAGTGGCGCATAGCTTACAAGAGCAGACTGCACACGCACTGGCAATATGGGCAGTTAACGTTCATGAATCCCTGTTAATTTCAACAGCATGCATCACAAATCACAGCTGTCCATCGCGCAAACTGGTCATTTTAGTAGGCAGAAATCAGAACGCATGCTGGCTGATGGCAGTGTATGGTCGGAACCGCAGCAAAATACCGATACTCTCTAATGCTCTCCTGGCTAATGCGTTATTTTACTCCTCTGTGTAGTCACTGTTTCAGCGATCTTCCGTTCGGTGGATTTCTACGCTTTCCTTGAGGCTGCCATTTTTGGATAAGTTTCTGTTCTCGGTAAATGTACCGAAGTCCATGACTAATCAAGGACCTGGAAGCGCAGTCGATCTGACGCTCGCCAATATACCAGCCGTAATTGCCGCTGTCCGGGCGATACAGTGAGGTCGGCTCCAACCACTTAAACCGATTCAGCTCGTTCAAAATCAATTCACGCGCCGTGGGAGCCAGCATCGCTTCCGCAGCTTCCTGATTATCCAGTCAGCGGGCAGCGGACCCGCGCGGTGGCACGAGAATGCGCTGACCGTCCTCCGCCTCGCAGCAGCAATTCAAACAATTTATTAAGTTGAATTCTTGCCGTGTTTATTCATTAATATCCATTACCTGTGGCATCCCTCCGACGGCCATTCATCATGTAATTAGACAGCTTTCAAGAAAACAATCGGCCACCAGCGGCAGGAAGTCCCACCAGGCCGCGCGTGCTGCACCGCGCGGCGGGGCGCGAGGCCATCGCTCAGAGGCACGTGCGACGCGCCCACCGTCAGCCGGCCGCGGCGCCGGTTAGGGACAGCGGCTCGTGCCGGACGACAGACACTGGTGCTGCGATGAGCTGACTGGCCGCCGTAGTCCGCGCTGTAGAACGTGGCGACGGAACCGCTGCGTGCCACCGCACGTGCGGATGAAGTCCCCACCCGTGGTCACGCACGTGCTCTTGGCGTGTCCGGCAGCGCAGCTTTTTGCTGTCTGTTGTAGCTTAAAGGTTAAAGTATGGTATATGTTAAGGTTCATATCCAAGCGCAGTCCACGTGAGTTCGATGCATGGCGACTGAAATTTGCAATTGGCACGGTATATACTCATGCAGTAACAATGCATGTGAATGAACTAAATATAATTGACTTCACCAGTGATGCGATTCAAACCGACAGCGTGGATGCCCGGAAGCCATGCGTCCTGATTTTTGCTACCGGCATTCCCCTCACTGTGCTGTTTATATACATGGCACGTGGTGTTTCCAGCAAAATGAATAATGGGTTGTCGCTGGGACGAGTGTTCTTTTCAACGTTCCCCGACGCGGGTGATAACCAGTCAACGTTATTGGTCACGGACAGTTCCCTTAAACGATGGAGCTGGCAAACCTCGTTGGGGATGTCAACACATTGTGTAGCGGTTCAATATCGGGTACGCTCTGGTAGGCCGGCGCAATTTATCACACGTCTATTGGTTTTCCCTTCTGTTCACCCGACTTTACAGTGGGACGGCTGGTATCACTAAGAGAACTGATACCAACTCCTGTACAGCACGATTGCGTACAATTTAGTTCCACGGGAAGCCTGTTCCACAGACATTTACACACGTATCTTAGATGATTAAGAGATCAGTGATCAGTGGCATGTGGCCGGAAGGAACTCTAGACTGCTTATCACAAAATTATGTCCAAAGGAATCCAGAAATGTACATGAAAAAAATGTTCACTGACAATCTTATACAGGTCATGATATTATCTCCTAGTGACTCAAAGCGCGCCTGAGCACAGCAACGCTCATGGCCATGGACCAATGGGACCCACCTTCCTTTCCCATTGGCCGAGCGGCCGTAAGCCATGCGTAACTCAAATCAGTCAGGGTATCATGATGGTGAAAATTTATCCCAAATGCAGAGGACCCCGGAAGCGATGAAAGTCCCAAAATTGTTATTGTTTCCTGACGATTGCTGGGGCTGCAAGGAGAGGAAAGAGGCTTGGGATGGCAGGCACCACACAGGCTACAGAAAACGATAATAGGCTGGGGATGACAGTCACTGGGCAGGCTAGGGATGACAGACACTGCGCAGTAGGGTGTGGCATAAGTAGCAAAACCAAGTGAGACAAAGATGTCCTTTGGTGATGGAGCCCAAAAGTATGCGGCATAGCAAAAGTTCTTCCCAAAAAGTTAAATTTGTGACGCGCGAGGCGATCGAAATATCGCCTTAAACCGACGCACGAGGCGATCGAAATATCGCCTTAAACCGACGCACAAGGCGATCGAAATATCGCCTTAAACCGACGCACGAGGCGATCGAAATATCGCCTTAAACCGACGCACGACGCGATCGAAATATCACCTTAAACCGACGCACGAGGCGATCGAAATATCGCCTTAAACCGACGCACGAGGCGATCGAAATATCGCCTTAAACCGACGCACGAGGCGATCGAAATATCGCCTTAAACCGAAGCACGAGGCGATCGAAATATCGCCTTAAACCGACGCGCGGCGTTGCAGTCACTGTGTGCTGGGCGTCGTCGGCCGCCGCAGGTAACACCCATCCGCAGGCGGTGAGAGATACAAAATAGCTTCGCGTGTGGAAACAGCGTTACTGAGCGCTTCTTAAGCCGTCGTACGAAAATGTTCTCACCTAAGGTCAAATATGCGGATCAGGCGCTTCCCGATTGATTACCATGTGGCAAAAACTTTTCATGTGGTCGATTATGAACCCGTCGTACGAGCTGCTGTTTGGCATAATAGCTGTTTGGCAACGCTTTGCTGGTGTTCTTCCCGATATACATTTCATAATTAATCCACCAGGCACCAGTAGTGCGGAAAGTGGCAAGATTGGGACTTGTTGGAGGATGATCCAGCGCTTCATATAGGTGGCACTAATATCGAATACGATTTTCTTGGCTTGTCGAAGAAAGACCGCCTTCGCTTCACGAATATCAGCATTGGTGCAATGCGACAGGCCTGAAAGTTTATTATTAATATATATGCCAAGGAAAAACTTTGTCTCGGTTGATTCCAAGAAACTCACCCCCTCGATGACACCCTACTGCGCAGGCTGCAGGTACAGGGAAGAGGCTGGGGATGACGGGCACTGGGCAGGCTGCAGGGAGGATGAAGAGGCTGGGAGTGACGGGCACTGCGCAGGCTGCAGGGAGAGGGAAGAGGCTGGGGGTGACAGGCACTGCGTATCAACCCCCTCCCCCCCTAAGGCAAGGAATCTGGAGACAATATTGAGCCAAGAGACCGTTAAGGGTTCCCAGATTGCTAAGTCACACAGTGACGCAGCCAAAAGCCATGTTAGAGCACTTCCATGTTTTGCAACTTCTCAGACCTCAAAGTCCCAGCTCTTATGACTGATATTGCATATTTCGCATCTTGATATGTTTATTCATATGCGGAGGTTACGACAATCAGAGCAACAAGACAACGGGATGTATGACTTCAGATCAGGATGGCCATAAGATGATTGAGAAGCTCCTGTACCATCTTGATGCAAGTACCCCGCCCGTTTTTGTGAGGCTTCGCGCCAATCCCTATTCCATCCCACTTGACGTTCCGCTTTCTCCTGTAACCCTCCTACTTTCTCCCTGGTGTTGCCATGTTGGCAGTTGCCTTTGCATTCACTCGTCTATCTCTTGAAACGATGATGAAATATAAATGTGATGAAGGCAGCTGCCTAATAACCGAGCTTCTCATGTGGGTACGGTGACCGTAGGAGTGACTGTTGGACATGAACCGATTCGGTTGTGTGCTGAGATGACGCACTGCTGAGCTGAACTACAGCGAGCGCTAACTCACCATACTATCGGTTTAAATCCCACCGTCGGATTCCCGGAGCGAGCATTCTTGGGCTTCCGCAGACCACAGACAGAGACAGAGAGAAAGAGAGACCTCAGCTCGGCCGCGGGACCTGAAACAGCCCCTACAGGGCTCATTCGGAGCGGGTGGCGCGTCTCAGCGGTATCGACGGCATCGGCCTCTTTGGGCCGCGTGCCGCTACCACTCGTGACCCAGGTGTGAATCACCTGAGCCGCCGTCTAATGAGATTCCCGCCGATTAATTTGGCGGGAATCACAGGGGCACGCTCGCGTGTCGATCAAAGGGGCCGCCGCCCTCGTCCGGCCTTTACGACCGGCCGGCGCGCGGCAATTTCCACACAACGGCGCTCGTTGAGCTCCTTCTCATGGGCCGCGTCTAATGGAGTGCAAAAGCACACGGGCTTTTAGTTTTACAGCGTGCCGACGGCGACCGCGTTGGAATTACAGGCGCACCGCACGCCGCTCAGCGACCTGCTTCTCTCTGCGTCAGCGAAGCCCGACCGGATCAGCTTTGTCCGACCGGGTCAGCTCTGTCCTCTTGCAGCGAAGCCCATCCGGGTCAGCTCTGTCCTCTTGCAGCGGAGACTGACTGAGTCAGCTCTGTCCTCTTGCAGTCGAACCTGACCGGGTCAGCTCTGTCCTCCTGCAGCGGAGCCAGACCGGGTCAGCTCTGTCCTCTTGTAGTGGAGCCTGACCGGGTCAGCTCTGTCCTCTTGCAGTGGAGCCTGACCGGGTCAGCCCTGTCCTCCTGCAGTAGGCACGGGCTTGGCTTCCGCATCAGCTCCTGCAGAGGCCAGCAGGTGGTGGCGGTAGGGCTGACGCCAGGGTCAGGTGACCGCCACCTCCGCGGGCGTGCTGAAGCAGAGGCCCCCGTTCGCCGCCGACCGGCTGGTGACGTCACACGGCACGCTCACCCTCGGCGGGCCCGCAAAGTCCAGGCGAAATGTGTGCCAGCGAGATGCTGGGGCTGCGGGCGCCGGGATTTTGCGGGCGCAATACGGGGGGGCTATCAATACCGGGATTTTGCCGGCCCGATGCTTAGGCCGCCAATACCGGGATTTTGCGGGCGCGATGCTCTGGGCTGCCAATATCGAGATTTTGCCGGGGCCGGGGAGCGCTCGCTGCGTTAGATCCGTCCTAAGCCGGAATGAGTGGCTGCACGGGCAAAACCTGGCCGACTTAGGCCAGAACCTATGCATGTAGGTTGGTGCTGGTTTGAGGAAATAACCGCGCTTTCAATGTGTGTACATGCTTAACATCAGGAGACGCCAGGACGTAACTGACTGCGATCGGACGGATACTACCATTGTCCCGTCAGGGGGAGGCTTTGTTTACGCCACTACCAAAATTCGCACGGCTCTCTGCAAGAGAAGGACTGTGATGGATGAGTTGAGAGTGGGAGATATGGGCTATTCTGATAGTGCGAAGCCCGTGTTCCACCCCCATGCTAAAGGCGCAAAGCAGTATGGCATTGTATGGTGTACGTAAGCATTTAACAATATTTACCATATGCTTACGTTGTTGTGTGAGCTCGCACCTTCCTTAGTTTAACCGTTAGGACGATGAACATCCGACCTCTAGAACAGTCAGAAGCATAGTTTCGCAAAATGAGTTGGCGAGAGGCTGAATAGTGAAAATAGACGAAACCTTCCCAAATACGCCAACAAACTTTTTTTTGCCGGATTTGGCCCATTTCCTCTGAAAGCTGGGGGTGGGGGGTTGCAGCCCTTCCCTACACACTGAATAGGAGAATACTTTCCTGACGGCGGCAGAATACGTTCTATGCCTCAAAAAACGCGCTCGATCTCACACTTTTTTTTCGCAAAAAACAACTTTTGGTATGCCGGCCAGAACCACACATCGTACAGGAGGTCCTTCACAAGAGTGGTGGGATCAGGGTGTTCGCAACGTGTCATGCTTCGCAATGGCTCTGATCTCAAAGCCACTCTTGCCAAACGTTCCGTCAGATTTTTCTGAAAAGAATATACGGGTTTTGTACCCGCCTGTGTAAGTGCTCCTGAGCGACGTTTTCAGATCGTTCACCCGTGGGCTGAGGCCTAGCAAGCGTCTTATTAGGTCGCTGTGTGATCTAATTCACCTGTATCCCGCTGTGAGGCATCATGACTTGTCAATCACACATTAACATCGAACCCCTCCAGAAACGTCCGAGATAATAGAAAACAAAAAGCAGACATAATCCGGATAATGGTTAATTAGAAATGTGGTGATGGACACGTGTTGATGAGGTGAGACACATGATAATGGATGCCTTCTGCCGAGTGCACTTAATGAGATCGGGATAGCTGCGGAGGAGACACGTCCACCACAAGACAATAACGAAATCCCAACTAAGCTGCACAGGAGTTGCAGCGTTCGCAGATCTGGTTGCCTGTTCTGTCGCATGACATGAACGAAGTGAAACTTTTTCGATGAGGTTTCTCAGCAACGCTCTTCGTGGATGTAATGTTCACGATTCGGCTCAAGGGGATAGATCATTTAGAACACAGCCACCCTTCAAATTATGTGTCATAATGTCCGAAGTTGTTTCAGTTTGGTGTTGTCTGGTATGCATAAGTATTTCACCTAGTAATTTGTGGCATGAATGATCATCTCAGACCATCGTAACAAGCATAGTGCAAGGTAAGAAACTGGACCATTTGTTTCGTCTTCAGCTGACAACCAAACACGTGGGTACTCACGCTTTTGTCGTGCGGCTGTTGTGGCCTCTCTGATGCGTTATCATAACCCATGTCATCAATTCACTCTGATACCTTTTGAACGGCTCCTCCCGAAAAGGTGCGCTTCAACATGCTGAGATCCAGTCTAGTCCAGGTATGATTCATCCTTCAATGCGGCAACTGGCCCAATCCGTAAAATGTGCTAGTGATGCCAGTTAATGGAGCATTATTGCAAGCAGACCCGGTGCCCCCCAAAAGATCCCAGGATCCCATTAGCATGACGTCCTAGGGGATCCTGGATCCACTGTTGGGATTCGAGCACAAGTCTGATTGCAAGAGACGGCTGCATAACAAATAAAACGTCCAACAGTCCAGGTGTCGTAGGGTTAAGCAAATGCCAATAATGTGAGCAAGCTCACCAAGACAAGGACACAGTGAACGCGCTATGCAATAGGCACTTTATAAATGTCAGCATGATACATTTGCTTCTCTACCCTCCTAAAATGTTAACACGAAATGTCATATCACGAACAGATCAAGTATCAAGTTGGTAGCCAGTGGTGATAGGAAGACAGTACACAGTGTAACGTAACTTGAATGTCGAAGCGTTTTTGTCCACCAAAAATAATCGTTCATGTAAACGAAGCTATGTGTTCGCCAAAACTTGTTTTTTTTCGAAAACCCCACCCACGTTGCATTTAGCGAACGCGACATATAACCTATGATCAAACTCCGACCACCAAATTCATGCCGCGACGAATACGAATTTTCAGTGACAAAAAGATAATGAATTTATGTTTACAATGTGATCCTAGTGGCACCCGGTGCCTCGAAACGTACCTGTGAGCACTAACTACTAAGGCAAGAGTAATTCCATACTGTGCGCTGAAACATGATCCAGCCTTCGCTAACCCCAATAGGTTGGTATGCTCTACGACGCCAAGATACTCTTCAATAGTCCGTGGCCCACGTGTAAAAGTAATCGATCAGCAACAATGTGGCCAGTACGACACAGTTATTCGATTTGTCTCACACCCAAGTTCTTGTAGGGGGGAATATGGCAACTTGAAACATCGCTTGCCCGTAAAGTCGATGCGTCTTCGACTGGCGCTTATCTTGTGTGGTTGGGAATATATCCTCCAAACAACCTTATGGCAGCAAGTGACTGAGTTTCGTCGCGCCGTGCATCCTGCCAAACACCACACAGCTGACGTGACGTGATCACGGACGACAGGTGGTAACGCACCGCATGCGTTTAACCCAGACACCCGCGGTAGCTCATCTTTCTAAGGAGTAATGGAAGCGTTGCATCGCACGAAGCGTGTTCTGCCTGTTCTAGCAGCTTCAAGGCGTTGACTGCGTCGATTTCCCTGACCAGCAAGGAAACACGCGTCACCGGTAAACCTATGCTTGGGATCGGAAACAGTGCTCCAAATAATTTACCCTGAAGCGCTCATTGATCACGATTTTGATCTGAGTTCACGCATGAGCTGAACCTAGTACAATTGATTTAGGAAGCAACCGATGACCAAATTTGCTCCAAACAGCGCTTTCACCGCTATGGGCTGTCTTCGGTGATTTTTATTATCCTGGGAACACATTGACGGCCGGGACAAAAGCTGGATAGCCAAGGCTCATTCTAATAGATGCAAGACTTCGTCTATCTTTTCAGAATAGCTAAAAAAAAAACACTAATTGTCTGCCATGATAGTGGCAATAGCTCTGTGGTATCGTGAAATTTTTGCTCAGGTCGATTATTTGTTCGGCGGTATGAATGGGCTATCATTTGCATGACTGATGCCTTTGTTCAAATCAGTCTGTCTCAACAGCTAAACAATCTATAAAAAAGCTATAAAAAAACAAACTAAAGCGCCAGTCGTGATGACATTTGCTCCCAAACCCATGCCTTTCAACAAGCAAACTGTAACACTTGGCAACATGTCACGGACCGTCCGCGTAGCACCGGCCGCCATACCGACCCGGCCCTGCAGCTCCCCACTGACCACTCTTCAGCGCGCCACGTTAGCCGCGCCGCCGGCGCCGCAATGGAGCCGTAATTGAATACATCGCCGGCTGGCGGCTATCGGCTCTGATCGCGCTCGCCGGCGGCGGCGGCGGCGGCGGCGGCGGCGGCGCTCCGCCCGGCTCCGATACGCATCTGTGGCCGAAAAACTGGCGCCCGCTCGGCCATTGTTTGTCCGACCATTGTGCGGCGATTAGGGCGGCCCGCTGGCGACGCCTCGGCCCGCCGCTGGCGACGCCTCTGTCCGCCGCTGGGGGAGGCGTCGCGGACGCGTGCCGGATGCAAAGGCGGCGGCCGACGCCGGCGTGCGCCACCGCGGCAGCGGCGGGGTAGGTAGCTCGGACCGGGTCAAATCAAACTCCTGACACCGAAGCCCGGGGACATGACGGAGGGTGAGTTACACCAGACAGCAACAGCCGCTCTAAGCGCAGTTGATATTGCCGACAACTACAGGGCCGTCATCACTGTACGTACGCATTAAGCACATCGTTAGTTTCTTGCCATCCACCATCTTAGAGTCGCGCAGCCAGGGTTTCACCTAAGAGAGAGCCAAATCGAGGCACATGGGGCCTTTTCAGCCAAGGGGGCCTGAGTCGCCATAGGGAGCTTTTTTGTATTCGGGATTTTTTGCTTGAAATCTTATTTTGATACCTCGAGTGTCAGTTTTTTAGTTTTTAAGCTGAACCCCCGGCCCAACGACGCCCCCTCCACCTCCAGGGTCAATGGGGATCCAGGGCTCGCCTGGGCATGGGGTGCTTGGGGTGTGGCGTGAGCTTTGTGCTCATGCCACATCCAGGGCATGAGCACAAGCCCCTTAGTTACGCCACTCGCACCTCTAACTACCGCTATAGTATTGAATCGCAGCCCAACTGAAGGCTGTTCTTTACTGCTCCTGGAACATCCTCGCAGTCCCGAAGTTCAGTTGTCTCCATGCTGTATCATTGGCCGGCGGGTCATCCAGCCCGCCCAGGGCAGGGCTTGCAGCAGCTCTAACCGCCCACCCTCCGCGGTGCTCTCCCAGATCGCCACAAACGGCGGCGGTCGGTGAGTGGGTGCGCACCCTCTGTTTACCTGACCTGACCGGACCATAACCGGCCGGTAGGAGCGGCGTGCCGCTGCCGGCGCCGTTAGCGCGCTGTGCGGCTGCGGCAGTAATGGCGCACGGCGCGGCGGCGGCGCGCGGGCGGGGGCGCGTGCGGCCGATAATTACAGCTGGCGCGCGGCGGGGAGCCAATCAGCGCGCGCGGCGGGAGTCGCGCGCCAAGATAGCAGCGCATATTACATTCTAATGATGTAAACTCCTGCCTTTCACTAATTGTTTCTCATGAATGCTCTCCAGCTGATTGTTTGAATTCTGTAAAAGGAGATGGTGTTAAATTACGTCTCGGCGGGCGACCGACCATTAGACTAATGCGTGTCCGAGACCGAGGCAGCCGTGTCATCGGCGAGATCGATGAACGTCAGATCTCCTCCGGTCATCGGTGGAGGAGACCGGTCTCTCCCCGTCTCCGGCCGAGGGGCGCCGAGAATGGCACGCGCCGCCTGTGGCACCACTGCAGTAAAGTGAAGGCCTCATGGAATGTGCAGGCTCGTCGTCACGTGATTACGTCCTGTATGTAGTTCGAATCTGGCTGATGTGGATAATCGGCAAGCTTGCATCTAAAGAGGAAGCATTTCTTCTTTCGCTTGCCGTTGTGGTGTAGTTATTTACTGTGTGTACTGTGACGCAGGATACCTCGTGCCTCGTTAAAGGCCAACCAAGTCAACCAAGTCGCTATTCAACAAAGATTTTCTGTGAGGTTGCCTTATGAAAACTGACAAAAAAGACGCCACGATACTCGACCAAACAGAAAACGAAAAATTCATTGAGCACTTTCCGTCCTTCCTCAGCTTTTCATAAGTTCTATACCCAGTTCTGGCCACTTTACCAGCCTACGCAGTGTACCCAGTACGCACTAGTCTGTTGCCAGCACAAGTACCTAGTTTCTGTCCGCTGACATCTGTGTTTTACTGAAGTGTAGTATCATTGTGCAGAGAGCTGGCGTGTTCGTGGACCGCGATTAAATGAGCAATCACCTAGTCCCTAACGCCATTGTAACCAGCCAGTGAAACGATCACTGTACTTGTTCGTCAATCCCCAGACTACTTTAGAGGCATTGGAAAACGTGTGTCAGCACACAAATTCCAGTAGGATACTAAAAATCCGTTAATCTATAACTGTATGCGGAAATTTCAGTATCCACTAAGTACTGATTGCACCAGATGATCTGCATGTTTCTAAAGTGTGCAGCTATTTCCGAGCCTCCCTGACCAAATTCGCATGCATACAGGCGCTTCGGTCGGTGGCGGTGGTGGCCGCGGGGAGGCGGGGGGGGGGGGGGGGGGGCGGAGGGCGCGCGGCAGGTGATGGAACAGCGCCAGCCAGTACCATAAATTGAAAGCCGCTGCCACTTGCGCATCGACACGCCAGCAGCATCGTTCCGACGCTGATGACGACCCCGGCGGCGTAGAGCGCACCAGCAGCCGTCGAAGCTCTGACACCGCCGCTCCGCCTCGCCACTGCGACCTCTTAAACTGCGAACCAAGGCTTTGTGATAAAAGCGATGAGGAGAACAGGATCGCCACCACCGACCGTGCAATGTTCCTCATTCCGAGGCTTCTCCGTCTAGCCCACATCGGCCTGTCCTGCCTCCGACCGACTCCTCTCGCTGTTGCATTCCAGCACGTATGCACAACATGAGGCTCCTTCGTTCGTTGTAGGTCTCGTCCTCCTTGCGTTACCGCGGTGTCTAAGGCCGTCATGACCTATTTTCACGCAAGACACGGGACAGTAAGGGATCCTGGGCTTTCCGATGGAGTCAGGAGAGCCAAATATTGACTCTGAGCCCATTAGTAGGGCCCATCCCCATACGAGCCCAAAGCTACCGCGGTTCGTTTCAATGTCAGTGAAGGTCACGATCGTTTTGTTTCAACGCGTTTTGCTTTCAGGCTTTAGAACATGCTTGCTTATCAGAGCGTTTTGGGGTTGATTTCTGTTTTTCAAGCATTCAAGTCATTTCGCGTTTTTCCAACATGGTATCCACCATGGTGTCCATGACAACGATCAAGGCTGCCAACGGTCATGGCATCCACGCCATGCGGTCACGGTCAACGGTCACGTCCAGGGACCACCAGTAGCCCGGGGGCCAGTAAGCAGCCTGTTCCTACATGCTCGTGCCACTCATCCAGCATGTAGCGCACTGAGGCCTTGAAAGATGACAGGAATTTGCACTGTCTCATTGAAGTCTTGCAGGTCTCGTGGTCCCGTCAGCCGATTCATTTGCAGTGACTGGGGACTCAGACCAAAAAACGACTAGTTTCTGGGCAGGGGAGAGAGCGAGCTGAGCTTAAAGTTAGTAAACATTGCAGAATATGAAGGCGTGAAGCTAGAAATAGGCAAACCATTCTAAGACAGCGCACACTTAAGTGATAAAAACAGGTACAGGCGGGGAGCACCGCAAACTGTCCAGAGTCCCGAGACGCTTTGTAGGCATGCCCAGCGCCCTGTGAGGCTTTGGACTGCTCAGTATAAAAATGAACAGAATGCCCAGCCTTTCTGTGTTCGATATGACAGTCCTTGATCACCCTGACTTTCTCAAAAGCCAAACTTGGTATCATTTTTCGATTGCCGGGTCGGTGCACCGTCGCATGGCGGAAGCCAGGGGCGAAGCCAGGGCTTCACCACTGACTTTACTCCTTGCTTCACTTCCTGAACCCTGAGCAAGCCAGGGCTCAGTGGCCGAGTGTGTCTAGGGCTATATTTGGTCAATGTTGACTCCGGTATCCCCTAACCCCTCATTCCCACGCATGCCTAGCAGCTGAGTCTTCCTTCGCACGCACTGTGCCAACATCAGGGCTGTACCGGATCAGATCTTCGGAGGAGGTCGGGCTAGGTGCGGGTGCGAGCTGATTGACGAATTTTCATCGCACGCAGCGTGGTCAGTAGCCAACGTCTCAACGTCGGGAGCGGCCCGTTCATGTCAATAAACAGGCTCGGAATAAAACAATTTGCAAACAAGCAAGCTTGCAATTCATGGCGGGCAACGATGTCAAATGATCAAATGAAAATATTCCTGAACGAATCACAGTCAGCAGCATGCACAGCACACGCATAGCCCATGTTCGATAGGTAAAGTACGCTGTATAGACCCGAAATAGATCCCCCCCCCCCTCCAGTGCATGCAGCGTCATCTGGCCTGCTCCACATGTCGTTCAAAGCGCAAAAGACTGTTCTCGACAACATCGTTTCTCTATTTGACGAATAAGCGCTTCGCAATTGCGTAAATTGTTAAGTGCGTCTGCGAGGTCCATCATGCATATAGATAAAACAGTAATAATAACGTTATTCATCGTCTAAAAAAATCAGGAGAATGGAGAGATCGATGCGCTTATATTTCGGCAACAGGCCTTTAGCGAAACAAATAACAGTATCATTATTGATGCTCGTTTTGATTAAGGCATGCTGTCGAAATAGAAACGCATCTATCTCTCCATTCTCCTGGTTTTTACGACAAATAAGGCTCTCAACACTGTCTCATCAGCACGGTCTTCAGTTCGTCAAAGTTTGATTACGACATGGAACAGTTTTACGACGTGATAGTCGGTGTCATACCCTTCATTTCACAATTGCCACTGCAGCGGACAGGCTGCCTCACTTGTGGCATTTCTACTTGCCGCAAGATAGCGTTGGTGGCCTATGCGCATGAATTTATGTTTCGAGCGACATGAGCGTGCCTTTTGGCCCTTTCTTGTGGTATTGCTCCATATGTGTCCGTGATTTTTTTAAACTTTCATTTTATTTCTCGCTTACGGCGCTATTCTTAAGTTTATGGATTCCCAGTCTCATGCCCGTCATAATTAGCAGAACTGCCCAAATGTCTGCATTATGTATCATTGAACGCAATTCGTTAGAGAGGATCCACCCTTTCTCCTCTTTATCGCTCCATCCTACATTATCGCACAACCCGCTTGTCCGGGGCAGGCTGCGTGAGCTAACCACGAATGGTTCGAAGTGCCCTCTTGTGGGGGCCCCGTTTGAGCGCCAAGCACGCACCCACGGAGGGGTCCCTGTATGGGCTAAGTCCCGGTGGCTGGGTTCCCAGGTGCGCGTAGTCCTACGCCATCAGTATCCCTTCTTCTTCATCTTATACTCTTGAAATTGTCATTATTGGCCGAAAGGGCTCCTATACAAATAACCGAATAATTAAGTCGCGAGAGACACTTGCATTTAACGTAATACACTGGTCGATAGCTAACTGCCCTCTATTGATGAGGCGATTCGGGCTGATACTCTCTAGACACAAATGAGCAATTGGTCAAACCGTTCTTGGCATTGGAAATAGTGCAGCCGTTGAAAATGCGGAATTCGTCCTACGTCTCCATGAGATCATACACCTCTGAGCGATTTCAAAAGAAGTGGCGCGAAATAGTCAGCGCAACTTCTTGTGTGTGTAGCTGAAAAAACGAGAGGATTCAAAGCCTTAAAAATGCATAAAGGTGAACTGCAGGGGATGATCCTGAAAATTGCTATCCCGTTTTAAAACCCCTTGCTGATGTGGAGCAGTTTTTGAGAGAAAAGTGCCACATTTAGGATATATTTCAAAGATATACTAAAGCAAAATCTCAGGACGAGTTGTATCTGATAATAGCAGTTGGCAGTACCACTGCGGCGCTGTAAAAAAAACAAAGTGGAAATTAAGTTTTAGGACACAAACATTTTGGCCAATTAGTGTATATTACAAACATTTCAGAGCACACACGTTGGAAAAAGCTGGGCAAATGAAAAGCATTGCTTTCATGGTGGTGAGCAGGGAGTTAAATGAGATTTCTCCCGCACGAGCGGTTAATTCAGATTGGAATGCTGAGGTATGGAGAAGGGCTTTGGAGGGCTCCCTTAAATACACCACCGTTTTGTGTAACCTGATATCTGTAACCACTGGCATGTGTTAAAGCTTCGCATTTTTGCCGTCCCGATCTCGTTTCTACCACGTGCGTTAAGGCTGCGAGCGTGGTTGTCCTTGGATCAGTTTCCAGTCCGCGCCCATAGAACCAACCATAACTTGCCAGAAAGTTGGGGGGTTCAGCATCCCTGCCCCCCCCCCCCCTTCTCCGTCTCTTGCGTCCCTGGAGGTTCGAGAGGCGAAGGAGGCATTCAGTCAAGACAATGTGACTTCCCCGTAGTGGCATGCAGTGCTGCCACCTGCCCAGAATGACACCGCTGTATAGGCCATCTGCGGGGAATTAAAGTCTATTGCTATAGGCATATAGACAAGGTATTAGGGCTAGAACACAGTAACAGCAAGCCGTTCTGAGAGAGGGATGTCCGACCTAGCCTCCTATAAGCCGTTTTCCTTCTGGCTAATACGGTAATTTCCCAATGTTCAAAATCCAAAGCAATCCAAGAGCACATGGGGCATTCCACGACAAATCGAAAAGTGCCTTATTACCTCATCCTTTGGATTTTGATTGAATTGTTTCTCAAAGGTTTTCATCAGCGTTGATATCACCGGTGACATTTTTGAATCTCGCAGTTGCTCCGTTTCGGAGCTATAGTCTTTGTCAATTTCGAGCTGCGTGGTTGCAGATCTACATTTGGTGGTATTTTTTCCACTTCCTTGAAAGATGACTTGGCAAACCTTAACGTTAACATGATCATATAACTGTCCTCAATATCTGTATGCAAATCTTGAAATCGTCATTACAAAGCAAATAATCACTTGCAAGCCACAAAGTAATTGTCCTATGTCATATTGCCTTTTCTCTCATTTGCACGGTAAAAGGCGTAGTTTAGTCCCTGTAGTGCAAAATTAGAAGGTGGTTTTCTGCTTGGAAAGATATGGTCTATGCACCAAAGAATCATGTTTAACGCACGAAGGCTGGGTGCGCGGCGCATCGCCGGAGCCGGCTGCCCCCCCCCCCCCCCCCCGCCCCTCTCATGTGCTGTCGGAGCCGGGGAAATTGAAGCAGGAGTGGAGTGCGTACTGCGAGGGTGGCGTCGTGGAGTTGTCAACTCTTGTTCATGTGAAGTGACTCAAAAGTCAGACGAAGGTCTAGTGATAGGGCATTGAGCCAGTGTTTGCTGTGTCGCTGGGGCGCGGGGTCGCATTAGCAGTGTGTTGTGGCAATGAAACGCTCAAACAACCGCAGCTGCGCCGATCCATCTGGGAAGCACAAAATGAGAGCGCGGCAAGGTTTGAAAGGAAGCGCGACCCTTTTGGTACTTTTACCGATTGTTACACCACACACGTCCGATTAGATCGATCGTGCCAGTTTTCTCGAAAATCTTCTGATAGCCTTGAATCTCGATTTGACGTAGCAGCTCCTGCGGGACAAATTTTATTGGATTCCCTGCTCACCACTACGAAAGTAATACCTTTCATTTGCATTGTTTTTCCAACGGGTGTGTTCCGTAATGTTTGCAGCACATTCATTTATCAGAACGCTTGCATGATAAGCGCTACGAAAGCTTGAAACACTCGGTTAAAAGATCAGTACATGCAAACCTGAGACTATTATGTCGCAAACACTGCGTCCTGATGAGAAACAGCGACACTCAAACCGTTCGCATATGCTGTATCACCAGCACGCGAAGCTGATGGTGAGACCTCTCGGCATGTGAGATGTTACTTAAAAGGTCCTTCTAAGTCACGAGGTGTGTAATGTGCATAGGGAATCCTGTATGATATAGGCGCGTGAGAATTGTCCGGGCTTAGGATGGCGTGCAATCGTTTTTTCATTGACGCGGTCAATACGCAAGCAGAGGACGTTTTCGATTCGGTCAATGAAACCAGATTTAGCCAGTGGGTAAGCGCCAACCGTTGTACCTTAACTGGTCAGACTCTGCCAATGGGTGAGTTTTTAAGAAAATTATGTGAAGCCATTTGCGCAGTGAGCACACATCGCTTTACGGCCCAGCTCCAGGGTAAATTTTTCGGTGACCTTTGAAACGACCGCCCGAAAACGAAGCTTTTGACTATTTTAGACATTTCAGAAAACTGCACTATCGTCGTTTATGACGAAGTTCAGCAGTTCCAAAGGGCTGCACCGCAATGCACGCTGCTTCCTTTCCTGGTATACTGATCGGAACTTGGACAAATTACGCATAAAAGCCATTGCACGCTGTCAGACGTGATGCAACATAAGCAGCAGCAGCGTGATGCTACTGCGGCCAATAGTTTGTAAAGTGCCTTTTAGGGAAGTGGAAAGCCGATTTCAGATGAACCAGCTGCGCAGCACAAAAACAGGCTTGACTTTTAAATATTGGCTTTCATGGGGAAGACTTTGGCGTGATGCTAGAGTCTCTTTACGTTCATCTATGCGAAAAATTCTTGCGACAAGGCTAAGGGACCTTCAAAAGGCCTGCTTGCTGCCGACGCCAGCCTGACGCACCTCCATTCCGATCATATTCTCTCCGCTGAGAAGCTATGCCAGTTCCTGCAGGGCAAGGCTAACGTGCAGACATTAGGTTTCCTCGTATTAAAAGAAGTCCTTTGGGCCGAGGAGGAGCTTGGCATCATATTGGCCACGGCCAAGACGGTCAAAAGGACACTTAAGGTTCATAGAGTAACCTCAGTTCGCGCTCAGGCTGTCATTGTCCGGGAGTTAGATTCAGGCGCTGAGGATGGTGGGGGGGGGGGGGGGGGGAGGAAGAAGCGTTCGCTTGGTTTAAAGAATTTTGATGAGGTAGAGTGAGTTAGACTGAGTCACAGGCGCACTGGCTTGACGTCTACGTGCATGCGAGCCATCGTGCTGTTAACCTTAGCGTTTTATCGCAATGCACTCACTTTCCGTTGCATGTGCGGAGGGACGTGTGGGATATACTGCGCCGGCAGCCGACGACGAATGACGTAAATAAAGCGTAATCCTTTATTATGACACTGTTTTGAAATCTCTCCAAGTCGATCATCACTTTTTTACTTCGGAGGTATGAGTTTCAGACTACGTTCTTTCACATGCAAATAATGAGAGGCTCAAAAGTGCGCAGAAAATTGGTTCTGCACGCATTACAAATATTTCTAATTCAATCTTTCCCACAATCTTTGATGATGGCCAAGCGTTCCACATAAGAACTGCCAGTACGACAGCCATGACATGCCACCAATGATCATTAGAACGAAGGAAAATGCTGAGAAAGTATGGTACATGGTGACATTAGCCACAGGACGAGACGCAACAGAGCAAAAGGTCGATGTCCGCGCTTGTAAAACAGTGCCAACGTTCCAGAAGTACATATTGCAAACCGCTCACAACAAATGCTTAGGGGTATATCTCAATGCATAACACGACTATTGCAAGCGTGGGAGCGTATGACAGCATAAGATGTAGGTCCAGCGATGGATGGTGAGTGTGAAGAATATTTAAAGTTGGTTCTCATGTTTGATTCAGGGATTTACAGCGTGGATCAATAGGAGCCAACAGTTCAGAAACGCGATGCAAGCTTACTGGACCTCAGAGCTCTGGCAAATGCCGGAGATCTTGCCGTGGAGTCAGGTCCGTCGCAGCGCATACGCTGTGGTATTTTACGAACCAGAATGTTCTATCCATTTTTTGTCTATATTCATGGTTTGTACCTGTACCTGTTGTGCCTGTTGTGTATTGTTTTTTATAGTCTTAGTTATATCTTTTATTACGCATACTCTACAAACTTTTGCACCTGTAATTGTAAAACACATCTACAACGTACCTATCTGGGATTGAACATATCTAGCTCCGCGATATGCCCAATTTCAGATTTTCAGTTGATCCCACTTTAACATAAAATTTGCTGATACCTACTTTCTATTTTGCGCAGCGCTCCTTTTATCATGTCAATAGTGATAACTTGTAGATATGATACAGAACCACATAGCAACATAGCAGTCGGAAGATCTCAAACACAGCGCACGAGGACCAAGAGTAAAAATGGAATTTGCGAGTAAAACCATCTGCCACAGTTCTCAAAGCCAGAAAGCCAGAAAACGTCAAAATTCTAGTGAAGCATAACCCATTTTTGTTCGGCGTATCACCCATATTCTGTCAGAAATCCCTAGCAACAAAACCAGCACAATGAACTGAATCAGATCGCAACCTATAAGCCGCTTGCAAATACCCCAGACCAACTGGCAATGCCGGAACAACAATGCTTGTATGAAGCACAGCGCCGTGCAAGAACTATACGTCAAATCTTGTTTCAACAGGAACTCCGCCAATCACTTGGATATCCTATCGACCCGCGGAGACCAAGCTGTTTTGGTGGACCAGTTTCTCCTCTACCGTATACCAGATGTGCACCTTCGTACTATCACAATCAGCCAAATTTCGTGCAGACGCAGCCAAGTTCCCAGCAGCAATGTGCTCCAATGCAACTACGATTCAAACCAACATACACACCTCTGCCAGCAAGCATTGCTCCTGTGTGCGGAAATATCATAGGACAATTTCCCGCAAGCCTCCCGCATGGAATGAACCTGTCGGCTTATCTAGAATCAGCGGGTGATCCTGGATTCCAAACAGTCTCCCGGGATTTTTCTCGCAATTCGTGCTTGCCGCGCTGCGATTACATTGCTAACTTTCAGAAGCCTGCGAGCATGATAAGTCCGTGTCCATATCCTCCTCCGGAGCCAAGGAATCCATTGATGTGCCTGCCTGATGGGCTAGTCATGGGTTTCACCCCCGACCACACCATTGTCAACGAACTGACGGCGGACGACTGCCGCAAGCTGGGCCTCTGCGACACAGAAAGGTCAGCCGAGTTCACCGTGGCGTCGCCGATCACCCTTAACTCCGTGAAAACGTCGATTCCTGGACTGCGAGCCGCGCTGCTTTATCCTCCAAGGCCTTGGAGGGACGCTTGTGGAGGGCGACTATACCATCGGCTAGCAAATAACGATTACTTCCAACAGTGGTAATTTGGTCAGTGATGTCATAATATTAAACATGGCTTCGTGGTTCAGCATGCTCTTAATTCCTTCCAACATAGAGCATTACAGATTCTACAGTTATGTCAGGATAAGTGTTACACCCCTGTGAAGCTTTCTGTCGTGTCACATAGTAACTTTCAAATTATGAAGCTCGTTGTCATTAAGTCTTGCGTGCGATGCCGGTTGCTGACTTGCCGACGCCACTAGAAATGACGCAAGTCTGGGGTTTAAGGTGAGAAGAACTGCACCCCTCAAGGCAATTAAGATGAGACATGACTTCATCAAGAAACAACTCGGCCAACGCGAGGTGTTTGCTGTTCATGACGATGCCGCGAGAAAGAAATACAACCCAGCAATAAATTGTCATTTTAGTTATTATCTCATTAGGCCGATCTCAAAATAACCTAAACAAAGAGGCTGCGCCCTCGGATTCACCAGCCGAAACGTATTTACCATCCCGTAGCTGTACAGCGTGAGGAGAGATATGATTCCTACGCACTTTTTCCACAAACCTAAAACCAAAAAGCGACAATAACGGCGCAATTTTCCATACGAGCACTGCGGCTCACTGTGCCGTAACATGGCACAATCGTGCGGAGCTGCGTCATGGAAACTTTACTCCAATATGCAGCCTGCTGAACCTATTTCGCAGGCAAACCTCCGCAGAAACATCGCAGCTGGAAGATAGAGCAGCTGCCATGAAATAAGGCATGATTTAGTAGTTGCCAACGCGCCCGCTTTTCTGCACGTGAGTGTATCTCGTTTTTTTTTGGTGGCGTAGTTCAGCACATATTGGAAATGTTCGAAATAAGTGCAGACAAGGTTTTTCCGTCCTCTGCCATTAAGGGCCAGGTTGACGTTTTGCTCCCAATATAAATCACAAATCACCAGTCACCACTAACAATGGATCGCAGGCGTAGGAACTTACAAAAACTTGCGGGGGCAGGAGCCTTTTTATTAAGTTGCACCTCTTCACACCTCCTGTAGACAATGGTGAAATACCGCATCCTGTCGCCACATCGCGTCGTGCCGCTGACGCAGTTCGCACCGCGATCAAGGACACCGCCAACAAAGATCACCACGTGACGCACGTCCGCGGAACGATCACAGGCGCCGCTAGTAGAGGGCACCACTCGACACACGTCCGCGGAGCGATCAGAGGCGCCGCCAGCAAAGGCCACCACCTGACACACGTCCGCGGAGCGATCAGAGGTGCCGCCATCAAAGGCCATCACCTGACACACGTCCGCGGAGCGATCGGAGGCGCCGACAGGAGAGGTCACCACGTGATGCACGTTCTTAAGGCGATAAGGGGCGCTCCCCCAAATCGGGCTCTTAACTGTAGGTCCCGACAGGTCCAAAGGGTCCCAGAGTTGTATTCCAAGCCTCCAGTCTCGCGCAGCGTTCGTGGCAGGCGGAGGAAGCCGCCGGTGCGGCTGGCTCCCTAAATATCCGACCGTCAGCTGAGCGAGGGTCCGGCGCCTCGGAGCGACTGGGGGCCGTAACCGGAGGAACGTTTTAACACAGACCCTTCCTGACGTGTGATCCCTCTGTATGATGTGAAGAGGAGGGCTTCGATCCCACACGCGGCCTGCGTGAGTACCGAGCACGAGCCGCGGCGCAGCGGCGGTTGCAAGCGGCTGGGGCGGGGCACACCTCGGCGGCCGCGCGACTCGCTGCGGCTCCTGGCCGGAGACGCTGGCGTGCTCCCCGGTAGCAGGCGCGGCAGGTCTCAGGACTTAGGCTCATCAGAGAAACACGCATGCGTTAAGTACGTGCACAGTGGCACGTAAGCAAATGCACGTTAAGTATTCATGAACTTCGCATGAAAGATGTTCGTCCTCCAGCAGACTGTTGACGTTTTTACATGACGGATTTTTGGCGTGATGCTCGGCCGCGGCTGGCGCGGAGCCTACAGGTCCGCTGGCGGCGGCGGTCCTAGAACCCAGCGCACGGCGTCTCACGCGGTGGGAGCAGTGAGTCGTCGAGGCAGGCGGACTGGACCCGGTGGATCGATGCGACGTCGAGACGGTGACCACGGTCCACAGCCACCGTTCTCAGACCGCGAGCCAGGACGAGCCACGGCCCGTAGTATGGCCGGGCGAGGGGCGGCTACACGGCACGGTATCGGACGAAATCGTGTGTGGTGTCGTATCACTGTCCTCCGTATGCGTGGAGGCGAGCCTGGAGTGTCCGCGGCGCTGGGGGGAACACAGCCGGCATGGTCTGCTATTTTGGTCTGCCGGATGGTTGGTCCTGGTCTGCGGCGGCGGTCGTTCTTTGCATTGACATGTTTTCAACTTAATGTCCGCCCATACATTATTTTTAACTTCTACGAAGTCTCTGGTTCAATCTTTAGAACAAGAGGTAGTGTCGTGAACTTGAGGACACTATCCGGATATCGCACAGCTATTTGGCTAAAGGCCCGCGGAAAAAAATGACTCCGTACGTGGGAACGCTGGGGCGGTAGTGCTATGGCCTGAGCAACAAGCTACGTGCTCAATTCAAACTGAAGCCGCTGTCTCCACTCGCAGGCTCCTCAATCCTGTTGATATGCGGTAGTCTGTCGGGTCCTGACTGACAGCAGGTGTATTCCAGGATAGTTGGACCGCTGGGTGGCATAACGCTATCTTTATTTCACGGAAATAATACTATGGGGATTTTGACATCTAAAATCTGTCTGTTTAAGTTTGAGTTTGGTCAAAAAGACGATTTGGGATTGTAGCCCCGGACAGTTTCGTGAGGTACCCTGTGAGGCTATTTCGAACTGGAGTGACAGTCAAGCAGGCGTGTTCAGTACAGCTTTGTGATGTCCCGTAGGATCGCACTGAAGAGCGATACCGCCCAGGTCAAAAACTCTCCGACAAAACAAACCTTAACAACCTTCTGGGTTCACAAGTTATCAGATCATCACTCACCAGCAGCTCAGTATGCAGAGCAGGCCCCCCTACTGATTCCGTTGACCCGTGCACCGATGCGTAAGGCCTTTCATACTGGTCCTGCTTACCCGTGTACTGATGCGTAAGGTTTATGTATATACCAAGCTGCTGATGATCTATTCAGTAAGCTTGAAAGTAAACTTCACGGAAACACTCTATAATAATAAAAATACTCGCGGAAAATAGACAAAAAGTGCGGTTTATCGCTGCTAGGGACGCCTTGTCGATGCACCACTTAAGCAGCGCGTGGCACGCACGCGGGGACTGCGACTCCAGATCGAACAGACTCGATCTCAATGGCGTCCGCTTTAAACATTCGAAATACATGTCTAAAAACATGGTGCACCTATCCATTATATGGACATTTGTGAATCCTGGCCACCAGCCATGCGTTTTGTCTGAGTGATGGATCCGAACGAGAAGATGCATATACACATTCGTACATATTAACTAAAGGGAAGCTTTACATAGCTGCACTGAATGGCCGGATACGACTAAATTACACCATAGGATTGCCGCCTGGTTTCAGTCTGAGCTGTATGACTTCTGCTTTCCCCTCTGTCGACCGATGTCGATGTGGCGCATGATGCTGACGGACGCGGAGGATCAGGCAAGGTGACTAGCTTTGGTGACTGCTCCGGAGATTGTTCGGCGGGACCAGGAGACACGACATGATTGGGCAATACTGCGGGACCAGAAGACGGGCTGCCTCTACGAGCAGCAGGTTCCAGATAAAATAATGATACAACTAATCATGCATCTGGAACGTACATGCATAAACGGGCACGCAACCAGACCCTTGGCAAGGGGGGCACAGGATTAACAAAGGGCACCTTGGTAGTAGAGCCCCCTCCTCCCCCCTCCGAAAAAATGGCGGACATGGCCCTGTTAGTACTAAGGGCGTGCATTTATTTGCTTTTTGCCATTTTCGAGATATTAAGGACTCCGTGAATGCAGATCAAAATGTGCCAACAATTTATATTAGCATGCTTGATATGCAAGCCCTGCTTGTCCGGAAATGTTCAACACTCGGTCAGAATCGATAGTGATACCCATTATGTAACGAAGTTTTGAGCATGCGCGCTCGCAAATCTTGGCAACGAAATCCTCGATACCGGAGTGCGCCACGGCTTTACGTCATGCTGGTAAGTTGCTAGCCGAAGAGCATAGCGCTGCATACGCGCCGCGGCGGGCGTGGGAAGCCCTTTGTCCAGGCTGATGATGCGCGACAAAGTGCCGCGACAGCGTGCGATTGTACACCACCAGGGTGAAACGCCGGCCAGTCAGAAACTGGTGGAAGCATCGCGCTTCGAACGACATGGCAGCTGTCCCTTTTTTCACTTGCGCGTATTTGCGCTCCGTTTGAGTCAGAGACTGCGATGCGTACTGTGCCGGTCCCTCCAGGCCTCCAGCGGTCACCTGCCTGGGCACCGCGCGCAGTCCCGTCTCACTGGCGTCCGCCACCAGTTTCACTGATCGAGCGGGGTCGAACCGCATTAGTACAGGCGCTGATGTTAACATCTTCTTCACCTTCGTCACTGCTGCAGCGCATTGATGGGTCCAGCGCTACTTCTCGCCTTTCTTCAACAGTGTGTGTGCAGCGGCGAGAGCACTGTGGAGAGGTTCGGCAGGATTCAGTGGTAGTATCTGACAGTGCCGAGCAGCGACTTCAACACCTGCCTGCTTCCCGAGTCTGGAGCTCTCAGGATAGCCTCCGTCTTCTTCACCAGCGGCTGGAGGGTCCCTGTGCTCGAGGTGCTCCGCAGACGGAGATGCCGTGGGGTAGAGATGCTGTAAGGTGGCCGTAGGGTAGATGCCGATTCATCCGGCAGTCTCCTTGGTGCGCCGTCACCGTCGTTGCACTCTTGCTGTCTTCATCCAGCTCGACTTGCAGGTAGGCGCTCCTGCAGTCCAGCTTCGCGAACCGACCGGATGCCGGAAAACAGCTCCTCCGACGTTCGCACCGGGTACTGTAGCGGCTCGAGCCGCAGGTCAACGGTCAGGCGGTAGTCCGCGCAGATGTGAACACCTCTCTGCATTGGGATGACCACTAACGGGGTCCCCCACCCGCTCACTGGCAGCACCTTCTCCGCCACTTCTTGTTCCTCTCACTTGTCCAGCTCTTTGTCCGCTGCAGTGCGAATAGCACCGGCTGCGCCCGAAGATATACGGGTTTGGGTCCGGCTTCAGTCGGAGACCGACCTGGATCGGGACGTGCCCCAGCTCCTCTCTAAAAACCGATGCGTGCTTGTCTAGCGCGTTCTGAAGTGTCCGTGCCGACTGCATGCGGCACACGGGGACCGTAACGTCACGACACTTAGGGTTCTGATCCAATCACGATCCGTCAGCGGCCGGTGCGGCCCGATGTCCGTGACCACCAGCAGGAGGCGCGTCGAGGGTCTTGCGGCGGCGGTGGAGCATGGACTACCGCTGGCGGGGGCGACGGCACAGGGACCATCGCCGATGGCGGCGGCGACGACGGCGACGCGGATGCTCCCAACAATGACGGTGGTGGAGCGACCGCGGGCGGCGGCGGCGCCGTCACGGAGGCGGTCGCTGGCGGCGGCGGTGGATTGGTCCCTGGCGGCGGCGGCGCTGGAGGGGTCGCCGGTCGTCCTCGTCAGACCAGCGTCAGGTCAGACCAACGTCGGTCCGGCGGGCGCCTGAAAGCGCCGCGTCAGCTTATAGCCGAAATGTGAAAGACGTGTTGACATGAAAATGTGTAGTTGAGATGTCATGTCTTGCTTTAGTTTTGAAACTGTAAATAGTTTCGCCGTGTCAAATAAGACACGTGTACCTTTCCTACTTAAGAGAAGAGTGGTAGGGTGTGGTGTCCCCGTACACGCCCCTCCCCACCGTTGCCCTGGATCCGCCCTTGGAGGATCATGCACGCGCAGAAGCCGACGCGGAGTAGCATGGCTCGGCTTGTGGCCAGCATGCGGTGCGTGTGTGCGTGTAATTCTAACCAGCGGCGTTTCTGAATATAGCTCCTGACCGGACTTGTGAGTGTTGGCGGTGCAGCCGCAGTGACTGGGGACTCTGAGGGTAGAACACGTTTTACGTCGGAAGCATTTTCTGATATCGTGGTACTCTGACACAAGCAGCAAAACCAGCTTTGCTGTAACCAGCTTTATTGTTTTCCCAGTAATTTTATCTTCTTCTTGTTTTCAGTCACTGTGCACGACTCCTGTCTGTATGACATACGTGGCTTATTTCGCTTACATTCTCAGGTTAATTCGTCAGATCAAAGGCCAGGACGTGAAGGACCAGGGACTTCGCCACGGGGGGCTGCTGTCATACTCCTCCAGCTGCTCGAGGGAGAGGAATCGGTGATCAACGCGGTAGAAACAGTTCCAACGTGTGCTGCCATTCGGAAGGAAATTCGGGATTCATCATGTAACTGCGTCGTCAGCATCGAGGACTGCCCGGTAGTCGGGGCGCCACACTGGAAGGGGCACTCCTGCTGTTAGCCATGACACACAAAGCGTGCAGACAGAAGGTGTCTCGGGCTAGTCGTTCGACCGCGTGGTTTTTCGCTTGCGAAATGATGGGCCAAGCGGCAGAGGTCACATCCACGGTCGACCCCACAAAAACCTGGTTGAGCTGCACGTGAAAGGGACGCCCCACCGCCGTTGCTGTGTGCCTCGAGGTGCAAGACAGGAGGACATGAAGGGACGTTCCATCGCCGTTGCTGTGTGCCTCGAGGTGCAAGACAGGACACGTTCAGTAGCCGCTACGGTGGTGTCGATGGGGTTTCCGCATTGGGATAGAAGAAAACGTTTTGCTACTTTATCACTCGCGTCATCGTTACGTTGCTGCAATCTGTGATTTGACCTCGTTGCTACACGCATTTTTAACATAGTCGCGTTGTCAGTAGTCTTTGCCTTCATATCTCGTGGCCAAACGACATTTGGCTTGACCTGGCTCTCACCATCCACAATTGATGTTCTTTGCGTTGTCTTTTTCAGTAATACACGGACCTGAAGGCTTTTGACCTTGTTTTTTGGTGGGGGCATCGATTGGCTGCTGTAAGTGAAATACGCATAAACCTGTGACTGGCATAGTCGGGGAATTTCCAGCGTATCAATGGAGCGGCAAGGAAGGGTGTGGTGTGGAGAAGAGTGGCAGGGTGTGGTGTCTCCGTACACGCTCCTCCCCACCGTTGCCCTGGATCCGCCCTTGGAGGGTGCTGCACGGGGTGCCCAGAATAGAATTGCCTTCTGCCTTATAAGGCCATGGGGTGCCCAGAATACGTATTCCATGGTATTAGCATGATATAGGTATCTGTGGAGAATAGAGAATGTCAATTGTATGAAACACTGAAATGCCCCGGAGCATAATACAGAATTGAGGAGTCATAACAGGGGGCTGCTCCAGTTTCTTAGCGGGAGTCTTAGGGCCCGGCTAGGATCTTAAGGATATAATGCAAAATACCGGAGGAATAACAGGGGGAAAGGCATAACATTAGGAGATGTTGGGGCAAGGCTTTAGACCGAGACTGCAGATTTTCTGTAAAGAAATCATTTTCACTGCATTCGCATCCACAGCGTCAGCATTGGTCCGTATTGGAGACGATCTTGCCCGACCTCCAATATACGCTGAGTGCGTCCATCATGCTTTTCTCCGTGCTCATTGCCCTCCCGCGTCCCTGGGTTTGGTTCTCGGCTGTCCGGAGGGCTACACACGGACGACGTATCCAGTATTATAGGTTCCGAGGACACGCCATCGATGGCAGGTTCATCCGGCCTGACTGGCCCGTCTGGTTCCTGTACGCACCGCTCAGGACGGCGGCCGGGGCTGTCATCGCGGACGCATGCGTAGGAGGACTCAGGCTTGCACATGCGCCTGCCCGGCCTGGACATGGTGGAGAGCCCCCTGGGCACGCCGACGTCCTCCTTCCGGCGCGCGTGGCGTCGGCGCAGCTGGCGTTCGCGGCGATCCGGCAGACC
The DNA here is from genome assembly GCF_011947565.3 of Pollicipes pollicipes. Lineage (NCBI taxonomy): Eukaryota > Metazoa > Arthropoda > Thecostraca > Pollicipedomorpha > Pollicipedidae > Pollicipes > Pollicipes pollicipes. Next base: position 57,492,205 of record NW_023597054.1, on the reverse strand, counting down.
AGAGGCGGCCTCGTCCCACAGCGCGCTCAGCGTAGGCGCAGCCAGACGCCCCGGATGCCCTGCAGGGACACCGGTTTCGGCCGATGTAGGAAACTAGCGTCCCTTCGGGTCTGCCCACGGAATCAAGACTGTAGAGACCCAGAGTTGCGACTTTATAATGTCACTATTCCCCTTTGTAATGATGCCTTTTTCTGGGCCTCACATTTAAGCAACAACTGCAGATGATAAAGGTCAAGTGTCTCAGGCGCATGAACCTCATGAAAATGATGCGTCGTCCCCCCCCCCCCCACACCCCAGCCCCCGGTAAGGCACCACCTTTCCGTGGATGGGGATTGTGTGCTCCAGTAATCCTGTGGACGGTTGGGGAGGTTTGTAAAGCGCCCCTTCTGGCCAGAAGGAGGAGCCAGACTAAACGTGCCTCCCGCAAGGGCACTGACGTCGGCCAGGGCAGGGATTACCGATTCCTCGCCCCAACTTTCAGTCTTATCAGGGTTGTCGCGCCCCGCTGTGCCCCACAGGAGCGATGTGAGACGGGTCATGGTTGCTGAGGTGACCGCCTTGTGGGTCAGTCTTGGCGACCAACCACACTCTCATTTGGCCTGAATTTGCCCACTTGTGGGTGCGCCGTCTCGACTACTCCGCACGCCAGTAACCGGCCTGTTAGGCGCCGTTTAAATGACGAGACCTGGGCCGTGGCCGAATCAAGCATGCGACGTTGTTTTGGGAATCTAAAACAACTTTTGCCGCCTGTAGAAACATGGGGTCACAAAATATCACCATGATTCTGCAAGTAATTGAGACGGAGTGTAAGCACTACGGATGGAAGTTTTTCAGGCTGTCGTCCTCGTCTTGTGTTAGCACACAGATACACAGCGCTTCGGTTAAACTCTCCGGCCCTCGTCGGGTTATTGATGGTCCGGAGAACGACTCGTTGGTTTTTCCTTTGAAGGCGATGATTTTGATTTTGAGGTAAAATAAATGTAAAATAAATTTATTAAAATATCTTCAAAAAAATTGTCAAGTGAAATTCGCGCTTGCTTGACACAATTTCTGTTGAATAAATATGCTCTTCCATGCGTCATTGTTTGATGACGTCATCGTACCTTGCACAACATTGATCGCGATCCAACTGACAGCAGTTATATCTGAAAGTCGTACTCGACATTTATATGCTTCTTGGCCTTGATCGCCGCATGGCCGATGGATTGAAAGGATTTGAATGACATTATTAGGGCGTCATAGATGCATGGGTGACCTGGAAATAGTCTCCTCGAAATAGTTCGCATATCTTCGCGGGCTTTGCGAGCCGGAAGCTGGAGGGGTTTAGGTCTTAAGGGTAGGACGGTGAACTGCGCCGGATAATCTTCAAGATGGCTTTTTCAGTTCGAAACCACATAGAAATGTGGAACACTCAATTTAAGCCAAACGTGCGTCCCAGCTTCGATAAGAGTGAAAGGATATTGGAGTGAAAGGATGGGCAAGGCCTATTTGCAGAGTACAATTTCAAATGCAGTAAAAAATCACCACGAAAGAGCCGCGGCCAGCAGGTCAGCACGGCATGAGAACAAAGTCATAATACAGACCCCATGCTCGACGCTGAAATCGACACGTAAGTCAGCAAGACAAAACCGAAGCCGAGGCCAGCTATTTCAAATGGCATGGTGCCAAAACCGAAAACGAACAAACAGTAAAATACGGCTCAAAGCGAGGCCGAGCCAGAACCCATCGTAGAAAAGTTGTGGGTTCGCGAGGCCGACACCCCAGCAAGACGGCTTCGTCCCTATGCCTTAGCCGAGTGTGCATTTGTTGAAGTTCGCGCGCGCAACTGATCGAGAGCAGCAACACAAAAGCGTGGGTTATTTAGTTAAGCTGGTGATCGCCTCTGGTTTCTGAATAACCTCAAATCTTGCGCTGTACTTGTGATTATGTCGACCAAAGGCAGCAAAGTAAAACCAATAAAAGTGCCGGGTGTACAGATGTCCTGACAGTCTTGCAGGACAGACAACACGCTATACGCTGCTCATTTGATGCAGAGCCTGCATTATGCAATATAGCTATATCTTTGGTATACGCTAATTAGCCGGGTGTGTGTACCTTACGGTGCTTTCAGCAATATTGTAAAGTGGGGCAGCCAAACAGTAACGTTTGGGCAATACAAAAGGGCGATGTTCATGTTCACGCGCTGAGTTGCGCACCGGCCAGTTACCAGCAACGACGCCACGTGGGTCATCGATACAACATCGGCTCGTAGAAAAGCTATGATACATTTAGACATGATGATGAAGATAAAATGGCACACCGATATGGAGTGCAACTGGGCTCAGCATGGGTGTGGACAAGCTCTAAAAGCCTTAAAGTTTGCCAAAATCGACAAACCAGTTTCGAAGCACGGATTACCTAAGACACTTGCAACCAACGAATCGGTCATTTAGTGACTGGCGGCAAATGCCTATGTCATCGAATGTAAAAACTCCGCCTTACTGAATCCAGTGGTGAAAGCTCCATGAAAATTGGCTGATTAGCTTCGAAGAGTGGGAGTCGAGAGGCTTCAAAGCGCCTGCGTCATTTGGTCACCTGTGGCGTATGTCAAGGTCACTTAACTGTTTATAGGCGATAGATCGACCAAGTTTTATCGAACGATAAAGGTTTGGCAAAAATCGGATCTATGGTTTCTGAGAATATGGTGCCTTGGTAACAGAGCACAAATATGCAAGTTGTCTCGCTGGAGCATGCGACAAATCGCAGATTTAGCTGATGACAAACGCACTGTATGGTGTATAATGCATTTCGTCACACATTACATTGGACAGAGCGGTTCTAGGCAGGGCAACATGTGTTTCACTCATGTTTTGTGCACACCAAATGCTTTGCACCCCTGGTTACCTATTCTTGAGTGGACGACTTAGAACCAAAGTATCACATGAGGACAAAACACGTCAGCGCAACAAAAATATGACGTGTGCGTTGCGAGATGGTGCACGCACTTTCTCAAGATGTCGCTGTTAGTACCAAACCATACATCACGCGCATCTCCACCCGTGCGACGCACATGGAACCTGTGTAGTAAGCCAGCTGGGCTGGGAGCTGGACATACCACGTCACAGCAATCCATTCAATCGTGCAGCCATCATTCGACATCTGATCTCCCCAATGATTCGTGTTCGCCGCACGCAATCGTCCCCGATTCCTGACGTAGGGAGTTCGTCCCACTAGAAAGCCGCACTCACACGCGGCGCTGCGGCGGGCACAACCTTCGCATCGGCGGATCACACTGGCGGCGAGCCCGTGCCCGAGCCGCGCCTGCGTCCCAGTCCCGGCCCCGTCGCCGACGGCGCGGTCACGGGCCGCGCGCGCCGACCCCGCCAGCTCCGCCAGTCTCGCCTCGGCGCCGGACCGGCGGGCGCCACCTCATCGCCACCCACTGGTCACTCCGAGATCGCACACGGCATGCCGGCGTCATCGATCATTGCGCATCAGCGATCAATGCGCACAATATGTCGTAACGAGTTCACAGCTGGCATGCTCGCACCATGACCATGTTCAGGATCACAAACAGCGGAGCCATCACCTCAGAATACTCGAACCCGATGTTGTCCGTCAACTTGCGCACCAACAAGTACTTGAACGTGAACATCTGAAATGGTCAGAGCGGATGCCGTGAATTTGGCGCCATGCCATTTAGCCACTCGCAACATTTCATACAGGATCACACAGCTGTGCAATATTGGCAGCTCGTAAGGCAAATGTTGAAATGGAAACAGGGGCTGTATGCAAGAATCCTTCGAGCCCATTCGAAAGTATTACCTCTCACGTCGGAAACGCGGGAGGTAAGCCGCGAGCACCCGCAATCGTTGATCGTTCTTGCAAAAGAGCATGCACTGCAATTTCGCATATGCCCGTGGTTTGGTAACGGAGGTGAACTGATTCCGGCGACGCTGGGCACCTGCCCCAGAACGGGCGCATTGCTCGGTATGACATATACTGGGCCGTCGGCTGGCACCCGGCCAGAGGACATCACTTCTCGAGTAAGCGGGTGGGTGGTCTGGTAAGGCGGTATTTTTCAGCGCACATTGACCTGCCGGTGCAAGCAGCCGTTCATCCTTACCAGCGCCAGCACGAAGAAGCTCCAGAGGGCGCGCATGGCGGCCGGCTTGTACCATCCGTCGATGTACGTGCGGATCAGCATGATGACGCAGAAGTAGGCCGAGAGCGCATCACACACAAACTAGCGGCGCCATGGCGTGCCACCAGGTGATGGTGTCGGGGAACAGGTCGCGCAGCACCACCAGCACGCAGAACACCAGCGCGGCGGCCAGGTGCAGCCAGATCTCGAACGGCGTCAGGCCCAGCCACTGCGTCAGCTCCTTCACGGAGAGGATCATGGCGCCGCGCTGCCGCCTGAGCGCAGCGGGCCGGACACTCCGCGGCTCCGGCCGCACACCCGAGATGCCGACGGCGAGCGCCGGCAGCACACCGCCTCCGCGGTCCAGGCGGGGCTCACACCAGCAGTGTCTTGGCCAGGCGGATGTGTATGGCGCTGACGCCGCGCACCTGAGCACGAGCCGGCCGCGTCTCGTCGTGCGGGATCAGATCGTCCACCACGCGCTGTGTGGACGTGTTGACGGCCAGCGAGAGCGTGTCGCGGTGGTTGACATTCAACTGCAGGGCCAGATTGATGGCCCGCGGACTGGCAGCGCCCAAGCCGTGGATGAAAAGCTCGTTGTACCCCTTCTCGAACAATCGCTCACAGCGGACCAGTTGGGCCTGCAACACAGGTGGTGTAATTATGTAACGCGCGTGTAGCGCAACAAAATCTGACCTTAACCGCGCTGGAAAAGCATTGCACTCTGCTGGATCCCCAGCCACGTTGGTATCATAGGTGATGAGCCCGCAGACGCGCAGCGCAACGCGCAGCCCACGCACCATGTGGACGACCTCTACCTCTGCCGTCCGCGAACTTTAATGCAGCGATAGCTGCTTATGTAAAAAGCAAATGGCAGCGATGATGATGATGACTGATGGGATGTGATGATGCTGATGTGATGATAATGTGACGATGTGATGATGATGGGATGCGGAGCAAAATAACAAGCTATGGGCCATCAAGCCACAGTTGGGCCTTTGGCTTTCTAGCACACATGCGTTAAGACACGAAGAGGTCATCACACGTCGCCTGCGAATCGGCCACACATATGCAACGCACAGCTATCTCTTGTGCCGTGGGGATAGACCTGAATGCCCCAGACGCAGCATGCCTCTGGCTGTTCGCCACATTCTCCACTCTTGTTCACATTTCACGGAAGAGCGCCTACGCCACTTTGAACGACAACCTCAGGATCTAAGCTCTTCGGACATCTAGGGAACGATTCTGCCTTGCTGAACTCTAGTCAGTTGTTTTCATTTCTTGCAGACATCAAGTTTCCAGTATTTTTCTCTCCCGTTTAGTTAAAAAACATCCCACTTCCTGAGTTACGTTATGGGTGCAAAATTACCTGTGCTGTCGACACGCCCTAAAACTAAAATAATCGTCATCATTATTGAGGCGTCCAGGCGCGCCAACGACCGAGGTCATTTTGCGCCCAAAATTAACTCTCCCCCTTAACATACTCGGTATGCCAGTCATCTACTGCATTTAATACCAGCTAGCGACTTATCTAGTTCCTATAAATGGATCTCAGGACCAGATCCCGGATGTTATCTTGGATCTCGCCTTTTCATTTTTTGCCATCAAATCGTCATCCTTTTTGAAATGTTATCGAAATCTCTGCACTTCGGGAACCATCGCCACATCTTGCCCAAGCCCTGTGAGCCCTGGATTTTCTGTAATTTTTTATAGGCTTTTTAAACTTTTTTCATAATTTTGTCAAAGGATCTGTTTTCATCCATGATCTTTGAGGATCCAAGCAGATGTCAGCTATATTGCATGCTGGTCATTTTGACAGCTAATGACAGTTATGTGGTGATAATGTAAAAATGGCAAACCTTGAAGTTAGTTTTCTTGTTCACGTAAACATCATTGGGTCGTCTCGGAAGCTTTCTTGGTAGGCGTTTTCTTAGCTGGTATTCCTCCCGATCAAACCTTTCTTGATCCTTTCCTTGATTAACTTGATCCCTGTTCTGTGACTCATCGGCATCAGCCATCATAACATCTGCAACACAATAAATGCACACATGACTGGTCAAAAGCCAAGCAAATATAGGAACATAGTTAGAGCTACCTGCTTACCAAATAACTACTCATCTTTAATCCAATGACATCTTGCCCATGTGGAGAAGCAAAAGAGTAGTCATACATTGTGCCCTGGCAATAAATTTTGAATGATTCGCAGCCTTATATCCACTGCACCACTGGTGATAAACAACCCACACTAAGTACAAATGCAGTGAGACAACTCTGACTTGTGAATACTGGAAGACAATGACATAATGCATTATCAGCCTGCTCTGTTCTTTTCTCTGCTCTGCTCTCTATCTGTTCTTTTCCAGGTGTGAGGAAAACTTTTCAAGGTTGTTGATATATTATTATTGGTTGGTACTAGGTTTTATTCCAAACTTCTAGCATTTTGATTGCAAGGATTTCTAAAATCAGAGCCTATGCAAGCCTGTGGTTGTATGAAATGACCCCCACCGCCCCCACACCATTTCATCACAATTTCAGTTCCACGGCAGAACATGATAGGAAATTTCAGCATGCCACAATGCTCAATATGGTCAGCTGCACACTATGACTCATCTGACCCTGAATAGCTACTGCCATCAGCGACAGGCCATCTCGGTCAATGTAAGAAAGACTCCAGCCTTTTCTTCATATTTAAGTGCTTTTGTCTTTTCCTTGTGCTTAGTTAGGTCAGGGTATACACTGCTACCTCATGTTAAGAAAGAGCATTGTACATCAATCGTTGTTTTGAAGGCAGAACATATTGTAATGAATCGTAAAACAGGTCATCTAAGCTCTTGCCTTGGAACTTAAATAACTACGATAGCGAACACCCGAGCGCAAACACGCGGCAGCCATGAACCCGGCGCCATTTCTACCACCATTTCTACGCGTGATCGCAACATTACTGCGTGATCACAACATTACTGCGCATCAAGAACCATAAAAATGTACGAGGCCAAGGTAACAAGAGCTCAACAAAATGTGTTTCTTGCGCATCCAAGCAGTCTTCCATATTGTTTGTAGATTGGTCAGCATGGTGGGGAAATATGACGTTTTTGTGTAGGAATGAAGAGCAAAATGAGAACATGGCAGGTAAACAAAACTTCTTAATATGGTACATGTATATGGCATGGAACATGGATGCCAATGGGACACTGGGCTGAAGGGGATAGGGTGGCAGTAAGGTTAGGTTAGGTCAGGTTAGGTTAGGTTAGGTTACATGTTCTGGACTATTCTGACCTGTTTGTTTCATAAATGTACCTAGACGTGATAAGAAATGTTTTTCATTTTCATTGTGTGCGGTGCTCGGGAGCTCGCCATCGTAAATATTACAATTTGAAGGTAGGAGCATGAATCCACCTGTCTTAAGATCATTTACAATATGTTCTGCCTTAAACACAATGAATGGTGTACAATGATTTATTCTAATGTTAGGTAGCAATTGTAGCAGCTACACCCTTAGTTACTATTGAGTTGGAACCTCCCAGGTATGCAGTTCCATTAGTATGTACCTGAGTATGGGCACATTTCATTTTTTCCAATGGCAGAGAAAGACATTGCTCCCACATCACTGAAGGCCCAGTTGATGGCTATGATACAGCCTTGCTGCTGTAGTTTGTATGAGTTTTGGAGTGCAAAGACAGCAGTAGTAATTTAGTGCCCCCCTCTCTCATGATACACTCTCCACTGTTAGTTAAGATTTAAAATCTCATTGCCCTAAAGTAACCAATCAATAAATTGTGAGCTTTAATGTCATTCCTCCTGAAGTTTATGCCAGACTGGTTCACTTGTATTTTCTGCACCTTCTTTTCAACATTGTGGCTAGGCTAAAACCCCCACACGTTGCTGGGGGTTTTAGCTCCCACACATTGCATTGGGTTTACATATTGCCAGAGTATAATGGAAGATGATTGTGTTTGATGTGTGCCAGCACATACAATGTTCAGGGTGATAATTTTTCATCTTCTAAAAAGTAAGGTGAATTGCTTGAAGGGGATCCAAAAGATACTTGGAAAGGCACATGGAGTAAGAACCAACCTTCCGCAATTAGGGATAAGCCCTACCACTGCGGGTTAGGGGTGTACCTTCCTTTTCAGTTGTGGGAGGGGAGGGGGGGGGGGGAGAGAAAGGGAGGGAGCGCGGCTCCAGCTCCCAAACATCTCGTGGACCGACCTTGCCACCTTTTGCAGACCAGCCCGGTCACCGCACCACACGGAGCGTAGGTGCTCGAAAGAACACAATGCAATCCACGCAAAACCTTCTCTCCAAGCTTTCGGGGATTCTGAGGGTTTTAAAAACATGCAAAAAGTACTCACCAGGAGCTGAGCACCCAACACCTCACATATTTCACATGTCTGCCATGCCCGTCAGCAAACCCGTGAACTATGTCTTGTTGTCTGTGACGCGTCTGTTATGTCTTCCATTCATCGCTGAACGATGAACGTTTACGAACGCAGATGTCAGCGAATGTAAGTTTTTTGACCAATCAACAGTCGAGTTATAACATTTCACCAATCAGAAGCTCAAATTACGGGGAACGAAAGCTCTAGGTGAGTGCCATCAGTGAAACAATAATTGTGGGATCCGTATTAATTGTGGTGTATAATATTGAGCTGGCTTGGTCCGTGCGTATGCTATTTTATTGTATTGTGTGCAAAGGTGTAGAGCCAGAAGGGATAATCTTGTCTCAAATGGTGTGATGCAATTATCAATTGCCTTTAGTTGCAAACAAAATAATTGTTCCAGGTAGGTGCTAGGTGATTCCCCACGGTTCACCAACATCCCCGCCGATCTCGGCTAGAAATTGTGGCAGGGTTGTAGATCCCTTGCACTGCTACTGTGGCCTCAGGTGCTGTGGCTGGACCAATCATCTCGATAACACCCATTTAAAAATTGTATGATGCGTTCTACACATTTTTCATTCCTTCCCCATGGTACGTTCTCAGACTCTTTGAAACATACTTCACAGTTTGCAATCAGATTTGAGTGCAACATTACACTGCTCAAAGTGCCCTCCCCTTGCCAGGCATCAGTCATGCTGTACCAAATAACATCCCTCTCTCTCTCTCTATGTGTAAGCTCTGTAATGTCATTTATGGACAGTATGTTGTGTCCAAGCTGTGATTTACATTGATCTGAATGGACATTGACAATTTGCCACATGAAATGCTGTGGTTGATTGGTTGTTAAATGTTGCAACAATTGCAGTGGCTTTTGTGCACTCAAGATAAAACTTTGTGCTGATGGGTGGTGATCTGTCATCTTCTAGGAAGCATATGAAATTGAGATACCTTTTGGCCCTTTTGGAGACAAAATTTTCTTGGCCTGAAGATTGGAAACCCACTTTTCAAATTTGACCTGGAATGAAACTATGATTTACCCCCAGTTTGTGCTATAGCAAGCACAAGGGACAAAGGTTGTGAAGCAGTGTCAATGAAATGTCACGCTGATTTTTAGCTGTTGAATGCTTAGAGCAGTCTGTGGATATTACATGGTCATCTAGGCTTTGCTATGAATATTTATTAGCCGTGAATTGTGGGCTTTATTTATATGTGATCATAAAATTAATTCCTCAGTCACCACTCTTTGCCACCCAATTTTAGATGTTCCATCTGGCTGCCTTTGGCTTATTTGAACACTGATATAATCATAAATTAATAACCAAGTTTTGCCTGATTCTGATTTTTGCATTTGTTTAGGACATCATTTTATGATTGGCAATCAGAATAGACTTGATGGCAGGCCACAGGCATTGACACAGGGGGACAATGTGGCACTCCGTCCCTATTCTTTTTGCTACATGACTGAGCAGTCAAGGGTCTGAAAGCCCAAGTAACAGACCAGCCAACATTTTCCCTCTCCCCAGCCTCAAAGCAGTCAAAATATAATAATGTACCTTCTTGCTTGTTATCATCCTGTACAATACCCATGATATATAAATGTAAGGGTATGATCACTTTGCCATATAATTACACTTATTAGCAATGTACTTCTGTTGAAAATGTTTTTATAAGGAGTGTGTATGCATTGATTATGATGTGCTTATAAGCTAGATCCATGGGGGTTATTTGTATTGCTATTCAGCTGTGTACTGCACAAGCCAAAAAGGAAAAGGTGGTACAAATACAAAATATCATAAACTTTTATTGATGCATTTCTTATTTTCTAGTTGTAAAACAGTGCTGATTCACCATCAAGTAGATAAAACAACAATTATTTTCTCAGGCTAGCTGGAGATGCAATCTATTTTTCCAGTGCTAAAGTGGCCTGATAGTGTATTGCTCAATCATCTAGGGCTTGTATTTTCCTATTGACTACTGACATGACATATTCCTTCTCATCATGACTATTCTGTATTCTCCATACTGTTTCATAACAATGTATGCAACCATTCTCCATTCTGCAGGTGATGCACACTGGTTCCAGTACTTCTGGACTGGCAATGGCAGAAGGAAAGGGCCCAATTCTGCGTGAAAGTGCAGATATTTCCCGCCTAATCACCAGCCATGCTGTTAACAATACTGCTGACACAAGCCGGAGTGCTCTTCATGCCTATGAGGTAATGTGTTTTTCTGTTACCCATTCGCTTAGTTTGACGCATAGGGGTAGAACATTGTGAATTAATGTATGAAGCATAATATCTCTGGATTCTTCATTCACACTACAGTGTGCAAAGTGCTGGAAGGCCTCATCCTCCATGTCAACCATTCTCACCACATTGAGCCTGTGATCTGATCAGGCAGCATGCTCTGGCATGTGGCAGGTGGCGCTGAAATCGACCCGCGACAAGTGTCAGAAGCAGACAGAGCAGCTGCGCCAGCTGGATGACGAAACACGCCAGCTGTTGGCTGACAAGAGCGGCCTGCATGCCGAGATTGAGCAGCTGCGCGACACCGTCGGTCGGCAGCGCGACAGAGCCGGCCAGCTGCACCGCCAGCTGGCCACCAGCCACCGCGAGTGTAGCGCCCTACGCGAGCAGGTGGCGCTGCAGTCGCGTCAGCTGCTGACGGCCCGCCGCCGGCTGGAGGCGGCAGGCCTGGAGGTCGCTGACCTAGCGCCCGCCTCCATCGAGCAGGCCAACCGTGGCACGGACGAGCTGCACGTCCAGGTCGGTTGGCTGGTGACAAGTTGCACACGCTGCCTGACCCGTGGCCCGGCCGCCGCGCGGGCTGACTCGGTCTTTGTGGGTACGAGCTGCGTTCTGTTGCATACCCTGTTTGAGATAGACATTGGTCACTTCTGTGTCTGTCAGGAATAGACTGACGGATTGAGGGGTGAACATAATTGTCTTTTTCGTCTTCTCATTCGTGGTTTCTTCCCTTGTGAGCACCTGTCTGTTCAATTGTTTCATATTGGGTTACGGCGCTCATAGCCCTTTGTCGCAGTCGTGACGATGCCCCATCTGCCTGCGGTGGTAGTTCTGATTCCCGCTCGCTGCTGCCGCAGTTCTGACTCACTCCCTGCCGCCGCAGTTCTGACCCCCTGTTGTTTGCATCGCAGCTGGCCGTGGTGCCGCCGCGGGACTCGTCGTCTTCCGAGGATATCAGCTCGATGACGGAGGAGGAGATCGCGCGCCGACTGCTGGAGCTGCAGCGGGCTGGGCGACGCTCTCTGCAGGACTCCTTCGACGACGTGGTGGGTGTCGCGTCGACGCCGGCCAGACCGGGCGTTCCGGCTGGCGGAGAGGTCGGCCGCTCCCGAGGCTGGGCTCCGGGGCAGCGCCCGCTCATTGCGGAACTAAACACACGATCCGTGTGGTTCGATGCATATGCGTAAGATCTGTCCTGTGGCGATCGTGTGGTACTGAATGGCCCCTGATGCCGTGACAGGCTGGCTTTACTTGGCATCACAGGGTGGCCTTAATATCCATCACAGACTGACCTCAGTCACTTTCCGGCCGCTGACCGAGTGTCGGTCTCCCCTGCGCCGCTGTCCGGACATCGGTCCCCGTTTCTGCCGCTGACCGGGTGCCGGTCTCCTCTGGGCCGCGGACCGGTATCGGTCCCCGCCTCGGTCGCTGCCCGCGTGTCGTTTGTCGATCGTCCCTGGGCCGCTGACGGGGTGTCGGTCGTCCCTGGGCCGCTGACGAGGTGTCGGTCTCCGCCCCGCCCGCTGACGGGGTGTTTGCTGACGCAGATGGCCGGGGTCCAGCGTGCAGCGGCTGCCGACCTGGAGCGGGACGGCGGCGCCATCGGCCGCGAAGAGCGACAACTTGCCGACAAGATACGCCGCTGCAACCAAGCTCTCCGGGACACCGTGACCACCCTGCTGCGGCTCAAGGAGCGGGGTGCGTATCCACCGCTGTCCTCCCGCACGCGGGGGTGACCTGCGGCGGGGGACCTGTTCTCAGCCGACCAGCAGCGCACCTGACCACCAAGTCCGCTTGTCCGCGGGCATGTCCGTCCCGCACCACGCTGCCGAAGGCCGGCACACAACCATAGCAATGTACGCCGCCTTCTGGCCAGAAAGATCGATCCTGTGACTCACGTTTTCCTGTAGCATAGCATGCAGCTGTGCACACGTTGTGAAGTGAAGCGTTGGGTCGCGTTGCGGCCTGCTCCAGAGTTATCACTGATGTCACAGCCACCAGGTGGCACGACGCTATAGATGCGGTACATCGAAAGTGCTGGTATCTCTAGTGTCGGGTAGGGAAAATCCTCTCCAAAAGTACTACGCTGATATCGGTTACATCGTACGGAGGGTTGAAGAAATTCTAGGGTGAGACGGCTTTACCAACGCTGATAGTACAAGTTTTATATGGTGTCATGCAATTAAGAGTAGATTCGGTACATTTGTGCAGTGACCGTTATCATTTTGATGCGGAACCGGCACGGCACAAAGGCGGTATGGCATAAGGCTGCACCCATCTCGTATCGGGTGGGGAAAATCCTCTCTAACTTCACGACAGCGAGGAGCGCTTCTTTTCAGTCCTTTGTTTGGACATAACACCTGCGAGAGCGTTCTGTCTTATTGATGGCATGGCCCATTTAAGATCGCTTTTGTTACTTGACAGGCGACCTATTGATCTTATTTTTTTTAAATGCGTTTATTCGAATACTTCAGGGGACGAACAATGCTCTGGTTTTTCCGAATTGTCGTATCTATGTCAGCTCAAAAGCTAATTATCAGTGATCTCACAGTCCCCCCTCCCCTCCTGGTTGGGCGACGATGTAAAATGGACCCGTCGGACGAGGAGGCATTTCCGGGTTAAGTGAGTATGTAAATGAAATGGCGTGCTAGCGCAGTATGCTTATTGCCAGTCTGAAGCTCCATCAGTGTGTTTGTTGCCAATCTGAGGCTCCATCAGTATGTTTGTTGCCAATCTGAAGCTCCATCAGCATATTTGTTGCCAATCTGAAGCCCCATTCGTACACCTGTCGAGCGGAGGAAGTCCGACAACCGTTGCTTGGTTACGGAATAATGTCCGTGATACCGTATCTGTTTTGGAAGCAGCATGGGAGTGTTGTGTTGACCTGCTTTTGACTTTTTACGTTTTTAAATGTTCAATTGAAATTTTGCATTGCATCACTTAACTCTTTATCCTTTGATGTTGTTTTAAACTTTTTCGCCTTGATCTTTTTTCGCTTTTTCCACTTCATTTTTTACCTTTGACATGTTGTCCTGCAACATTCACAAAAATGGGGAAATGAAGGAGACTGTCAAGGGTTAGGACAACAGCCAGTTCCAGCTTTTCTAGCACGAGTTGACAGCATATGTCCTGTGTCCTCAACGTGATGGCATGGCAAAACGTGTGTTGATTTGTTGTGTCGCAGCCAGTGCGGCCTATATATTCCTTTATGGTCGACACCATTATCTTCCTGCATCGCTAAGAATCCATTTCACAAAGAAAAATGAGTATTGCGTTTTGCAGTAGATACCCGCATAAGTGCGCTGTACAATGACTGCCTTGACATCCCATCGCGCCGGTATGTCATCAAGTTTGGCTTCCATTTGAACGATAATGACAGAACTTGTCGAAAGGGCTTTAAGAGAAAACGTCGTGGAGCGCGAGGCGTTGACTGCCATTCCGTTTAAATCGTTCGTGATCCTTTTTGAAAAGGCGCGGTCCAGCAAGTTCCATGGCTGGGCATGATCGGACACCAGCCCAAGACGTCAACAGCATAAGGTGCTGCTAGGTTATGGCACGATTGTACGAGATTTGATAATGCTAAGTGTATCCTACGGTTTGTGTTCATAAGTGCTGGGCCTGCAAGTCTAGTTTCATTGTTAGGTGGTCAGGTTTCTGACGCGTGCCCATGCCTTGTATGTAGGCCGTGTCGGCTAGAACAGGCCTGAGCAGTGTACGCGCCTGTGTGTGTGCCGGTTATCGGCCGGCTGACCCCAGTTCCCATCCGGCCGCTGTGTCGGCGCGTACTATGTGGGTGCGGGTGGGCCCGCTTTGCCGCCACGTCACCGTCACCGTCACCGTCGGCCGCTCGCTGTGCCGGCAGGTGCCGCGCTGGCGATGGCGCCGCACGGCTCGCTGCCGCCGCTGCAGGAGATCCCCCTGTCGGGCAGCCCGCCGGCCGGGCCCACGCGGCGGGACGGCGCCACGGACGCGCCGTCAGGCCGCTGGCCGGCCGACCCGACGCCGCCCATCTGCCCGCTCTGTGGCGCCCGCTTCGGCCCGCCCACCACGCGCGCCGAATTCGAGGACCACGTGTACGCACACGTGCTGGACATGACGGCAGAGGAGGGATCGAACGGGGACGAGCCGGCCGAGACGCCGATGCTGCTGGGCCAATAGCGTCTGGACTCTCGGTGGTGGCGTCGCTGCTGGGCCAGTAGTGTCCAGACACTCGACGGTGATGTCGCTACTGGGCCAGTAGTGTCCAGACACTCGACGGTGACGTCGCTGCTGGACCAGTAGTGTCCAGACACTCGACGGTGACGCCGCTGCTGGCCGTTACGCCCACGATGGCCCCGTATAATCGGCTTTCCACCAGACTTGCCGTCCGAAGCCACCGGCGCTTGCGGCACACGCCGCGCGGCCGCCGGAGCGCTGGGCCAGTGGGGCGCTCGGCGAAACAGCCCGGCCGCACTGGACAACGGCTGCCGACCGGCCCGCGGCCGGCGGCCGGGCCGCCACCGCCTATGAATCTCGACACGGTCGGTGCAGCATCCAGCAAGCGCTGGGAAGGCAGCATCACTGGGCCGCGGTGCGCTGCCCGCCCCGCTCGAACGTGACGTCTGCCGTGGCCCGTGTCCGGTGACTGGGGCTGGCGGGGCGGGGCGCCGCCTCGGTGACCGCGCGAACCGGTGGGAAGGGTGAACGCCGGCGGCGGATGCGCCGATTGTGGCCTGCTGTCTCTAGGCTGGCGGGCTGGGTCGAGATGGACCGACGTGGCACGTTATAGCCGTGACATGCTGTGGTGGTCCCCGGCTGCTCAATGCGTGCGAGTATTGTTTTTCGTCGATATGCTGTTGCGCACGAAATATATTTTTGATAGCCGGCTATGAATGCAACCAGAACATGTTCATTCAATTGTTGAATGATGTGTGTTCCTGCGATCGGACATCATCGGTGTCCATGTCTATTCGTCAGGTTTTTGCATGTGTGTGCACGTGGACTGGGTGTCTATGCCTTCCTTTGAATAAAGTGCGTGAAAGCCGCCACCGATGTGCAGACGCAGCCTGTTTACTTCTAATTTACGCTTCGCCTCCAGACTGCCGGCAAACTCTGCCTCCATGTTATCATCCCCGAGCTCGTCATATCTCGCGATGTTTACGAACTTGTAGCCGCTCCGTCGTTGGAACAGTGAAAGGGTGCAAGACAATACATCTCCGCTGGAGATCGAAATTCGAGGTCGAGGGGGGTCCGAATCCCCCTTGCACCCAGGCCTCAGCGCCGACTGGCCTCCATTTGGGTGCCAGGTGTATGTTAAGTTTTGCGACGCTATGCGACTTTTAGCAGGCATTTGGCACCGGGACCGCCCACCCACCTCGGAATACCCGGGGGACTGCCCAACACTCTGGAGGTGGTCACCGCCGGGTGCACGCCGGTGGTATACGGGACAAACGACGCGTCGTGCACAGCCAGGTGTGGCTGGGGAGATTCCTCCCTGTCCTGAACATGGTTCATCGCCGCCGCCCCTGGACCCCTTGGACCGCTGCGCACAGCCGGCCACCCCAAGCGGAGGCCCGCACAGAGCACCCAGCCACAGCGCGAGCAACAAGCCGCTAGGCCCCTGTGGGGCTCCATGTACCCCGCGCCCCCGGATATCCCGGCCGAAGTGTGGGGTGCGCCTTGGAGTGTTGGAATGCGCCTTGACTCACCTGCACGACGGGCCCCTCAGCGAAAACATTGGATGGCCTTATACGTTTTTGAACTCATTTCGACCCACTCTACTCAACTTATGAGACCCTTTATATCTCCCCAGGAAAGGGGCCCCTTAAGCAGAACACTGCGGAGCACATTATTGTTCCCGGTCAAAGGCTGAAGGACCATTCTATCCCTCCGTAGTGTGTTTTCCTGTCGTCATTCTGGCGGCACGGGGCGGGATCCCCTGGTCGATCCAGAGGCCCTTAGAGGGATATATTATGCCACGTTGTTGTGCTCCCTGACACAGAAGGCCCTCTGACACACGCAGTTGACCCCGGATCGACACAGAAACCCGCATTGGCACAGCAACATTCCTGATCGCCGCAGGTGGCCAAGTAATTGGCACATAGACTCCAGTTCGGCGTAACGGGTCCTTGCTAAAACTGGGCTAGAAGCCCCTCTGTACGGTACTGGGAGCCCTGACTGGCGTAGGACCCTTCTACTGCTTCAATGTGGGCACCCACCACAAGTTCTCATGTTTCCTTTCATTGTCAGAACTCCCCAACCAACGCAAGAGGTCCTCTGTCATTCAGACTCATATCCCCGTCTCTGATGAGCACATCTTACCCTGACCGATTCGAGGCCCGTTGTTGACACAGCATGCCCTGTTAGGCACTGTAGGCCCTTGAACGATACAAGAGCCCTGACCAATGTCAGTTGCGGGCCCGACCATGTAACTGCTTGAGAAATGGGCCCCAGAGCTCAGACCAACACGGAGCCGACTGTTCGTTGTTGGTGATCTCTGGCCGACATAAAGGAACGCTACATCTCAGCGGTCCACATCGGTGAAAGAGGTCCTCCTTCTAATATTTGAGATCACGTGTAAACGCGTAACCCAGCCTGGCGCTATTAGCTGGAAGGAATAGCGAAGCTCATTTTAACCACGGCTACTAGATCTACAAGTTATGTGAACCTGGCGAACAGTGCCGTACTCGCGGGGACTGGATTTCTTAGTAAATACGAGTTATTGTGGACTAGGTTGCTGGGTTTATACAACATAACATCATGATAAAATGGATTTTCATGGGAAATGAATGCCATATAACTTTAACATATAGCTTATGCTGGAACAGCTCATGGGATTTCGCTATTTACATGAATAACGAAGCAAAACTGAGCGATTTAGTAGAGATTAACATCGCGCGCTAAAAAAAATTCGTTGTGCAAAATGAAATACCTGTTCAAAATGCGTTGGGTTGTAGTTGTTGTCATGGTTACGAGTGTCTGCCAGCTCACGGCTCGGTGCAAGGTTTTAGAAACAATACGGCTTGGTGCAAGTATCCAGAGAGCAGTTTAGAACGCATGAAGTTCTCTTATTGACCGGTTTGCATTTCTTCAGATATGGTGCGCCGTCTTGTGCCGGGGTGTGCTGCGAAACCGGAACACGACAGCCAACATCGTGATATTTTTCGTAGAATTCCCTCGGACAAGGCGCGCAAAAATGCATGGATTTGTGCCTGCCGTCATAAAACCCCTCCTCAAGACGTGAGCGCCAGAGTTTGATCAACACATTTTTCCTCCAAGAGATTATCAATGTGATTTGAGATTTGAGTTGGTCTATCCTGAGTTGGTCCCAGCATCAAACCCTGGGCGAAAGCTGCGTGCCTCCGCTGTGCCGTCAAGGCATATCCCTGGAAGGCACGATGAATCACGGAAAGCTATATTTTATTTAAAGCCATTTTCTTCATATGTCGGGTAGAAGCTGGGTATCAACTCTCCTTAACTGCCGGCAAAATTTAACATTAGCCCCGCACCACCCACATTTACAGAGTTTCTTCCGTTGATGACACATATACTCATCGTTAGTGAAAGATCTTGTTATAAAATGGGGTGCCACTGCAGATCTGGTCATTTTATTTCATGCACCGCCTAAAGGCTCATGTTGAACATCCTCAAAAACCATGGGCCATGACTCTCTGTCCTCTGTTTTCTCACGATAGTGCGCATAACTTTGCATCCATTGGTTTTTTATATGAGTTGGGCAAACTGTGCCGCTGTTTTCCGACGTGACATGGCACAGCCTGCAGATTTAAAACTTATTTTCGGTGCAGGGTTGACCGCATAACTGAATGACTGAGAATATTGGGCAAGGGTCATTTAGTGTTATAAATTGTAGTCTTTTAACCTGTCTGAGGCGATTCTTTTGATACGTTTCATCATAAGGTAATAATGACCTTTTGGAGCAAATGCATGGCAATCTTGTCAAAGTCACATGTGGCCGATGTTTGCACGAACTACGAACGCAACTGAACATCCGTAGCAATGATTTGTGCTCTCCGACTGTTCTAGCACAAATCTGGGCATGAAGTCATCGTTCCTAATTTGATATGGTTGATGTACAGCCACAAACCCAGACTGATCAGCCATCATGATGAAGTGAAAAATCGGCGGGATTTTATTGCTCAAGCGATCGGGGATATGCAATGGTATTGTTTGCATCTTGATCAGCACTTTTTGAACGACGTCCCTAATTTGCTGTACTGAAGCGCGAAAATATTAGCATGAATCATTTGGTATCCACATGGTGTTTTTGGTTTCATTGATTGTTAGGAAAAGTCGAGGCATGAAAAGTTCCTTTCACAGTTATCCACATCCACAGTTGCCAGTAACGGCATCATAGCCATGATGTAACTCAACACAATATGGCGTTTTTGAATATATGAATTTCTGTGTCTGACTGTCCGACCTCTAATGCCGCCGGTTTGTACGGCTTCCCTTTGTTCAGCGGCCCTTTGGACCATGACTCTGCTGAGAAGCGTCCTCCCACCACCGTCCCAGGTCCGTCTGAGAAGGGGTGCACAGACTGCATGCTGATGGCACCCGAGCTCAATACATGGCGGACCAAGGCAGGTGGCACTACTAGAAAAAGAAAAACAGGTCACTGCGATGGAGGACCGCCTTAACGGAATGTTCGGCACTCAGCAGGAGGGATTGATCAGCGCCGGGGTTTCAGAACGCACCCCACATACTAAAAAAAAAATATTTCCTTTACACGCTGGTTCGTTCGTACGTCCGTTCATCATCCATCTGTCCGTCCGTCCATTCACTCATTCACTCATTCATTCACTCGCTCATTTATCCATCCGGTCATTTATTCATGCATTCATTCATTTGTTCGATTGCTTGAACAACATCTATAGGTATCTGTTGGTGAGTTGACATACAGGGGTTCTTGTTGGTTTTGTTTATATTCTGACATTTCTTTGGTAGATGTTGATTTTATGTTCGTCAACGAACTGTGTGAGTCCTATGTTAAAACAACTGCCGCGCTGTAATGCTGGCACTAAAAAACACGACTTCGCTGCGTTTTGCACTTCGCAATGCACTGAAAAACAGCAGAGCAAGGACTGAACCAAATAGCATAGACGATTACACGAAATGCATTGGAAGAAGATAATGAGCTTTCCAGCATTTTGCCGTCATATTTGTTCCTCCAATTTCCGATATGAAAGGGAGCTCAGCGCTGTCCACTTTCAACGTGTCATCACAACCTATGCTTCCAACGTACAATCATTACAACGTGCGCTTGCCGACATCTACTATTCTACACGCTGCAATATGTGACGTACCAAGTAGCTCTGTGACGCGTTTATTGCATTTTCAGGCCGAGTTCTCGACTGCCGCAGTCCGACCTTGCCCGTGGGATGAGATGACCGTTTTGCGATGCGATCGCTGCCGTTCCGCTGCAATCTCAGCGTGAAGCAGCAGTGGCTACGGCGGATCCAGCTTCCGCGACTATCTGTTCCGACGCTGCAGACATGGCTGCGTGGTTTCGATGTGAAGCCAGGAAGTTCAGTCTATGCACTAAGAATGCTTTCGGAACACCTGCAGACGGTCTCTGATAGAGATTGGTTCTGTTGATGGGATGGCTATGTCGCCCATCGCTTCTCATGACAGTCAAAAGGACCAAATGCTGGGGCTTTTTTCGCAGCTTCATGTGGTTATGGTGTTGTCCATTTTCGGTAGCTGGAAAGCACCGGTATACTATCAGGTAAGTCGCACGAAATTCTCGTTCCACGCAGCAGTCTCATAGCTTACGATTTAGTGTAGTTGTTACGCATGCTCTGGTGTCGCATGCTCGCTTATTTCATGGACTGTTGCGGGTGACGAAAGTCGGATGCTTTTCTCAGCACAGGCAACGGAACAACTCTGGCGGAGGTTAAGTGTTGAATGAGGCTAACATTAATGAAAGTAGATGCCCGGTCGGTGCTCACAAGTGCCCACATCTGTATGAAATCGTCATATGTGTGACAGTGAATGCTTTCAAGAGCGCCACGATATCGTTGCAATTTAGTGGCCAGGAATATTGGTATGGCATGGCCGTCTGATATCTCGCATGAATGTGTGACTGACACATATCAAAATATAATCGAGATAACATCATTAATTTGGTAATATGTGCTGAGAATTAAAACTCATTGGCTTTAATTCGACGATGCGGTCACCAAAGAAACATTGATGAAGCTGAAGCTGTCGCCAATTCCCTCTATCGCCGAGATAGAGGGAATTGGCGACAAGGTGGCAGCTATGGTCTCATACACGGGAGGCAAAAACTGTGGCCTCTGGAAGGGCCTGGGCATCACTCACGACTTTCCAGATACTGCAACCATTCGGAAACCCGTTGACCGCAACAGGTAACGTAACGGATGGCTTCTGGCACTCACTCTCACACTGGCTCTCGCTTTCACAATTTTTCGTCCATTACTTGGTCAGACACATGCTTTTTCTTCGTTCAGGGCTTCGCAGCGTCTATGGTGTCATGCTTGTCAGTGCGTGTTTAAAACACTGAGCGCTCTCAGTGGTGACAGGGAATGTCACCTGAAGGTACACTATTGAAATAAATTGCAACTTGTGCTTTATAACACGAATTTGTTTGCATATTTCTTCTTGATTAATGTCGTAACCAGAATCCACCGCTGGTACGTAGGAAAAACGTTCCTTACAAACACCGTTAAAACACCGTTTTGGTTTATTTCCTGGCGAATCTGGTTCTTCGCTGACATTGCCCGTTTTCTGAAGCTTCTCTGCGACCATCTGCTCGACGATGGTGCGGCGCACGTCTACAAGATGACACAGTAGTTGATAAGTCTCTGTTTCGGCAGATACTGGCAACTGACGATAGCCTGGAGTTCAAGCTGCTCCCTCGACTGGGGATCAGTTCTCATTTGGAGGTCAGGACAACGCAGGCACATAGTACTGAGAAATTGCCTACCAAATGCGTCATTCAGTGAGCCATTTGCAAAACGAATATCATTTATGACCTTAAAGTTCAACTGTCCAGTTCTTGGTTTTTGGGAGCGCTGCGCGGTGATCTACGGCCGGCGCTGGCGGCGGGTGGCAACCGACGATGCAACGGAGCATGCGCGGCGAGCCGACATTGCTTCATCAACGGAGCCGTACGTTATAAAGATATGCCCAAAACACGTCAAGATATGCACCATTGTACTAAGATTGGACAAGAAACACACCTGGCGTTTTATTTCGCTGCAATGGTCTCGTGGGTCTTGTTCATGCAAAGCTGGAAAAGCGCGATTTTCTGGAAAATTCAGCCTTTAACCTGCCATAGCGGCGTATTTTTTTTTTACCTAACAATATTTTACCCATCGCCAAGTTCTGTTGAGATCAACCAGCTAGTGCTTTTCGCTAAACTCTAACCCCAACTTTTTGGAAACGCCAGGGATCACATCAACCCTCTTATCAGCCCGCACTGAGAAAAACGCGCGTTGCGCCGCGTTTCGTCAGTCGCTGAATGCACTCTTTACCTGCATGGAATTGTTACAAATGTTATTGAGCTCGAGAGCGAAATGGTCAAAGCGCAAGCTGGAGTCACATGCAGAAATGCATGCTACGACGTGTTGTTCCATGCCGCAGATCATGTGCTTTTCTCTAATATGCGCTGTCTGTCCCACATGTGACAAACCAGGCGCGTCAAAAGGTCCGTCCGGCTGCCCAGCTCCTGAGCGCTCCCGTTACCACTGCCGTGAGGCGACCTTTGCCAGACAAGGTGGCTGTCAGCCAGTTCATACAAGCGTGCAACCAGGCGACTGACGTCTTGGATGCGCGCACGCCGTCCGATGCAGAGCCGCTGCGCTGTGGCTCGGACCGAGACGTCAAACAACTGGACGTCCTGGCAAAGTTCGAAGATGTCATCGCTCATACGCGATTCGGTCACCGACTTTCACAACTCTCTTTCCGGCAGGGCTTTCTCCTCACCAAAGGGCCTATGTGAGAGCTCATGGTAGACATGAAGCGGGCACTTGGCCAACAACTCACACACTTACCGGACATGTCATCCAGGATCTCCTGGACCCATTGTTCGGTCTTGCTCGTGGGAAGAAGGTGCAAGCCTACATCCAAGCCCAACAGAAGTAAAATGCGTGATGAAAAACCTGACTCCGCAGTGCCTTCTCAAGCTGGACATCAACCCACTGTCTAAAGAAAACAACCACGGACACATTATCGTTCCTAGCTCACCGGAAGAGATGTGCGATCTCTACGAAGACAAAACAACTGAGGATCTGCGGGCTGAACAGGACTTACAAGAGATGGAAAAGCTGCTTGAACTGGAGAGTGGCAGCTCAAGACGAATGTCACTGGCTCCCAGCCCAGCTGACCGAACGACCGGTGTACCTGCTGAAAAAAAACGCCTGGGCACACCGTTCCGGACATGTGGCAGCCAAGATGAGAACTGTCCACTATACCCTGGGTGCTCCCTCAGCGCTCACAGACGAGCGTGCTCCTCTGCAGATCCTTCACAGCTGACGAGCGTTGGTGGCCTGACAATTCCATCCCAAAGCTGGTTGGACATCTACAAACCGATCCACCGAACGATTTGCCCAAAACACCACAATGAACCTGACGGCATTTCTCGCCAGCCACGGGCTATGAGGGACTTGAAGTTGTGTTCAGGCACAACCAACCGAATGCCGACCACCAAGTCATTATCAGTCAACGCGTCTACGTACGTTTATCCGCCTAAGCTACGTCAATGCACGTCATCGTCATGCCGCGACCACCCGACATGACCAACGTAAGAATAAACAGCTTTTGTAGGCATGTTGGGCATGTGTCCTACTCTTTTTCTAATGTGGCGGCGCATTCCGTCATTTCTCAACAGACTGTGGTCTTTACCATGCCATTTACAGGTAGCCTGTGATGTTGGGCAAATACGGAAAAGTCAGGTTTTGTGATCCTGCTACACCCTTCCACATTAATACCTGCACAGAGTTGAGGCGGTTGAGTGCAAAACATGCTGGTACTTGTTTCATTGATATGCTGATAATAATGGTATGCTAACGTGCTACAATTAATATCTATAAAATCCTCTGACACGAACAGCTCAGCTATAACAACCAATGCCATCAGTATCTTGAGCGGACAAGAGCACATGTCTGAGGTCCACTATTACTGGGAGAACATGAAAAAACTTGCAATTAAGCCCATTCAATATTCCAAAAAATCGCAAGCTTAAATTTCATCACAAAATAGGTGCTAAGCCCTGACTTAAATATCCAATTTTACAGCCGCACACATGTGAGTAAACAATGCAGTGAGAACTTCATCTGCAATGGAACGACAGACATTTTAGATGGGGTATGTCTCGATGACCAAAACATGAGAAGAAATAAATATTTACCAGTCATGAGATCCATCAAGTACAGCTTACATGCAGACGTGGAGGACGTTTAGGATAACATGAGACAAATATCTGAGACAACGGGATGAACAACGTAAACCCATGGCCAACGCTAGTGTCATCCATACGCGTAGGTTTGGTTCTAGTATCGCCACCTGTGTCAACGCTGCAATCGCCGTGCAAAATAAGTTGTGTTAAAGTTCAGGCGTTGAATGCCGAAACGACTCTTCGTGTAGGGGAAAAAACACATTTTTTCTGCTACTGGTAGCGTTAAGTCTATCTGTACCTGGTGACTCTGCCCCAAACCTGCCTCTGAAAAAGACCCTTTGCTATAGATACAATGCTGTGACTTGCACAGGGGCCCCGCGGTGACGTCATGGGGGGGGGGGGGGAGATGGGCGAGCTGCCAGATACACTGAGAGGCCCTGACCCCCTGACTAAGGGGCTGACGGCCGTGCCACCGGTCGTACGCCGGGTTGATGGAAACTGGGTTGGTGGTGGGTGTGGGAAAAACGCCATTTATTGGTATTATGTGTGACAACGATACGAAGCCTGAGGGTGTCAGAAAAATTCACATATCTGGTGCATATACTGATCAATACTGTATGGGCTTCTTGACAGACGGCCAGTTCAGTTTGTCCTAACCTGCAGCAATCGCCAAATTTTATGGGAAGAACATAATTTTTTGCATCTATTTAAATCGTGGCAACTTTTATTGGTGTCCGTGAGCCAATGTACGAACTTTGGGTAATGCATGGTATTTCTGAAATGTGTTTCAGACATTGTGCTGACAGCACCGCAATAATGGCAGTGCCAACAACCAGTGAGCAAATGACAGACCATGAAATGGATGCAATTCTTGAAGGTAATGCTCGCACCATATCCAGTTATGAACATAGCCATATTTTGGTACTTTTCTCATCTAGGCACTAATAGCCAATGCAGTCCATGCATCCTTAACACTAAACTGAATAATTGGCTGACCCCTGTCATTTAATTAGAGCATTCCTCTCCAGTTGAATAATTTGTCAAGCATCCCATACTGTTTGTATCCAAATGTTCTGTACAAAATACCCATATGCCCACATGTATATTCCCATCACATAATCAAGGCTGGTTGGTTTGTTCTGGATGATTGTTGGTGTGCTTTTTTGCATCAGCCACTGTGGACAGAGGCAGGGTGCTGGACCCAGGCTGATAACAATGTGGGGGTGCCAGTAGTGTAGTGGTTCACATGTCTGTGATAGCCACTGCACATCTGGGAAACCAGAGGTACGGTTTGATTCCCCTCGGTGCCTGCCCTTCCTGCCAGGGTGAGAGGCAGGCAACCCCAGATGGCCTCAGCAGCTGAGTGCGTTGTAAAGCCCCAGTGACATGACATGACTGATTATGATGTATTGTGCAAGCTTCAACTTGGAAGAGCCATCAGGATGTTGTGCCCACTAGTCCCCAGTCTGTCAGAACTCCTTGTTGTTTTGAATGTGCTTTGTTATAAACATTATGACTGGTTCATATTCCACCATTCATTTGTGTTTTGCTATTTCATTTTAACCATGGGTGTCACATAATAGGGAAACAGTAAGCATTGCTACAAATATGATTTTCCACTGAGCTTTTGCACTTGGAGGAAAACATGCAGCATGTAGATTGCATGTGGTGCTTTCTGTTTCAGATTGTGGCCTGTTGGAAGATGGCATGGACACCAGAGAAAAAAGGGAGATGATAACTGTGCTACAGTTATCAAAAATATCAGCACAAAAGGAAGAGAGACTCAACAGCCAAAATAGTGATCTCGCCATACTTACAGTAATGATTAGCCATATTTTGTCAAGTAAACTTGTTTAGAGCCCATGGTTTTTACCAGTCTTTTTTGTCTGGAGCAGGCTCAAGTGATAGCATCTAAAAGTTAACTACTATTTTCCAGGTGCTGTGATGCATAAGTCATATAATATCAAAGATAAGTGTGATTGTTATGAAACTGAAGTTTTTTTTGTTTGTTTTGTGATTGCCTAAGGTTTGTTCTAATGAGCTGAGGCTGTCAGTAAGGTGTCCTACTGATGGGCCTGCTTCCCACAGATTGCCTCCTTGTGACCTCATGCAGCACCCCAGACCTGTCTGCCACAGTCCATCAGCTGGTGAGCAGATGTCACTGGTTGTGTCATGCAGAGCTCTCCAACGCCGCCGGACACCGCGAGCAGGGCGCCGTCGGCGGCCGGTTCGGAGTCAGCAGACGCCTCGCCGCTGATCGGCCTCCTGCGGCGGCGGCCGCTGCACGCACCCAGCCACGCTCCCAACTCGCCGCCAAGCAGCGCACGCGCACCGGACACGCCCGAGAGCCTGGGCCGTGCGGCGGCCTCTCCCGTCGGGGACCCGCGGGAGCATCTGGGTGCGTCGGAGTCCTCGTGCGATTTGAACAGGTCTGCGCCTGCCGCCGACGGAGACCAGCCGCAGCCGCCGACCCAGCCGTCGCCGAACCGGCGGCCGTCTCGTGAGTGTTCCGTCTCGCCGCCGCGTTGGTACGTGAGCCACGCGGGAGAACGCGAGCGGGTGGAGCGCTCCGTGAAGGCGGAGCGTCTGCTGGCGGGCCGGCTGAGCGGCGAGGCTGCGCACGAGGCCGAGCTGCAGCGCGTCCTCGAGTATCTGCAGCGGGAGGAGCGTGAGCTGCTGCTTCAGCCTCCGTCCGATACGGAGGGCGAGGACGTCGTGCCAACGCGCGGCTTCCAGGAGGCGTCGCTGCCGCCCGTCGCCAGCGCCGCCAGACGCTTCCCGAGCGCGCCGCCGGGGCCAGTCGTCGCCGGAGAGGCTGGGAGTGAGCCGGAGGACGACTCCGAGCCGGTGGCGGTGCCGGCCAGAGCCGCGTCGCCAGTTGCTCCGGCTGACGAGGGCCGCCGGCACTCGCGCGGCCAACGCCTGCTGCTGCAGTCACTAGGCGCCAGGGCGAGGAAGACGCCAGCGGCCAGGCTCGCGCTGAAGCTCCGCAACAAGGAGGCGCCGCCCGAGCTGCCTGAGGGCGCGCCGCCGTCCGGTCGGCAGCGGGAGGCGCCGCCGCGTCTACCGCGTCTGCCCGAGCATCCGGCCGCGCCGGCCTGGGAGGCTGGGGAGCCGCCGCCGGCTGACGCCGCGTCGCCGCCCGTGCGCCGGCGCAGGCCGAGTCCCGGAGGCGGCCCGGCCGCGGGCAAGCGCCGGCGCGTGGAAGCGGCGGCCGACATCAGGCCCGGTGTGCTGCGGGTTCCGGCGGCGCCGCGCTCACAGTCGGACCGGCCGCCTGCCCGCTCCATGGTGCCGCTGACGACACGCGTTCGGGTGAGAAGCTAGGCCCGGCACGGTGGCCGCAGAACGCATACGCTTGGGGTCAAGTGCTCATCTGGTGCTCGGCTGGCCCACTGATAGCTGATCAGATCCCCGCTAGGTGCATTTGTATTGTCTCCCTTAGCTGTTGTCTTCAGACGGATGTCTACGTCGTTTTTTGTGTTGTAACACGTTTCATCGACATTTTCTTCAATCATGTGGCCAAAAGGATGTATTCGTGGGCGATAAACAGCCAGAAGAGCGTCTTTTGCAACAATCCTGCATAAGTTGCGTGCTTTGCGGTTCAGTGTGCCATTCTTAACTTTCCAACCAATAATAAATTAACGTCCCATGAATTATGATTTGTTGTGCCACGCGAAAGCCTGAAAGAAAGTCAGGCATTGTGCACTAGAATCGGCTGCTGTGAATTGGGCGTTGGGCTCCGCAATTGAACCGGCCATGTTACTGCTTGCCGCAGAAAATGCCCAACGGCTCTTCCAAGCCGCCATCAGCGGTGGGCTCGACGTCCGCCGCCGTCGTGTCGTCATCGTCAGATGATGAGGAGCGTGCGGCATCCTCACGAGCCGGCGTAGTCTCGCCAGCGGCACGGACGCATGCGGCGGTCGGGACAGCGACGGGAACTTCTGCAGCTGGTCGGACGTCGGCGGGGCCGTCCGCAGGCGCTCGCACACCAGCTGACTGGCCTGCAGCCGGGAAGATCTCAGTGGTACGGTCTGCAGCTGCCGGTCCAGCAGCCGGACCATCTACAGCTGCCGATCCAGCAGCCGGACCATCTACAGCTGCCGGTCCAGCAGCCGGACCATCTACAGCTGCCGGTGCAGCGGCCGGACCATCTACAGCTGCCGATCCAGTAGCCGGACCGTCTGCAGCTGCCGGTCCAGCAGCCGGGTCGCCTGCAGGTCCGCGGCCTGTCACCAGCCGGCTGTCGGTGGGGCGAGACGCCGCCGCCTCATCGTCTGCCAACCGGACGGAGACGGGGCGCGGTGACGGCGCGCGCGGCTCGCCGCCGGCTGACGCAGCGGGCGGCGCTCCCGGCCAGGTGGAATGTCCTCTCTGTGGCATCTACT
Source organism: Pollicipes pollicipes (assembly GCF_011947565.3). Classification (NCBI taxonomy): domain Eukaryota; kingdom Metazoa; phylum Arthropoda; class Thecostraca; order Pollicipedomorpha; family Pollicipedidae; genus Pollicipes; species Pollicipes pollicipes. The sequence goes on along the minus strand of NW_023597054.1, from coordinate 57,463,712 downwards.
TTCCGCAGGATAGAATTGAGGTAAAGTTATGGAGAATGTGGGCAGGAGATACAGGATGCGTCCCTGATACTTCGTTAAGCACCAATGTATTTGAATATAAGTGTTCTGGGAACAGCAAAGAACTATCAACGTCTGAGTCGGTGACAAACATGTAACCATGTTTGTTCCGTAGGGAGGTATTTATAACAGCATATCAACGTCAGGTGCAGCTACCACGCGAACCGTCTTCCGCACGCATCATGCGACTGTTACCGGAACCCAACCACACCTATCTTCGTCAGGGTCACGCAAGCGGCTGCACCATTGACGAGGTGGTGGAGATTCGGGAGAGCCCGTCGCCAGAGCCGAGACCGGACCCCGCCCCACTGCTCAGAACCCGCGCCCGGTGAGCCGCCGGACGGCGATCAGCCCGCGCACTGCGGAGCCGCACTGAGAGCGGTCCGTGGGCGGTGCCCGTGGCTCTGTGTGATTAGATCGGGGAGTGGTGGCCGGAACTGAACAGTTCCCGCCCGGTATCGACACGTCGGGGAAGCGCTGTGACACTAATCGGTCCCGTGTTGTGATGTCGGCGAGAATAAGGTCATATTCGGAAGATGCGGGAAAAACATGAAGATGTAAGTCAGGTGGCTCGGGGTGTGATGAGTTATGGGAATGGTCGCCACCCTGTGCACTGCCGGCACATCTGGCTGATTAGATTTTACCTTTTTTGTGTGTATTCTGCTGCGCGTTATTGGTACGTGCTCATTGTACGAAAAACCGGAAGAAGCTTTTGGTTAGATGAGATGTGTTGTCATTATTTATCATGTAAGCCGCGATTTACACCCGAAACGAGGCATCTGCTAACCAGTTGTATAACTGTACAATTGCTCGAGGGGGGGGGAGGGGGCACTGGTTGCGTGGGCTGAGACCGGGCCTGAGTGAGACGAGTGTCGGTGCTGAACCGCTGTCGGCCGTCATCGCAGGACACCCACCGGCGTCCAGCGCTGTCGAGTCTGCCTGCAGCTGGTGCCCGAGGGTCCCGACTACCTGGAGCACGTGGAGACTTGCATACGGGAGCGGCGGGACACGGCCGGTAAGCTGCCGCCGTAAGTATCGGGACCGTTCCATCCGCGTTGTCTGGCGGCATCAGCCTGCAGCTGGTGCCCGAGGGTCCCGACTACCTGGAGCACGTGGAGACTTGCATACGGGAGCGGCGGGACACGGCCGGTAAGCTGCCGCCGTAAGTATCGGGACCGTTCCCTCCCCGTTGTCTGGCGGCATCAGCCTGCAGCTGGTGCCCGAGGGTCCCGACTACCTGGAGCACGTGGAGACTTGCATACGGGACACGGCCGGTAAGCTGCCGCCGTAAGTATCGGGGCCGTTCCCTCCCCGTCGTCTGGCGGCATCAGCCCGCCGCTTGTGCGGTGCTACGGGCTATTAGTAACGTAATGTGTTCTTAACGTGTCGGAAGAACTACGTAGCGGGGAAACTCCCTCATAACTATGTAAGGTGGGATAAACTGTTGCAGCGGAAAATTACTCAAGATAAATCGTTGTTCGTGCGAATCCACGTTAAAAAATTGTGGCTCATTTGTCGCTTGCTCGCAGGAGCTTATTGTACAGTCTCTGCCACAATCCACCACGTATGTGACCGTCCGACATCGAGCGCCCCGGTAGTTGGGTGGGTCAGGGGGCGCCTACCTTTCGACTCGCCCGCCCGTGGCGAGGTGGGTCGGGGTCGCTTAAGGCGCTCGCGATGTGCTCGTGATTGGGACGACCTGCATTTGGTGGCGGCTACCGCCCTTAAAGGCCAGGTGACGTCAGAGGCAGGACGGACGGGCCGGGCATTGCGGTACGTTCAGCTCTTGCCGCGACATTGCACCGTTGACCCGAGATTTCACGGATGTTGGATCACCGGATGTTGGAATCTGGGCCCGCACAAGCACGACTTGGCGCTTGTGCTGATGTTGGGAAATTCATGTGATCGAAAGGTTCGGACCGAATCCAGAAAAAAGTACAACCGCTGCCACTCATGTACCGATGACGCGTTACGGAAACGGCCGCCAGACGAAGGGCCCCGTGATTCTCGTTGCAGATAGAGACCTGTCACCGACACGGACGTCGGGCGCCCACGCGCCGACCGAACCACGTTCAAACAGCTTCCCCAGCGACCATCTGGCCTCGACCTCCTCCGCAGGTGCGGACGGTCACCGCGGCCGTGCGGTATTCGCCGATTTCGCAGTCTGAGCACCCGCTTGCATGCGACTGCAGACGGACGCTGCGGACGGTTGTGTCATGACGAGATGTGCCGCAGCAGTTAACGCCGCGGATATCGATGGTGTTCGCTACCCCGTGTTCTCCATCTGTTTCGCTGCCACAGACATCTCATAGCATCGCTGCTTGTGCGTCGGCTCGTCTGTTGGCCATTTGGTGTGCGGGTGTGATTTGGGGTTTTCGGGCGCATCGACTGCAGGTCATGCAGCGCCCAATAACACTGGCGCGTGGGCTGCCGGGCCGCCGTCGGTTACGGGCTGTGACCGTCGCCCACAGACGCCGCGCCGCTGTCGCCCGCCTTCCAGCGCATCAGCGCTCAGACCGACTCCTACATCGACTACCACAACCAGTTCGCGGTGGGCGCCGGTGGTGCGGCCGGCGCGACGCGGCGTGACTGGTGGCGCAGCGCACGCGGTCGCCGCCGCGTTCGAGGTCGCGGTCGCGGTCAAGGTCGAGGTCGAGGTCGCGGTCGGGGTCGAGGTCGAGGTCTAGGTCGGGGCAAGCGCTTTTGACCGAGTCTGACTGCCGGCGCGGCAGTGGAGGATGCGGGCGCTGGCTGGGAGGCGGCCGCCACCTGGCGCTCGCGGGGCGGTCGCGAAGGTCGGTCCGGAGTCCAGTGCAGCGGGCCGGACCGGGCCAGCCCTGCCCGGCCGCAGCCGGTGAGTCTGTGTGATCCGGGGCCGTGCGAACGCCTGCGGAGTTTGCGTGCAATCTCGTGCCTTCCGGCCGATGCCGTTGCCATTCCTGTCGCGACTATTGTTCACGTTTGACTGAGCTAATGTCCACGTAGCTAGTGTGCACACAGGCTGCCTGGACGAGCGGGTATTGTCATTGTTACTCGGTGCCAAGTGATTCGCGGGACTCGTGTGCTCTCACGCGCCGTGGCAGCCTGGGGCGGGCGTGAGCTGTGAGGCTCTTACATGCTCACCTGGTTCCGAGCGTTCTGCTGGCATATGTGCTGTGAGGTAGACAACGTGCTCGGTCGCATCGCCAGCTGTGGATATTTCCTGGCATCCACCCATCATAACATTTGTAATAAAGGCAAATTACCATGTGACTTGTCTGCGCCCTGAGTCGTTCGTGGACGCCATCAATTGATGGCATCCGCGATTTATGTTGTTTTTGCGTACGCCTCATATAGACCGGAACGGAACGTCATTGTTCGCATGAGAAGTAGATCTGTTTTTTCACTATCATTTCGTAAGCGTGCAGTTGCAAACCAAAGTTCTTCGTCAGTTTTTCTATGCATGGACCCTGCCTGCATCTGCCCTGCGTGTATAGACCATTAGGCCAAGCATTTCAGGTGAATAAACATCTCTGCAGTCATGTTCGGTAGCATTCACTCGTCTGCGTGTTTGCCCCCGAGGAGTGTTGTCCCGCGGGTGTTCTGTGTTCTGTGTTCCGTGTTCTGTCACCGGAGACTGCAGTGCCGAGTACGCTGAGACGGACTCCCAGAACGCAGCGGGGTCCGCTGCCGAACCGTGGCCTTGTCTGACCATGGTGCAGGACGGCCGTGCGCTCCCCGCTTACCGCTCAGCCACGATTTACGATGGATTTACGGGCGATGGATGGACGATCGCGGATGGAGGATTCACGGGCGGAGCTGAGAGCGGGACCAGGTGCGGGATGCTGACTCAGAAACCGACATTGTGCGTTAATTTCTACTATTATGGAATGATGGCCGCGGAATGAGCGGCGCGTTGTCTGTATCATATATCAGTATCATAACAAGCATCCATAGCACGAATATCCGTGTATCCGTATCATAAAAGTACCCTTGTCATAACACAGACAACATAACTTGTCCTAACACAGACCCTTGTCAAGTATCCGTGTCACAAGTAGCTGCATCGCGCAATATCTGCGTCACAAGCGTCTGTATCACATCAGTCTGTGGCCTGATGTGATCGCGCCAATTCCGATGCGCCGACCTCGCCAGCCTCCTTGCGGCGGTAATGCCCGGTAGCTGAGGCGATGAAGCGACAGGCGGGGCGCTGCGTGCTATGGGCTCACCGCTCGGCTGTGAAGTACCGACGACTCCACCACGGCATATGAGAGACGGAAGCAGTTCGGTCAAAGTCAACGGTCGGAGTCGAACGACACAGCGCTGCCTGTCGCAAGGGCGCCGTCGCGTGGCCGCCATGGGCCAACCCGCTGACGGGCCCGGACCTCAGGACACGACAGACGGTCTTGACGCGTGTACGAGACGTTAGACAATTGTCATAGCAGGTCTGGCGCGGGATCTGCAGGACTTTCGAGAGAACGTTCGGTCTCAATTCTGGGCGCTACCTGGCCGAATCCTCGGTCTCGCGCATCACGTTAAGGCCAGCGACAGGTAGGTGACGATCTATCCCACCACGTGCACAAGGCGCAGCAGGAGATCCAGGTTCTTCGAGGCCACGACGAAGCCGAGGAGATCGACTCCCGTCTGCATGTACCTGATGCTGCCGGCAAGGCCATGGACGCGGCGCCCCAAGCAGGCTCGTCGCCGCACGCCGCAATCCGGCCCAGAGGCGGTACCCGTGTCAAAGGAGACGGGCCCGAGAATGATGGTGACCCGGCCCCACGTAGCGTAAGCAGCTCCATCTACTGCGATCGGGAGGACTTAAGCGTGTTGATGGTGAGCACGCTGCCTCGATGCTTCCCGGTTACGAGCGATGATGAGAGAGAGAGAGAGAAATACGGATCGTGCCAATCGGCCATCCGGATCAAGCCATAGCGCCGCTTTGCCACGCGTGTGCGCTCGGGCCCGTACAATGCGGCATGCCTGAGCTGACGGACAAAATGGGTTAGGTAGTTAGTTATTGGATTTGAAGAGCGCGTCGACCGCAGTAGTTATTGTACCTTTTTTGAAACCATGTTCAGTACCTCGAATATGGACACCTGAGGAGCGGTTTTTAACCCCTCAGGACAGTTTCGACAGCATGCCGGAACAACATGGTGTAAACAAAAACCCAACACATGATCAGACCATGTGGGATGTGCCTCCTGAGCTGTCTATGCCGGTGAGCATAACAGTTTGAACCCGCTGTCTCCCAGACAGGTAAGCATTGCTCGAGGGTCGATCGACGGCGGATCACCCGGCCGACAGGCGCGGGGAACCGGATTTGATTTGAGACGCTGATTCCGATCAGCGTCATGTCGTCGACACTCAGCCAGCCCGCGCGTCACATCAGCAGAGCTACAATAGCCTTAGCAGATTCTGCATACATTAGATTCGCCCAAAGGAATGGCTACGCTACTCGCTGTCCACCTACCTGTCCCGTTCTGTGGAGAAGAGCCACCGTCGTGTTCGCGTCGTTGGAGCCTCTGACAATGCACCATGTCCTGGTCTTGTGCTGGGACTCCGGAGCAGCACGTGGCCGTCATCTGGAACCGGGTGCCTGGCCGCCTCCCGGCCGCCATGTCCGCCTCCCGGCCACCATGGTCGCTCCCCGGTCGCCATGCCCGCCTCCCGGTCGCCATGTCCGTCTCCCGGCCACCATGTCTGCCTCCCATCTGCTATGTCCATCTTCCGGCCGCCATGTCTGCCTCCCGGCCACCATGGTCGCCTCTCGGCCGCCATGTCCGCCTCCCGGCCGCCATGTCCGCCTCCCGGCCGCCATTTCCGCCTCCCGGCCACCATGTCTGCCTCCCATCTGCTATGTCCGTCTTCCGGCCGCCATGGCCACCTCCCGGCCGCCATGTCCGCTCCCCGGCTGCCATGTCCGTCTCCCGGCTGCCATGTCCGCCTTCCGTCTCTCATGTCTGCCTCCCCGACTGACACGGCCGCGGACGGCTTAGGCTTGTAGGGCTCCGAATTCGAATCTTCGAATTTCTTGTATCCATCGGCTTCTTTGTCATTTGCCTCCCTCTTCGCTTATATGTAGTGGGTGACATGCTAAAAGATAGTCCAATGTTTGCGACCCCAGTGAGGTATCATGACCTCAGTGGTGCTTCAATGCGGTCATTTCAACCTACCGGGGTTAGAGAACTATACTATGCCGCACTTATTCTGGGCTTGTGACAGCACATACGCAGAAGTGCACAGACACATGAAATTTGGGATATTCATAATAATGAAGACATGGTAAGATTCCTCCACATTTTTGGTGTTCTTATAAGTGTTTTATGGACTCGGTATCATCGTTCTTTGTACGAAATGCAACCGCCGGGACACGGACCGGCACTTTCTGAGTTGCTTCATGAGAGGGTTCAGTTCGGGTTCAATGAGCGAGTTCCGCTACGCGGCAACTTCGTGGAGCGCGTGCTGCGGCCCGCTGGTCCGTCCGTCTCTCCCGGGTTCAGCGGCGCTGGCCTCCACGCAGCAAACCACACGGGATGGTGCCGCAATAAAACTACGGCGTGCTGATTGTTCCGTAATATTTTCACTTCTCACATTTGGATGTATCTACACCGCAATTACATCGACAATGATAAGAAAATGCTCACCACGGTACTAACGCTGCCACAGGGCCTAGCACCTTTTACGCAACGGGTTTTCCCTAACAAGTACAGCGTTCGCGTACTGCTCTCTTATAAACAAGAATGTGGATTAAATGTAGAACTCATGCGTCACACGACTTTCAAGCGACGTAACGTGTGTGACGAGGAGGCGGACAGCGCCGGCGAACGGACACGTGCCAGCCACGGTGGCCGCGGGGCCGGCCCCCCGGCAGGGTGGTGCGGCACCACGCCACACGCGGCCACACAGCACCGGCCGCGCCGCCGCGTTGACCGCGCCGCCACGTCGGCCGGCCCCAGTCACGTTATTGCTACGATATTACGACTCTGCCTGCGAGGCGAGCAGCCGGGCGTGGCCGCGTCGCGCCGGGCCCCCGCCCTCCCCGCCACGTGCACAGGACCACACTGAGATATAAACGCAAGCGACTCATCTAACCGAGCAGACATTCGTTGGATACGTCATACAACCGATATCCGTGTGCTTATCTGTATATGCAATTGTGTGTATACGTTCTGCAACTGTAGCACTCGCGTACTGAGACGAACGAACGGTAACAACAATCACAACGCGGACAGGAGCGAGCGGGCCAACTGACCGAGGAGTCGCGGCGGCGGCTTGGAGAGGCGCGCACGGGGCAGGGATATGTGGTGTGTCACCAGCTTCTTTACCAACTAGCCACCGCTGTCCCGCCTCTCGACACGCGGCTAGAAGCTCCGAGAGAGTATCCTGGGTGAGATCATGTCGCCAGACCTTATTGAACCTATCAACCCTAGCACACGCATGTTGTAACTATCTACCCTAAAGAAAATGGAACATCAATAATGCACTATGCATCTAGCGGCATCAGCCAAAGGAGGCCTCTGATGGACTGCACCCGACCCAAGGGACTTCCTGAACAGACGCATCTGCCGGAGGGAGCTTCCAAGACAGATGCACCTGAGAGGGAGCGTCCCTGACAGACGTACCCACCGGAGGGAGCTTCCCAGACAGTTGTGCCCGCCGGAGGGAGCTTCCCAGACAGATGCGCTCGTTGGAGGGAGCTTCCCAGACAGACGCGCCTACCGGAGACAGATCCCCAGAGAGACGCACCTGGCGGAGGAAGCGTCCCAGAGAGACGCAACTGCCGCAAGGGACCTTGGCCGTGGGTCCGCCGCTTGCCCAGTCCGACGGCGTGGAGGTATGGCGGCGAGTCGGTTGTGAACACAGGGCGGGACGAGGCTCATGGCGCGCGCCGATGTCGGGCGGCGGCGGTGGCCGGCGACCCCGCTCTGTAACAACGTCAACTAACGTTACGCCAATGTAACTAGCGTCACGCCAATCAGGTAACAGGCGTGACGGCCAGCTCGGCGTCCAGTGGCTACTGAACGGCAGCAGCCTCGCTCTGTAACAACAGGTGACAGACGTGACGGCCAGCTCGGCGTCCAGCGGCTACTGAATGGCAGCAGCCTCGCTCTGTAACAACAGGTGACAGGCGTGACGGCCAGCTCGGCGTCCAGCGGCTACTGAACGGCAGCAGTCTCGCTCTGTAACAACAGGTGACGGGCGTGACGGCCAGCTCGGCGTCCAGCGGCTACTGAACGGCGGCACCCAGCAGCCTCGCTCTGTAACAACAGGTGACGGGCGTGACGGCCAGCTCGGCGTCCAGCGGCTACTGAACGGTGGCGCCCAGCAGTCTCGCTCTGTAGCAACAGGCCTCAGAACGTTTGCAACTGCAGAAAAATTTGTAGTTTTAAATGCTGCACACTTAAAAGCAAATGCTTCGCAAATCGACGCAAGGCATGTCTACTGATCGCGAAGCTCAGCCCAGTTGTCGTTCGAGCTCGAAGTAAGCTGTTTTCTCAGCACCAAGAGTGCTGCAGTCAATAAAATGTAACTAACGATCAACAGGCTATCGCAAAGGCCACGCACTGGCGTGCCTGGCCGGACCGCGTCTAAGAACAGTGAGTTCGGTAATTATCTTTAGTTCGAAGCCCGGTTCAGATTGCATGGTCTCTCCGAACCCCTAACCCCGGGAGAAAACCACTACGGTTATCACTAAGTTACGTTAGCACTAAGGTTAGCAAGTTAAAACAAAAAACATTAAGGTCTGACCTCTGCTCGTGTACCGTTTTGAGACCTCGGCACAGTCGCCATCGGGCAATTTGGGAGCAATCTCAAAACAGTACACGAGCAGAAATCAGACCTTAGTGTTTTCTTAACTTGGTACCCTGAGCAGCCAAGCAGCCTGATCCCTTTACTTGGTCGTAACTTGGAATCCAACCTAGTCATATTTTTTAGAACGGAACAACCTTATTCAGTTCGTAAATATCACTTAGCGATTTAAATTTAGTGGAGAAATGTCACCGGAGAGCAATTACATAGCCAATAATTTAGCAACAAATACGCACACACGATGAGAGCGCAGTTCAAACTGTAGGCATGAACTATGAAGCATGTGCATGCCCTGTGATCTACCGCTGAGTTTGACATCTTCCTGTCCAACTTAGCTGGTTGGCCCGCTCGTTATTGTTGGTAGGAAACCTGGCTATTGCACATCTCATAACGACACACGAAATAATCTTGGTTACGTAGGTCGGGGATATACTGCGTTTACACCGATCCTGGCGTCCTGGAGCCAAACGTCAGTGCGCACACATGGTGGATTGCTTTTGTGGGCAGTTGTCTTGAGAATGCTGCCGAGAGGTCTTAAGGCAAACAACCTCGAGCGGTGGGTGTGAGGGGGACTGTCCATCTCCCCATCTACACTGGTCACCCAAGGCTAAGGAGCCTCGTCAGATATCGCCAGTCGCCCTTACCCTTGTTGACTTTATGGCTCAATGTCGGTAGGTGTAAGTCACCAGTGAGTTATGTGTCGAAGCTGGGACCTCATAAACCCCCGCCCTGATAGGCACGGCGGGGGGAGGGGCAGAGCACCACCCAGAATATTCTGAGCATACCTCTATGGTACGTCGTGCAATCGTGCCCCAATTTTCAACAGCCCATGGGGCATCCATTGGGCGTGTATTAAGCGTGCCCCTATTAGCTTTGGTTCGAGAGCAGCGGTGGCTTTTTAGAGATCAGTGCACGGCGATCCACGGCCGGCACGGGCGGCGGACGACCACCGACGGCTTGGCAGACTGCCCGCGGTGGGCCGACTTTGTTACATCAATGAAGCCATACATCATACATGTATGCTGAAAACAAATACAACTATAAGCCATTGTACTCAAAAGTGAACAAAGAACACGCCTGTTTAGATTCCGTGTCCATGAGGGGCACGGTCTTATATATATATATATATATATATATATACATATAAATATATATATATATATATATATATATATATATATATATATATATATATATATGAGCAAGTAAATCTTAAGTTATTTTAGGGAGAACTATAATTCCCTTCAAGGGGTATGTTCTGAATTTGAAGATAATGAAGCAAGCATCCGATGAGCTGAAATAAGCTCACTTATAACCATTATTTAATTTAAAGTGCGGAAGACTGCTTTAGACAGCACAGTTTCTTTGTTAACTAAATATGCTCTTCAACGTTATTGCTTGATCATCTCATCGCACCTTGCACATTGATCAAGAGGTTATTGCCATCCGTTATATCTGGAAATCGTGCTCACGCGTACCAGATATCAAAGACTCGACAATTACACTTTTCCTAGCCTTCATCGTCGCATGACTAATTAAATGACAAGATTGAAATGACGTTTTATGACGTCATGGATGACTGGGTAGCCTTGAAATAGTCCTCCCGAATAGTCTGCACATCTTCGCGGGCGTGCAGCTCAGGATCTAACTGGGTTTAGGTTCCACGAGGAGCAGAGCTGTGAACTGCATCGAATAATCTTCAAAATGGCTATCTTACTTGAAAACCAATACAAATGTGGAACACGCCCTTTACCATTCATTAAGAGCCAATTGACGTGATTATGAACGACAGATTTGAATGACTCGAATGTTTTTTTTCTGACCTTGATCGCCATATGAACTATGGGATAGCAGGATTTCAATGATGTCGCTATGACGTCATGCATGCCTGAACGACCTTGAAATAGTCTGCACATCTTTGTGGGCATGCAGATTGGAAACTAGACGGTTTTAGGTCTTAAGAAGGGCAGGGCTGTAAACTGCAATGACTGATACTGAAAATGGCTATTTCAGTTCAAAACCCCATATAAAAGTGGAACGCCGCCTTAAATGCCGCAAACATATGACCGAAAATGAATTGCCGCATTATTTTTAGTGTTACGATGCCGATGGAACCAAGCTAACACATATGTACCCAGCAATGCTAGGCCAGGGGTTCAGTGATGTAGATAATGACTGGTTACCATACTAAGCACATAAATAAGCATGATTACACATCATCCTATTTGATAGGGACAGCCCTAACTTGATGTTTTTCCCCCTGCGAGAAATTTGATCTCGTGTCTTTTAGGCTTCGTCTGGTTTCTGATCAAAGAATCTTTGCTGTTGAACAATTTGAAAATTTCGCCGATATCCGACGTCTTGGTAACACTGCAGATACCATACCAATATTTACTTTATGCCTAGGCGTGAAAACCAGTCACCTCTCACCAGCGGAGCACTGTTTACCTAACTATACACAGCTTACTTGTGAAACGCAGTCCCACCTCGTAGCAGCAACCTTTGCTTCGAACAATCCAACTGGTTATGGCACGCGAATCCCATGCGATTGGAAACGTAATGAGTAATTTTCATCCGACATAAACTATGACTGGAGGCCTCGAAGTCACCACAACGTGCTTCTGGACCACGATATCCACGGCAATGTGTAACAATTTTCACAAACAAAATCTCTCAACTACTTCTAAGCACAGAGGGACGAAATTGCACACGGTTGAGGAGCATGCGAAGCGGCAGATATGCGGCGAACAGAACACCGCATCAGCTGTGTTCTTGTCTACTCTCGCTGCCACACATCACATTTCAAACGCGCAGCAGCGTCTGCAGCGGTGTTCGATGAACAACACCTAGGGGCGGATCCAGGACTTCGTTGAGGGAGGGACCACGCTTCACTATGATGCTTCCTACGACTTGGTGCCTCCTCCTTACAAAAGTCCCCGGCTTTCGGTTTTGATTGGTCACGCCAGTGACCAGCCAAATATCAGAAGACAGGCGTTGTTTCACATATTTCAAAAAGGTCACCTGGGTTCAACTTTACCAGCCAAGGTCACCAAAGTGAACTGTATCCAACTAGTTATTTACCTCTTGTTCAGACTTTCATATTTTCGCCAGTGAATTGGAAAACATGATAACCATTTCGAAGAACAACTTTTTTCCTAATGTCGAAGCGGAACGGCTAATTTGCTCATCGTATTTTTGTATATCCATATAGTAAAGTTTCCTTTTGTTGAGTTTGCCATTAAATACAAAAACAGGCTATTTGCTCGGCCCGAGGCCAATTGCGATATCCCTGGCATTTGGAATCTCCTAAAAACAAACTTTAATGGTTCCGAACTGAAAGCTTTGGTGACCCCTCCACATTAAATTTTGATGCTCCCAAAGGGACACCATATGTTGGCTCAAGTAGGCATTGCCCCCCCCCCCCCTCCCTGGATCCGCCCCACGACACCACAATCACAGAGACCATTATAGAAAAAGCTGACTCACCTCAGAAAAGTCCGAAGTATCCTCCAATCGTCGTTACTAAAATTACCACCAGTACTGTGACACATACCATGATCATGATTTTCTTCTGCAGCGTGGAAAAGGTAAATGGATCCGATTTAGTACATGTGTGATGGACACCAGCTGCAAGAACGAACGATGAATCACATGGCACACCACAGCAATCGCCAGTCCTACATTAGATCAGATTCAGGAAGGCATGTTACCATCATACACTTCAACCACAGCAAGCCATCACAAGAGGTACAGAAGGTCACACTACATTGTCACAGTTTGGCCGAGGACCAAATGGCAACAGACCAAAAGAGCAAAATTCACTACAGCCCATGGATAGCCGTACAAACCAGCCATTGTCAGTGATTCGTCGTGACAAGCTGTCCACTTGTCATATGCATCCATGGTCCCCATTATAGAGCATGTAAGTGGACAAGGGATAGAGCACTGAACACGGGAGTGATCTATCCCGCATTCTCAAAACTAATCGCCGAACACATCATACGCCGAAATCTTGACACCAAGAACGCATATTTTTCCACCCTGGCACACCTCCAGCCTCTGAGTGCAAGCTCGCTGGTCGATGCATTCTTCTGCATCTCGCATCTCGTAATAACGCCTCCTGCATTTGTACATGCATCCGATCCGTGTCGTGCTATTCAGGTTCCAAAAAGTGTAGGACTCGGCCCAATGCAGGTGACGGGATATTTCAGTCATCTAGGGCCTCCTGCCGGCATGATGGGTCCTCCCAAAATTTTAAGAGGGTCAGCACCGTCCCTCCTAGACTTCAAACAGCGTTATCCTGGGTGTCGGCCTCGGATTCCGCCGTGCTCGGCGTACAGTGGCGCCACCTATTTACCGCGCAGGACCGAGGGGTACGCATTCCAGACGTAGTTTCGGGGTTGCGTATATACGTGTATAAATGTACGCAAGGCAGTTTTTCGCAGCATCAAGTGTGTATATCAAATGTTAGTCTGGATAAAGAACCTAGAATGTAGAGTTCGTGACGACAACAGCTCGTACTGACAAAGTACGTATGAATAAAAATGCTATGGTTGGAATGCCGTCAAGAAAATTTCGTGACAAAACTTCTCGCATGGGCAAAAATTCGCATGGAAGGAAGGAACGAAGCGATCATTAGTGCTCAAACGTTCAGGCGCGCATGTCAGCTAGACGCAACGTTCGTTTCACAACATAACGTAAACAAAGGTTCACATTGAAATATCTGATGTCAGCACACCCAGCTTGTTCGTTAGGGATTAAGTTCGTTTGACGACAGTACGTGCGCAACACTTCGTATGGACGTATGCACTGAACGTTTGAATGCAGGTATTTACCCTCCGTGTCACGTGCCGGTTGAGTGGCCACTGCGGGGGCCCACGACACGTCGACTGGGGAGAGGAGCGGGCGGGAGACGGTCGTGGACGGGTGAGTGGCCACTGCGGGGGCCCACGACACGTCGACTGGGGAGAGGAGCGGGCGAGAGACGGTCGTGGACGGTGACAGCTGTGACTAACTGAACTCCTCACGACTTGAAACTTACCCTTTAAGACGATCAGTAAATGAACTCGAATCAATTGGGACTGTGCAAGGTCACCCTGGGATGGAAGGGACTGCAGGTGAAAAAACACGTCCCCTGCAGATCACCCAGGGATGGAAGGGACTGGGAGTGAAAAAACACGTCCACTGCAGATCACCCAGGGATGGAAGGGACTGGGGGTGAAAGAACACGTCCACTGCAGATCACCCGCCGAGTTTGTTGTGCTCGGCCATTATCCCTCACCATGGCGACGTCTCCGTCGACTACTTCGCCTGACGCCCTTGAGCGCGCATCTGTTGCCAGCTGACTGACGCGGCGCATCACCTGGCTTGTGGAATACGCTGGGAAGACGTGTCAATGACACCAGCTGTACGCTCGCTAATATAAAGGCAACAAAATTCTAGAGAGAATGATGCACTGGCTTGACCAATTTTGATGCGCGCTGTTTGAAAGGACCCCAGTACCGTCTGAGAAGATTATTTTTAAACCGGACGCCGCCTAAACCCAGAAATTATTCGCTCCCATTCATAACTCAGATCATACCCGACACCACATCACGACGAAATTCAAGAGATGTCGGTGCACAATGTGGTACCCTGGTGGTCCGTCCAGCCTGGACCACTTCCCCACAAGCGCAACATCGACCATCCGGAAGTTAATTTCCTCCATGCATCTAAATGTACGTTCAATTGCCTACGAACCATGGCGTGCCTTTATGGAGACGATCTTTTCCCAGACGAATTTTTATCAGTACGAATCTTATTCCAGACGATCATTCGTTTACGAACTTAAGCGTATGTACTTCTACCATACGAACTTGACACCTTACGTACAATTGCGTACGCGCTTTACGCGCACGTACTTCTTTCATAGTACTTTTGCCCTACAACCGAAGTCGAGACCTTGTGCCATCATAATATCTGTTCTTAGCCAAAAAATGCAAAGAGACAAAAACACGTGATTAAGTGTTGAAGATCACATAGGAAGGTAAAGCATCTATTGCACAGGCGGGCTGACGGCATTCACAAAGCACCAAGGCTTGACGTACCCCAGAATGCAGAAGTCACTGCGACCTCTCCGGCTACGCCGCTGCTCATATGGGTAGAAAGACATGAGATGCAATGCGTTTTCGAAAATCATAACTTCTTTTCTACTTTGGGCCCTAGACCAGAGGGGGGGGGGGGGGGCACAGCCCCCTCCTTCCTAAGAACGCGTTCTGGATCCGCCCCTGCTTCTACGACCGTCGAGTCTTCGGACAGTACCGTATCAATGAGCGTATGACCTTGAGATCGGCGTCGTTTAAAAACGCTGCAATGACTGGCATCAGTGAAAGCCGCCGCGCCAGTACAGTAGCGCAGCGTGCGCCGCGTACAGCGACTGACTTAGATCGAGCTGTATGACAAGGCATGAGCACCACACGCGCGAACAGCTGACAGCAGAAGCTGAAAGCGTAACCGCGACGGGGGCAGGAAGGTGTCTGGTGCCTCGTGACGGTGAGACCGCGCGTTCCGGAAGTGTGGCCTGTGTGGAGGCGACAGGTATTGACCTCTTCCCTTCAGCCGTCTTGGCGCGAGGACGCCTAATGGGACTGGGTGTCCGCGCTGCGGGTGCCAATGGCGCTCCGCCCGAGCTTGCTCTTGCGTTACCGCGGGCACCGTACCCATCTGGTTCCATGCCACTCCCAGCTTGACTTCAGGCGGGTGAAGAGCAGCTCCTTGCACCACGATTCGCACGTTTGAGCAGAAAGGGGTCGAGGGCCCGCTTCTCCCTCACAGCATCGATAACGGGTCGCTCATTTCCAGCCTGCTCGATGGGTTCGAGCACCCATACAAAGACCATCCGCCTGCGCACTCGCTCACAAAACACTACCAGCCGTAGACTGTGATCGACTGAGACAGGCTCGGTTTGCGGATATTGGGTAGCTAGCATGCTGTCCAGGAAGCCTGATATAACCCAACAAAGACGGCTCAGCTCAGTGTTCTCCTGTGTGGGACAGCGCCTGCCCGATTGCACACGGTTCGGCAGCAAAGGTTAGCAGTGGTGGGACCGTGTGAAACACTTGTTTATACATGTATTCCGGATGGCTCACACGGCCGGCTTCGGGTTCAAAGTGTACATGGGTGTTGCGCGCACTGCGAGGTTGTCGCGCACACCCTGAACCTACACTCTTTCCCCGAACACACCAAAATTATAGCGCCCGGTTCGACGAATCATTTGACCTCCTCGCTCCACCCTTCCGCCACAGGGGACTGCGGAGGGCGTTACACAACATACAACGCTGCGGCACGGCCACTCGGGGCCTCGGCTGACACTGGCAGGCCAGCTGGCAGCTGATCTGTCAGTCCGACCAGACCAGGCGCCCGACCTGGGCCTCGTGCCCAGTGCCGCTCGATAACTGTGGTCCAGCATCTTTCCTCCGTGCCACGGCGACGGCAACTTCACCCAGTTATTAGACAACGCCGCATTCTGGGCGTCTCCAGATTTGAAAGAATCTGTGTGCACGCTTGTGCACGTCTGGTACTGGATGAGCATGCGGTAAAATAAACCAAAAACATTTAAAAAAACTCCTCAGCAGTCTTGTCGGTCGCCGCCTTCGGTTGCAGAAAAACAGAAGAGGTCAGAAGGGACGGGGAGGAGGAGGAAGCAGACCGCGACACCACCAGCATAGCAAACGTCCCATGCGTATGTGGCTGGAGTGGTCTGTAGAGCCTTTAAAAAAGCTTCATCTGTGTATAGAATGAGCCTTGTCGTTGTATTTGACTACTAGACACATGAACCCCACATCATGGCTAATATTGTGTACATGACTATGAGTATGACCAATTAGCAATGGCAGGAAGTGAAGTAGACAAATGTTAGGATAAAGGTTATTGGTGCAGACGAATGAGTGGGGTATGCGAGCCTTGTCCACTTTGAGCTCTTAAGCTTACGTGAGGAACGTCTATGGATAAGTTGGATACTTTGGTTTTCATTCGCGAGTGCTACCTACACTTCCAACATGGCCCACATGACGGTCAGCCGACGGTGCTAGAGCTGGGACGACCTCTCGAATCCCCTCGAGTTCTGGCGCTCCGGTCAGCACCCGGTCAGCAACTAGCCAGGCCGGAGAACAGTGCGCTTCGCAGCTGTTGGTGTGGTGCATAGGGATGGGACAGACTCTAGAGTCGTTATACTCGCACCGGCCTCCAAGATGCAGATGTGGCGGGCGGTCGTGTCGAGGCCTGCGTGCGCCCCTTCAGAATGGTTGGTCACACCGCACACCGCACAGGTTGTACCTGCAGTCTCCCAGTACCACAGAGCAAGGCGGGAAGCCTATATGACTGGCGGAGAAGTCCACAGTGAAGCTGAACTTTGGTAGGTCAACAGCAGTAGCCTTATTCCCCGGCCACAAACGAGAATGTAGATATAGATGCGTTGATATTTAGGCAACATGCCTTTATCGAAACGAATAGCAGAAGTGAATTCAAAATTGCCTGCTGATGATCTTACTCGATTTTCAGGTTTTTTATGCGCGATGTGTGACGCGATTTTTTATGCGTGTTTGCGTATTCTGCTTCTTAATCGCGTGCTCTAATTCTTAGATATGCACTGCATCGTATAATAATTGGCGATTGCTCCTAGTTTAAGCCCCCAAATGCTGGTGCCCTGTAAAAACTGTGGCTCGCTGTTTTAAAAAATGGCCGGAATATGATCGCCGGCAGGTCATTTTGAATTCCCTACTGCTAATTGCTTTCGTTTTTTGTTTTGTTTCGAAAGGGCATGGTATCGAAACATCAGCGCGTCTAATATCTCCATCCTCCTCCTTTTTCAAGGAGGCTATTACCACTGTCTTATGTCTGTTCACTTGTCAACAAGGCTATTACCACTGTCTTATCAACGTGAATAATGTTCCTCGCAAATGCACTAACAACTTACGTAATTTGGAACCGAAGCTGAGTTGTCTATGCCGTTTCTGTTGCGGCAAGAACCGTTTCAGGTGCACCACATGAATGCGTAGGAACTTCCGAATCGGGAGGAATCTTGGAGGACCTTTGACACTTTTGGCACATGGGGCACGTTAACTTTTCGACTTCGTCAACCATCTCCTTAGTGAAAAGCCGACACAGGCCCGCAATCGCACGGCGTCTTGGACGGCATCGGCCGTGAGATCCCACAACGGGTCGAACTCATTTGACCCTGATCCTTGTCAATTTGCTTAATGGGTCACCACGGAAAATACCAATCGTGTCGAGGTATAAGCAAAAACCATACATTTGTGTCCGGTGATTTGCAGCACGCGTCTTCACTGCCCCCTGCCCTACATATTGTCGCAACAAGTCAATGTAGCAATCCTTGACCATAAACAGGAACCTCAGATGTCGTGAACACAAAGACGGCAAAAAACCATATCATGGAGGTGCATCGAGTCATATCATTCACCACTGTATGCAAATGCTTGCACATAACTGCACCTTGACCTCGGGCGACTCACCCTTCGAGCTCAGCGTGCAAGCACGCAAACATGAGGGCCACTTTCGAAGCAACGTCATCGACGTCGCCGATGAACCTCACATTCTATCGGTCATTGACTGGGTTTGATATTGTATCCACATATAGGGGTTTATATCAACGGCTTCGGGGACGACTGAATCCGAGACGTGGCGGTGCACTGGGGGGGCTTGCGCCATCCTCGCCGGGGTCCCTTAAGGGCCTTTGGGCGAGGCCTGCAGTGGCCCATATCCATCCAGACAATCAAATGTGGCCCGCTTCCATCCAAAGCCACCAGGAAAACGACTCCACATTCTGCATAATTTGTGACTGTTAGCTGTTTTGCGACCACTTTCGCCGCATCCGCGTCGTTAAAGACATCTCTCGCCGCGCCGCACTCACTGCCCTGCCGTCGTGCTGTAAGAAGCTCCAAGAACCCTTTTTGACGATTGGAATGGCGCGAACACAATTTGTGTTTCGCTGGGTGAACTTGGCGTCAGTCTACCATACCACCCGCCAATTGCCTGAATAGTTGTTAATTCCGACATCTGACTGGCTGGGGTGTTGAGGTATAACTTCTTGCCACCTGCGCCGGTCTGATGAAGTCCTCCATGCTCCGCCGAAGTAAGGTGACACGGACAGAGCAAGTTCGGTGACACGTCGGCTGGCTTTCCAGGTAATAATAGAGTCCATGTAATACCAATACGAAAGGTGACATTATTCCTAGGAAATAATGACCAGGGATTTCTGGACGTCAATAACAAATACCGAAACATTGCTTAAATTAAATCTACAGCTGTCTTTAGACATCAAATTCGTTAATATTAAATTTGTATGCCCTTTACCACGCGCTTGGGTGGAGGTCAAATTGACCCACCCCAAGGGTTTTTTCCGAGTGATTTTCGAATAGCACGGCATAGCCGCGCCAAATTTTGCATAGCTGTAGACAATTGGACAGCGGATTGTGTGGTGTCAAAAATTCAGATGAACTTTGTAAGGCCGCTAGCCTACAGCAGGTCAGTCAGGCCTTAATTTCAGCGGAGGCAATTTCTAGGGAACTGTTCAATTTAATGCAACAACGGAGTGTTAGACGAAGCCATACATCTCTCAGTTAATGTATTAAGCAACACAACAATTAAATTAGCCAATTTCATTGGCATAGGGCCAGGTATGGAGGTCAGACCAGGGTCAAAAGTAGTCTGTTTTTTCGACTCGAGAGCTTGCCGTATGGGGCGGTTTCGGGTGTTTTTTTAATTTATCAAGGACAGGAACGGTATCATAACCTTATTGTAGCCTTAGGAACCGTATCATAAAGTTCACTAGCCTTAAATGAGCACCAGTGATCTTATGTTTAGAACGGATATCTAGGTTTACGGCAGCTGCAGGAGAGGGTCTGGGGCACTTGACACTAATCTGGACTTTGACTTTGTTTGACCTTATTTCAGCCAAATGTCATGATCTAGGAGCCTGAAATTTTGGCGGAAGTGAGTTAACGCACAGGTCAACACACCCCGTGAATTTTGTGTGTCCAGCTTTCCTGCTTTCTGAGATCTCAGGTGGGTCAAACTGACCCCGCCCGAGCGAAGGGTACTCAACCGGCCACACGGTGATGCGAGTCAAATGATAACGTGAAGCAGCGATCACACTCACAGATTTCGTAGAAACTCGGGTATCATGTATACTTCTTCAGGTTGTCTATCCGCCCACAGCAGTCAACCAGAACTGTTCGATTCAATGGGTGACTTCTATTCATCCTGGCGCCATGCATCTCTAGTTAGCTGTTAGAGTTTTGGACATTTCGACAGAGCGGTCAAAATGTTTATTACGCCGCGCAAAATGTTTCTCTTGGTGTAAATGAAGAAAATTTGGATGCAAAATATATCGAATGAGCTGTTTGAAACGTAGTAAGCCGTTACCGAGTAATTCCAAAAGCGTGAGATGCGGCGCAATAGGGCAAAAACACTGGTAACGTTAAGCAGGTAACTTGAGATAGTCGGCAGACACAGCAGGCGAGAACATGGCGCACAGTACGAGTTGCTTTACGGTAAAGACACCCGAGGTTGTTCGCCGCGATACAAAAGGTATCGCTGGGTGACGAAAGCATGTACAATCCGCAAGCGACTTGAGATAACTTCCTCCGCCTTGCCTTTCGATAGGATGACTGCCATTCCTGGATAGCCGGGTTCAGCTTTTCCGTTTCCTGGTGCCCATCACGTCCCATACATTCTGCTATCTGCCTCGCAGAAAGCCGGAGATAGCTGGATTTAAGTCCGTGGCGGGCACTAAAACGCCCTTGCGCATGGACGGAGTGAAGCACGCTCTGGGACGTCGTCGGCCAGCCCATTCCCAGCCATTCCTACGTGGCTTAGAATCCAGCATATGACCGCGTAGGTCTTGCCAGCCTGGTAGCGGGTATCATGACGTGATACAGTTTGTATGAGGGATTTGCAGACATCGCATGGGAGGGGCTCAAGAACCGCCATATTAAGAACAAACATGCTCGTTCTCCGAAAGCGGTCATGGGATCGGTCTAGGACCGTTACCAGTCGATTCAGCATAGTGAGGTATGCCGGTGGGAATACCAAGATTTGACAGAGACGTTAACAACGCAAAGGGAGAACTCACTTGCAGAACAGACAATGCAGATCTAAGAACCAATTGCTCCAATCACTGCGAAACCTTCACCATTCGATGCGCCACACCCGATTTCCTCACGCAGTTGCAAATATGGCGATCCTGGGTCAGGTCAAGCCACCAAATTTCTACGTAATAAAATTATTGCTTGCAGACAATGAAGATCTCCGAACCTTTTGCTCTGGTCGCCACTCAGCCATCGCCAGTCGACGCGCCATGCCCACCCCATTCCCTATTGCAGTTGCGAATATGGTGACCCTGGTCCAGGAAGTCATCGACTTTTTTACATTGCCAAATTTTTGTTCGTGCACAACTCAGTTCTCATGACCTATTGCTCCGATCACCGCCAGGCCTTACCATTCAATGCAATACGGATCAGGTATGGCGCATCAAATGGTGAAAGTTTCGCAGCGATGGATCTGTGAAAACTGACGACTTCTGACCTGACCCAAGGCCACCATATGGGCATGTGCAAATTAAAATAAGATAAGGCGCACTGGATGACACCTAATTCACAGCGATCGGAGCAATCCGTTCTGATGTTTGAGTTGCCAACGAGCAAAAATTTGGGACTTCATGAAATTGGATGCTTTTTTACCTAACCTACGGTCAGCATATTCGTAACTACAAATTGGAATCAAGTAATGTCCGGTGACCGGTGAAAATTTCGTGACCATTGGAGCAATAGGCTTCGAGATACCACTTGCCTGCTTCCGCATGTCAAATTTTCGCTTCGCGTCAAGGTGTCTGACCCTTGGTCACATCACGGCATGCCACCCCATACCCAATTCATTACGCTGACCTAGTGATGATGGTTCCAAAGCAATCGGAAAAACCGCTTTCTTAGTCCCTCCCTGATTTCAGGATCCTATGCAATGATGTGCAAACCAAGGCCCTTTAAACCAATTACCAGGCGCGAGCATCTGGCGATCTGAACGTTACGTTGCGCGGTCCCGTGGCGCCATCGTTTGCCCGTAATGTTGGGTTGGGAACTGCGCCATGAGGTGCGCAGGAGCCGTCTGATTGGACACAAGCTAATGACGTCCGTGGAATACGTGGCCCTGAGGCCGCTGAAGGGGCGACAGGGATCTAGTGCAAAATATCTTCGGCCACCTCCCTAAAACGCGGTACTTTACTTATGACTCCCCGCTCCGCCGCGTATATGGGCGCACTCGTTGGCAGTGTGAATAACTGGGCGTCTTGGTTGCGCGCACAGGCACAACCAACGACCGTACCGGTATCCGAACCGTCAGCGTATGTGGTTCTGTATTTGCAACCTCCCCGACAATGCAGTGGGCTGCAAGGCTGACGATCTAACAACGCACGACGGCCTATTCTGCTTCTGATTCTGTGCCAATGACATGTCATCGGTTGGCGATGCTAGCGTCCGCGGACGGAGTGGCGGACAATGAGCACGCGCCCCACCCCGAAGCCTTATTAGGCCGCTCTCACGGACACCACAAACGCGCGTGCAGAACGGCGCGGGACACGCGCGCAGAACGGCGCGGCACTTCCAGCTCCCTCTCCGTGGAATGTGTGATGCGTGGCGCGAAAATACGACACTATGTGTGGGATGGTGTTAAGGCCTCATCCGACATTATCGCATCATAATAACCGACTTATCCCATAGCCCGTGCGTTTTGTACATGAATAACGAGATGTCCGTCCGTACAAATGTCAGATGTACAGATGCCCGTCCGATAAAAAAGATCCACATCCTACGGAAAATCCCCAACAGCCAGGGGGGCCTGGTTTAAATCCCCTAGCCGGCTGTTAGTCTTGGTTTCTTTGACAAAGGCTTCTGACTGATGGGTTTGCATATGAACTGAAGTCATACGACTCACCTGTATGCTATATCACACCGGCCAGTGTAACTCGTATATACCGAGGCGAGCTGTGCAACAGTTGCCGGGTTGCCCCTTTTGCCAACGGCAGTGAGTGTTATCCAGTTAG
Source organism: Pollicipes pollicipes (assembly GCF_011947565.3). Classification (NCBI taxonomy): domain Eukaryota; kingdom Metazoa; phylum Arthropoda; class Thecostraca; order Pollicipedomorpha; family Pollicipedidae; genus Pollicipes; species Pollicipes pollicipes. The sequence continues at coordinate 57,440,773 of NW_023597054.1, read as the reverse complement.
CAGTTCATTGTCCGGCTCAATAACTCTGAGGTGGTGCAGATTGGCACTAAGATGGTTCATTGTTGTTTTTATGCTCGTGTTTTGTGTTCCGATTTTTACCGTGGCCGTTGTCGCCCGGAACTTAAGATCCCGATACCCCAGATATTACAGGGCCTCATCATATTAAAGGCATACAGGTATACGGGGCCTTGCATTTGCATGTGCTTTAAATACGACTAAGAGCATGCACTGCAGCTGCACTTCCGCATAGCTGTTGGTAGGTGACGGGCGGAGGGCTGCGTGCAAACCAAATCATGGTGTTTTAATGTCCTGTAATAGTTCCACAGGCGTTACACAATACCTGTCATGGGTCGAAAGCAAATCCGTCGAAGATGTGCTGTATTATGAAATATTACAGGACATTAAAACACACCTTCAACGGATTTGTCCCCAACACATGTCAGGTGTCCTATATTCTAGTGATTTCCCTTCCGAACGTTGAACCACTCGTACCCCGTCCGGTTTACATTAGTCTGTCCAGTGTGCCAGCGAATCTATGCCATTACGATTACACATGCTTGCTAGTAATTTAGCATGGATGCTGCCGACCTAGTGGTATAACATATCTATGGTGCCAGTTGCCGATACGAATTGAAGAGCCGGACATTTCTTTTGAGAATGGATAGACGATGTGCCCGAAACGTTATATCACGAATATCTTATGTTTGTGCGTGCGTGCGTGCGTGCGTGCGTGCGTGCGTGCGTGCGTGCGTGCGTGCGCGCGTGCGTGGCGTGTGCGTGCTTGTTGTGCGTTGTGTTGTGTTGTGTAGGTGTGTGAATGATCGTTGTCTGTAAGATAGTTCACGATAACTACATCACATGAACAAAGTCACGAGGGACGTTGTGCCCGAATATGCACAAGCAGACATCATCAGTTCACCGCGCAGTTACACTCATCTAGGCACAACGATCGGCTATTTCCGGCAGGGTCGGCGCCGGCACTCAACCAAAGCCGAGAGTTGACGGCCGGCAGCTGGGGCGGCGGGGCGGCGGCGAGCCGGCTGGCCGCGGGGCCGTCCGCCGCCGCGCCGCGCGCGCTGGCCGGGCGCGGCGCGCCGCGGCTCGTGTTCGCCCTCTAGCCAGCCGCCCCGCCCCGCGTGCGTCCGGTCCAATTGGGCCCCGATCAATACGGCGGCCACAATTTTTGGCAGGGCCGCCAGTAGGAGTGCCCAGGAGGATACGGCATCGCACGGTCCTGCATGGCACGGGGAGCGCTGTCGGTGTCAAATATCTTGCTTTGTCGCTTTCCGGCAGTCGTGAAAAATTTTGCTCAACATAAATTTCGGAACTAAGGGCACGGTCTGCCACGATTTCGGAAAACAGTCCGACCACAACTGGACGGCATCTGTCGACTGTCACAGTCTCCGCATTACAGTACAACAGCTTGACCTGGACGGAGGTGAAGGTGCACACAGCGGGAGCAAAACGTTTACGATCTGCCAAACGGAGTGTGCCCACAAGCGTACACAGACCGGACATATTCAATGACCGTCATCACGTGCGGCTGACAATGACCTTGTTAGATATGTTTCTGTCTTGATCACAGGGACGCTTCACATAATTAGGACGTTGCCTGGAATTGCTCGATCGAATGTTGGGGGTCCAGGGCTCACACAGCAGATTGCGCGGTGCAGCAGATGCTCACCCTGCTTAGCGTGAAGTTTGCTCCCAGAAATCCATCCATTCAAAAGGTTTGGATAAAATCTTTAACACATGCTTGGGTTGGGGGGGGGGGGAGGGGGTCAAATTAACCCCGCTCCGAAGGTTTTTCCAGAATGCTTTCCGAACTGCGCGGCGCAGCCGCACCAAATTTTGCATAGCTGTAGACAATTGAATAGCGGATCGTTTGGTATAAACATTTAGGTGTACCTTGTAAGGTTGCTGACCTCAACCTCCAGGGAATCGTTTAGTCTGATGCAGCAACGGAGTGTTGGACGAAGCCATACACCTCTGAGGATGCTTTCTTAGGCAACACAAATATTGAATGAGCAAATAACGTTGACCTATGGTCAGATATAAAGGTCAGACCAAGGTCACAACCAACCTGTTTTATTACTCTAGGGCTTGCTGTATGGGGTAGTTGCTGGTGCTCATTTCGAATTTATTGATGGCAGGACCCGCATTATATATCTTCCATGGACTTCTTAGAGGTCAGAATAGGCCATTGGCCTAAAATGGCCCAGGTCAACATCTTGTTTTAGACATACTACCTGGTGTAATCCTTTTCGCTTGTTCAAAAGCAAAACCCAGCAGTCTAGAATGATCTGTCACCATGGCCTTCAATAGGTCAAGCAAGGTCACTGGCCTTGAATGAGCATGCGATATTTTGCCTAGAAACAGCTAGATGATATGTTCTGGGGCACTTTAAGAGCCCAACCTAGAATTTTACCTAGTTTAACCTTATTTGACCCGAAGGTCATGACCTAGGAACCTTGAACTTTCATTTAAGTGAGTTCACGTACAGGTCAGCACACCCTGTAAAGTTGGTGTCTCTAGCTCTCTTACTTTCCGAGATCTCAGGGGGTCAAATTGACCCCCACCCGAGCGAAGGATATCTAGCCGGCCACCCGGCGCGTGTTAAAGGGGTGACCCTGACATACTCTCCCGAAACAATCTCGCCATTTTCGCGGGCGCGTAGCTAAGAAACTAGAGAGCTTCAGACCTTCAGAGGGCAAGCCTGTGAACTGCACCAGCTGATCTCCAAGATGGCTTTTTCAGTTCAAAACATCATAGAAATGTGGAACACTCCCTTTAAACAGAGTTAATATAAGTCCCGATCGATACACCTGCAGCACCGCCATCCCGAAACCAGTCTTCATTTCATTCCAGGTAGTGCTTGAACATACATATCTACCAAAAATAAGATGATGGGACAGGCCGCTTTACAGCCTTAACCGTTCGATACTAAGCCGGTTAATGAGGTTTATGATTTGATGTGTGCTACCATGCTTTACATAAACATTATTCAAATGCTTCCGACCAATTAGGCCATGTTTGTGATGCGTCGGCAATGACGTTGACAACAGCAATAGCTATGGGCATTGCGTGCTTCGATGGCTGTCGACATAATACACACAGCGGTGGGGTATTATGTCGGCAGCCATATGACGCTTGCGAAGTTCAGGCATTGAACGAGAAAAATGACAGGATTGACATCGACGACGTCGCATTGCGATGCGCAATACCTACGCTAGTGCACTACCATTAGTTGACTGCGTTCTTAGTTTGAAAACGCTCGGCGCGCTCTTAAGAGCATTTGTTTTCCTATATCCTGATGCTCCGTTCATAAACATGTAAGTGCAAGCGCTTCAACTACAAAGCATATTTATATTTCCGCTTCAACCAGTGCTTATTTATGTCTCCGCTACAATCAGTACCAATCCAAACGAGCGGGCACCCCGCACCAAACGCCTCTGTGCGTTTGGGGCCGTTGGGGCCGCTTGGGGCCGTTGGGGCCGTTTGGGGCCGCTTGGGGCCGTTCTGCGGCTAAGTCCTCCCGTGGCAGAGACCGACGACTCTTAACTCAGGCGGCTCTGGGCGACAGCCGAGAACAGGACGACTCAGACGCTGGCGTCCAGCTGTGATGGGCAGAGCGGTGAAAGCACAAAACGGCACGCCCGCACGGGACTAAGGGCGCTTCTGAAAAGGAGTTCGATGGAAAAGCGGCCCGTACGGCTGAAATGCCGCAGCACGAACATAGCCCGTTTGTAAGTCAGTTTCCACAAGAAATGGGATAAACGCAAAAATACTGATATGAGAGACTATATTGTGTATTTTCGATGAGGTGGTCACAAAAGATACAATTACATTATCACCACAACCAACAAAACGATATACGGAATAAATACAGTACATACACAGTAGGAATAGCACTGCGTAGACGACAAAATAATCCGGATCTAACGCCTCAAACCTCCTCATGATTTCATCGTATGCATCATGACCGCAGGCACGAGCCGTTATCTGCGATTAGATTTCTGCCCAAATCAGTTTCGGTCTTCCACAACAAAGCACTTTGAACTACTTCGGGCGTTTCAACCGTGTCGTCAGCACGGCGCTTCGCAAAGCCGACCACGCATACGACGTGCTTTGGTTTCACATTTTCCGACAAGCGTGGTCGAACACCGCCACAGCCGAAGTGCGTACGGCAGGCGGTCGCAAGGGCGACAATCTGACAAAGGAAAACTTTGAGGGACGTGGTAAGTATCGCAAAAGGCTAGAAACCAAACGCTTCCCCAAATCTGCCGACGTGTCTCCGAACACAAAACAAAACGAAAAACAAAAGAAAACCGCGAAGCCGGTTCCAACAATGGCGGATAATAATCGCCCAACCATTGTGCTTGGCGAACCACAACAAGCGGGTAGCCCTGCTAGTACACTGCAGCAATAAACGTACCACGTCACGGTCCATTCAGCAGCGCACAACAGCCGCACCTGGCCAGCGCTGCCATCACTACTGACGAGGCAACGGGGTCGATCGCGGGCACACACAGCCCAACGGCGGCCACCCGGTGCAGGCTCTGGCCACCTGGCGCCATGTGCCGAGGCCGGGGGACGGCACCAGGCGGGGCGCTGGGTCAGGAGACGGTCCCAGGCGGGGCGCTGGGGCAGGAGACGGTCCCAGTGGCGGCGCTGAGTCAGGAGACGGTTTTAGGCGGGTGGCTCGGGCGGCCGGCGCCTGGCCAGGATTTCGCTAAGGATCCCAATCGACGTCCACGAAGATAAAGACGAGGACGGCGAGGACCGCGGCGGCTGCGGCGACGCCCAGGCACACGTAACACCAGACGTTGTGCTGGCCAGGACAAGGGCGGCACAGGTCAGGACAGGTCAGGCAGGAACGGAATGTCGGAGGTGGTACGGAGCACGTCGGCGCGATTCAAATCACGCAGGTAATCGGCTTACTGTGACAACTGCCTCGCGCTACGCAACGTAGGCTCATTCATCGAATAAGAACATCCGACACACTAGACAGCGGCGGTTTAATAAACCCGTGTCATAACAGATTCGGCGTTGGCAAACCTGACTGGGGCCGCATCAGTGACGATATTCAAGGCTGGCGGACAAGGTGTACGGAAATATTGCAAATTTTTTTCCAGTCCACATTCGTAGCCAGGTTGGGATATGATCAAATCGTATTGCATAAATACAACATTTGGCTGAGGGCCTCATGACTGACATGAAATCGGTCCTGGATCGATTGACCGGGTCAGCACAGGCCAGGTTCCATTAGCCGTGTCAGCACAATTGGGTTCAATTGGCCGGGTCAGCACGAGCCGGGTTTGATTGACCAGGTCAGCATGGGTAGGGTTTGATTAGCCGGGACAGAAAGAACTGGGTTCGATTGGTTGGGTCAGCACGACCTGAGCCCGATTGGCAGGAACAACACGAGCTGGGTTTGATTGGCCGGGTTAGCACGAGCGCCGCCCCTGAAGAATGGTTTTCTATTTGCGCGGTACAACAATGTACGTAGGCATATATACACACACGTGTATGGAGCTTGCGTTGGTGAATGCGTTTTGCCACAGACCTGCAGCATCGTTTCTGGCAGGGTCCAGAGAGTCAGCAAGCAACTGGGCGTCGGTTGAGCCAAACCTCGTACAAGTGAAATATAGGATTCGTACGGCCTCATGCGAAAGTTTGCTGGTCGTTGAAAAACACATTTCATTCTGCCTTTAAAGGGGGCGGGGGTGGGGTGGGATTCCGACACACTCAGCTGCTTCGGCTAAACGGAGTCGCCTGCCTCCCCACCGTGGCATGAAAGGCGGGCGCAGCGGATCCGAACTTTTGTATGCATTCTGATGTCATGGTGAAAAACGACTTTTGCTAACCACGTGTGCCACCGGGCTTTCCAGCGCTGGTTGACAAGTGTTCGGTATATCTGGTTATCATCTATAGACCACAGAAAACGACGGAAAGTCCACTCTAAACGGGCATTATGATCAGCCGAGTACCCCCTGTGCCGGGCTGATCGTCCAAGCCACCTCGTGTTGACGGATAGAAGCTCCAAAGAAAGGGACGTCCCGCGTCAAAAGCCGGGCACAAGTGCTAGCTTTGAGTTCAGCGAACCACCGTTAACTGGCAGATCTTCAATTAACTCTCCAAAACAGCACGTTAAACGCTTAACGTTTTCGTGGAAACATTTCGAAAGATGGACATAACTATCATCAACTGCATAGAGTGAGCGAGAACCGTCCTTCCTTCCGTCTGTCTTTCAGTCCTTCAGAGCGAGCTTATGGCGGATGTCAACCAAGTCATTCTCACGCGGGGCGCGTCTCCCTCTCGTTCCGAAACACGTACAAACGGAGCAAGAGATGTTAAGAAATTTTGGGGAAAGGGGAATGAATAATGGAATAGACCAGAGATCAATTTGATCACACAGCAAGAGTTATAGATTAGAAAATGACATCAGCATCGCACGTGTTGCAAGTGTTCCCAGCGTATGGATTACAATGGAGCTGTACGTATTACTCTTACGATTTGCGCTCATTCGGACACCACAAACACGAATTAGCCACGCACCAGTCATTCTGCGATCGGTTCCCTGTATTTTACAGCATCATTTACCACCGTGGGAGGCATGCATTGCTGGACATACCTCATGTATTTCCACTCAATATTGCCCCGTCCGGGATTTCGGTGATCTCGGACATCCGTGCCCTCGTGAATGAGCCGGCTGCATGTCTTTTGCAAGCAATGTGAAACGCTCATCAACTGCATTACTTTCTGCTAACTGGGCTTTGTTGGTGGCCGCGCGAGATCGTTCTTCGAGCGCCTGGCTCTCCAGTTCATCAACTGCGCAACACCAATGTGATAGACCATGGCTGGACCACTGCTTGCATAGCGCGCGCGACATCGACCCCTGAGCGGCGCCCCTGTCATATTTACATGTCCTCAAAAAGGAAGCCATTTTAGCTACTTACATTGAACTAACACAAATGTCCCATGCTTGCTTCGTAAGGATCACATAGATGCAGCTCAATAGTTGTTACTTCATAGGGTCCATTTCCATTCATCCTCAAGACACTACGCACACACACGCGTGTCTGCTGCCCCTACTGCACTGCTATGCTACACTACTACTGAAGAATGGGTCAATAAAAGGGATTCAACTTTATTTTTCAAAAAACAAGCGGACAATTCTGACTTCAGAACGGTCTTTAAACCAGTAAATTCCGAGATCATGTCATGTTCGCGCCTTGTGTTCGGGTGTAATGTCAGGCGTAGGGGAAATACCCAGGACCAGGGAGAGGCCGTGTTAATCAGGGCAGTAGATGACAAATTTCTACTTATTCCGCAAAAATGACTTTTGGCAAGAAAAATCCCTCAAACTTTTTGCTGTCACACAAGCCTGGCCACAACCAAAGACTGGATCATCTTTACCCGTGTAGCCATTATTTCACGAGCGCCATATTCCAGCTATTCGGCCGTCTGCAGAGCACCAGGCAAGATCAGCGGCATGGAAGTCAGATCTCTCGCCCCTCCCCGCTCCCCCCCCCCCCCCCAGTCCGAGACCGCAAGAGCGCGCCGACACAAGGTCAATTCTGATTGGTCACGGTCCTCTGTGGTGACACACACCAATCGTGTCCATTTACGGGGAAATTAGGCATGGGATTTTTAAGATCTTTATCAATCCACGGCATCTCTTAAAAATGTCATGTTCGATGTCAGTTTTGCTTTTTTTGCTTTGAGCCAGTAGCCATGGTCGCAGAGTTGGGTCCCGAAACTTGGGAAGACGCATTGCCTGGCCGCCTGGCGTAACGGACGATACTGTCACGACGGAATGCACGGGAACCCACAGACCCCGACACACGGAAAGGATAGGGCAGGCCCACACGCAGGACATGACACAAATCCTGCACATTGCAGGGAGCCGGAACATTCCTGCACACAGGAGACCCACGCATTCCTTCTAGGGTACAGGAAGTCGACGGCCCGCACCAGTACAGAGCGCCCGGAGCACAGGACAAGAGTACGACAGAAAACGCAAGATCCCTCCGCGAACGCGTATGGGGCTGGAGTCCTCCATACCCCGCACAGGATGGTCACACCCTCGCACGGAGGCATGGCACAGTCGGCGGACCAGCACGCCGCCAAATGCCGACCGTGAGCCTCTGTTCCAACCACAGCGTTTGAAACCGCAAGGCAGGCCAAATATAGACGAACAAGTGCTCCACCACCACGGGGCGCTCGTCGCAGGTCGCGACCACATGTTGGAGTTCGCCACAGCCCGTCCCCGCCTGGGTCGAAAGGGCCAGGGCCAACCGGACTGACGCAGCGCCGCACTGTAGCCCGGTGTAGCAAGCACGGATTCACGCCCGCCTGCTTGTCTAACGATGACGACTCCACGCTCTAATTCAATGTCGCTTAGGAAATAACTGGTATGATGTGCACGGGTCTTAAGTCGCATTGTCCTCTCTCGCTTACATGAGGTAACCTGTCGCTTTGACAGCATGTCGTTTTGCCTACGCTTCGGCCTTTCGTGTTTCATGTAAGTCCTCATCAGATCCACAGTGGCAATGGCAGACGGCATGGAATACCACAAACGACGTAATACGGTGCTTTTCCGCCATGCATTCAGAGGCAAGCTGAGAGGAAGACTTCGTTTCAAATATGAGATCTGCAACTTTCTTCGAATTAAGTGGTTTAAAAAAAGCACCTTCTGCGATCGGCAATGCCCGTCCAAGATTAGCTGAATCCTAGTTCGACAACAGATGCTGTGGCACCCCTCCCCAATCGCTGTCCGTGTTACTAGTAGCTAATATATGTATACCTGCTAGCTTTTCTCGCCCAAAAGTATCCAAAAATAAAACTCAACAACGCTCCAGAGCACACTTCTTCCGGGCGCTCATCACACACAGCATCTCCCGGTAACGAGCCATCGCAGTACAATCTGGCTGCTGGCAAATGCCGGCCGGCCGGGCGGCGGGCACGTCACGGGCCGGGCCGCCAGTGTAGCGGGAACTACACCCAGGCCGCCAGCCCCGGGAGATGTCTCGTGGGCCGACTCTGGTAACGGATACACTTCACGCAGGCGCACATACGCTCAACCAAGCCCAAACAACGATGTAGATGACTTGAAGGCGCAGACACGTCTGCCTGCCACCAGAAGTCCGGGACGCCGGCGCCCGGGCACGGACCGAAAGCGGAGGAACATGTCGTTGGTTTCAGTGAGTGACCACTGCCGTCGCCAGGGCGAGACTGACGGACAAGCGTGTGTTTGTGTGTTTGTGTGTGGACACAGACTAAAGCAAGGCGAGTGATGGACTACGGCACTACCACGAACTACCTCCCCCCAACAATCTAATGGATGCAAATATACAGGTACAAAGGTACAAGCACCGCAAACGCATCAAATTACCCCAGAGTATCACAATACAATGTATCAAGGAGTTCCTCGTCTTTGGACACAGTAATTTCATAGCGACGATACAAGATAGCCCACAATTCGCCGTCGCGCGCTCTGGGCGGCGCAAGAGCCAGGCGCCGGTGGACATCGACGGCAGTACAGTGCCCAGCAGTCATTCCGGTGTGCCTCCTCCCCACCGGTCACACCGCGCGCCGGCCAGCCGGCTCGCCGCCGACGCCGATCACTCTACGTGAACTGGACTATTAATACTATGGCGATGATCACCAGCACGATTAACAAACAAATGATGATCGCTATTTTTTTCTGAAACAGAAGGGAGAACCGAATAAACTTTACGAAAACAGGATCAGTGAAGCAACCAATCAAGCACTAGCGATTTACTAAACACAAATAAAAGCGGGTGGTAGCGGTATACAATCTTCGAGCATACCTTCCGATACTAAGCGTGCGCACTGAACGTGACGTGATTTGCCAATTATGCGGTACAACTCGTGCACAAAATGTTTAAGAATGGAAACAATCTTGTCACCACAGCATGTATGACACAAATGATTTAAAACTACACAAAGGAACCGCACAAGCCTAGAAACCCCAGCACAACAAATAAATCGTGAGTAAACGCACAAACCAGGAAAGATAGGATGGAAGCATGTTGAGAAATAAACAAAACGCAAGCAGCCTCCGACCGACGAAACTAGCCCAGCACGGGTCAGGCCCGCCAGCGAATCAGCGAGGGGTGGAGACCGTCGCCTAACTGGGAGCACGCGGACGGCGGCAGAAGAGTGCGGGCAAGCGGAGAGGGAGGAGCGCCCGTCGCGTCCCGGCGCCACCAACACCTGACCGGGACAACCACGCCCCACCCGCAAACGCATCCACTTACCCTCCGCGCCTTACTCTGGTACTTAAGTGCCTTTTTCGTGTCCTTCTTCGCCTCCTCTATCCATTCCACCGAGTGTTCGACATTGAACAGGACCTGATCGATCATCTCGCCCTGCGGCCGCCGAGCAGCGCCGATTCGATCCGACGGGACGCGGTCAGGCGCAGCGCCGAGCCAGCGGAAGTTGGCCGAGCCAGCAGCCACGCGGGAGCGGAGAGAGGAGACAGAGACACAGGTCGGTTAGCAGCAGCGGCGGCGGCAGCGGCGGCGCCGTACTCACCCTTCGTGCTCCACGCTGGTACTTCAGTGCCTTCTTCGTGTCCTCCATGGCCTTGCCCACATAGTCGACCGACTGATCTACATGATACTCAATACGGTCGATCATCTCTCCCTGGCAGAACGGACAGACGGCATGTCAGCACGCGCGATGGTGCCGCCGCACGCAACCGCCGGCCTCCCCAACACGCACACCCACACAGAGCCGCAGACGTGCGCGTCGGGCAGCGCTCTCCCAGCTGACCTCAGCACCCAGTGTCAAACGGTCGCCGGCCGACACGCACACGTCTCCGCCCCGGTCAGCCGACATGCGTATCAACCGACAAAGGTTCCCGGTGGACGATACGTCACAACACGACTCCCGCCCAACGACAGAAAATCATAATAAACCCGTGCGCTCAGTGCCGCTCCCCAACCGACGTGCCGATCTCCATCCTGTCCTTCGCCGAGCCGCGATGCCCAAAAACGCTTGCTTCGCCACCGTGTCCCTGGATGCTCAGCAAGATGAACGTTTAATGAAATAAATACACCACGCGACCAACCAGGAAACCAAAGCATCTAGTGCGCTGTTTTCATAATCAAGCACGCCAACAAAAGAACGAAACGGAAGCATTTGAGCACGACACCCGCCCATGCAACGCAGCGCCGGCGCGGTGGACCTACCTGGCTCTCCACCAGCATGGCCATGTCCATGAACATGTCGTGCAACTCTCGGATCGAGTTCTCCAACTTCATGATGTCAGCGTGACGCGCCTCAATGTCCGCCAACGTTTGCTTGGCCTGTTGTGTCTCCATGATTATCTACAACAGAAAACGTGTTGTAAGCTGAGGCTTCATAAGACGGCACCAGCCCACGCTTTTCGGTCAGGACATTATGAGTGTTTCAATCTGTTACGTCAACTATGCATGGGGATGGTCTGCCTACCCATCCATACGTCGTGTTTTGCCTGTTAACTAGTGTCCAGGTCAAATTAAAAAGAGCCGGGCGCTAAGAATTCGATAGCACGTCCATATACGTGCACACGAGAATGAGCCCAAGCAACGGATCGGCATAGTGTCTGGCGATAATGCCACCGCGAAAAAGGTCATTTAGGAACGATGAGTATACCACATACAGGGGGGGGGGGGGAAGGCTTTGCGCAGTACCCCACGCACCGCACTGCGTGAGGTGGGGGGGGGGGAGGGGGGACTTCGACCCTTACGATCTACTGAGCCAGATTTACTAGACCTACTGAGTACAACTATCGTCGATACACATGTCAGCGGTCCGAAAAGAACGCATTCGTAACCATTTTGCTCATTGACAAATCTCAAAACAATGCCCACTCCAGCCCCATCAGCCTAATGGTCTGGCGTCGCCTCTGTACACGCAACTTTGTCATCTGTGCGTCATGATGGGATTGCTGCACGTCATGTATTACGAACATCTTCCATAGCATTTACGATCAGAATAACATTGTTTCACGGAGTGGTTTGCCTGGCTCATGTCGACAGCTAAATACTCATTTACTCCCAATACTCCTGGGCTGGATCCTGGCAGTTCGCATGCATCACGTATCATCTAAATGTTCCAAACCCTGATGTAAAATACCGTGTTTTAACTCTTTTCAGACATCGGCCGGGGCTGTGAAGAGCCCAAGATTAACGCTGACAGACTCCCAACGCCGCCCTCGAAGTTGCCTCCGGCTGCTTCGGACACAAATTTGTAGGGGTTGCATCCCCTGATTTGGGGGAGCAGCACGCGTCCGAACGTCAGCCCCAACGTCACAAACGTGCCATGAAAATGGGGTTACAACCGAAAAGCATTCATCATCGGTAGGCCTAAAATACCTGCCACCTTCCCAGCCGAGCCCACCGCGGGCGGCCCCAGCCAGCTATGCAGCCCGTTCCCCGACGTACTGAGCATACATGATTTCGAGCGAGGAGCGAGGAGGTGGAAGTGAAGACGTGGTGGACGCAACCACGATGGCTTGTCAGCTGCATTTATCTTTAAGTATGTTGTAGCTGCAAAAGTTATACTTGGCACCCCTACCAGTTGCGTACCAACATTCTGATTCATGCTTACGGTAGAAAGCTGATGCAAATATGGGAAGCGCGAAACAACAGCGACCTGCCTCCACGAGATGCTAAATTTTCGCACTGGAGTTGAAAAGCGCCCGGGATGCTACCCCAAGCAAACGGTGTGCACCGATCAATCAGCCCATAATCGGAGGATTTTTGATTACTTCATCTCCTTGTGCCATATAAGGAAATTAGAGGTGGAATGGTTGTACGACACATATATAGTTCAGCACAAAGCAACGTTTTGTTATTTTTGTTGTAACTGAGCTATGTTTTAAATGATAACACATAAAGGACGCATATATTCTCCTTTATGCGCAAAGCTACACCACCGCGAAATAGGTCTGAATATTTCCCTGGCAGGCATGTACTCACCCCTTGTGTAAAAACGGCAGGATTGCCCTGTTCAAGCATGTCCTCAAGCTCCTTGTCTGTTGTATTTTTTCCAGCTGAAAAAGCAAAAAAAAAAAAACATGAGGCCATTGGTCAGAACAGGCGACTGAAGTCACGAATCTGCCAACTGATCCGCTCTGAACAAAACAAGTGGGTAGGATACGGGAGTGTTGAAGTACACTACAAATGGACTTCCTTCACCACCCGGCCTCCCTTCTGCAAAGCCTTGCTAACTCGCTCACGTAACGCTTGCCATGCGCACGATAACAAGCGCATAACCCGGGGCTCAAGCTTCAAAACAATCACAGTTATCACTGCGAGTTTCGCGAGAGCTGGGACAGCGCCTCATCTGTACTGCTGAACGGGGCGCCAGCCTCCAGCCTCCAGCCGCAGCCGCAGCCGCCGTCTGGACGCCGACCCCGCACTCACTGATGTCCATATGCCGCTTGATCCGGCCCTTGCAGCGCTCTCTGTAGTCGGTCTGCGTCCGGTTGTACTCGGTCATCACCTCCACGAACTTCCGCGACAGCGTGGCGTGCTGCGTTTTCCTTATCCGCAGGTCGGCAGACGACTTGTTGGTGTGTTCTTCCTGCTCGATCCCCTGCTCAATGCCTGCCAAACAAGCCTGGGCTTTAGTGTGTGTGACTACCATCAGCAAACGAAAACCCACCTGCAATCAGGCGAAGAGCGATGACTGCGTTCAACAAGCTGAGCTCTGGCCGACAAAGCGCAACGATACTCGCAAGTAACTATCTCGCAAATAAATGCACACACTACTTGTGCGTGCATTTACATGCAAGCACAATGCATTTTAATTTTGCCTACTTATAGTACATGATATACATATATAACATTATATGTAGCTACATGACATAATATCACCCCACAAATAGTGAGGTGTCCAAAAAACAATGTCAATTGTGATGCGGGTTCCCTACCCGCGGGTCTCAGGATAACCTGGAATAAGAAAAACTATGCGCACTTAACATTCTAGCAAGCTGAAAGTTGTGCCAAAAGCTGATGCGACGGCGCGTACGGTACGGATGAAATCCAACCACAGTCAAAGACCTGCATGCTCGTGCTTATTTTTTTTTTTACTTCTAGAACATCACCATCATGTTTCACAAGCGGAAAACAAACCAGCTCGGAGTCTCAGTGCGAGTTACATATTGTTTAGTCATCACGGTATTGCATGCCAGGTTTTGGATCCAGCCATTAAATTCTAAAATGTGTACCGGGGTTCGGCGTCGCACCGACCACGTACCCGATTTTGGGATGCTATTTCTATGCGCTATCGATCCGGACGATCCTCGTCCAAATCGATGCACACGAGGGGATCATGCCCAAACTGATCAAAACGCACGATGGATCATAGCCTAGGCGGGCCCCATTATATCCCAGAAGGCCAGTCGGTGACCCAATGCTGGCTTGACGTGAAGTCCTTCGCAATAATTTTGGCCGGTCCCGATTGCGCAAGGTCAACACGCGCCAGACCAAATGCGCCATCTCTGCAGTTAGTCCACAGTTCGACCCCGAGCTGGCGTAAAAACAAAATGATGCCACGGGTCGTCCCATGCACCAGGAAAAATCAAATGTTCTGAAAGCGCCCCAGCATATCACCTCATATCGTCTGTAATGGTATTCAACAGGCTACACATCCATAGCTATACTAACTCACACAATTTCTTACCTTTTAACTTTCCTCGCACTCTGTTCGCTGTTTTCTTTATGTCCGCCATCAGGTCCTCCAGCTCTTGCTTAACCTCTGGAAAGTCAAATGCCATTTTAAACATATCAACTCCTTTAGGTACACGACGAAGACACCTGACGGAACGCGAAGGCAACTGACGAAGTGCAACATTTGCAAGCACGCAACCGACCGGATGCATGATGACTCATGTCTCAATGCACAGCACTCTCCATGCCTTATATCTCTATACCCCCAATGATGGAGAGATCAATGACTAACGATAATAAAGGGTTTACTCACATCACCTTCTCTCACTTATCTGAGCAGCACATCTTGAAGATTTCAAGTCCCTTGGCATCTGTTACCGCAAAGTCCAGCCAGGGCGCGTGATGGTATGTTCATGACAACTCAACTAGCTTGCTAGTCTTAATGGCAACGGCACGTGCCAATGACCAGGGCATACTTACTCTCATCTGTTGTAGGCGATGCAAGGATGGCGCTGTGCTTTTTCTTAACTTCGTCCACATTGGCCTGAATTTTGTCTATGTTTTCGCGTATTTCTTCCACCTGAGAAAAAAAGCATTCAAAAGCATTTAGCAATTCGCCGCAGCAGTAGTCTCTTCTCTATTCCAGACAGCGCCAAATTTCATGCTTCACATTTCCCACGCGACTTCGCTTTCAGGGCAGCGAAATGAATAACTGATTACGGTAACAACGGGAGATGTATAATTCGCAGAGCATTGCTTCATGGTGAGCCGTTACATTAATCTGCGCTTTGTTAGGCTTAAAAACGACGTGGAAAGTCAACAGCGCAGTCATCCTCTGCAGACAGTTCTGCACTCAGCCCATGGATCTCTGATTGATACGAGCCCCTGAAAGCTCCAAAATCCGGCAGCCAACAGCCTGCACGGCTGTAAACACTGCTCATCCGGGGCCTTTAAAACCTCGACCACAAAGACAACCGGATCGAAATAGCAAAATGGTCCACAACTGAGTCATAACCTGAAGTTGGACGTGATCCGGCTTTACGACCGTGGCTTGAACTTAGTGACGTAAAAGACGTTGATCAACCCATTCTCCCGACCCATATGGAGCCAGCCACCATGAAACCATTACCATTCGATGCACTTGTGAAAAAGATGCACCACTTTCAGAGTTAAGTGGCATTGGGCAAACATACGCAGTTGGCGGACAATAGCACCAGCAGCAAAACAACTACCATACCACACTTCCATAGGGGTTTCGGCAACCCGCCCAAAACAGACGAATAACCCAAAGTTGGAGTGCGAATGTTCAGAAATGAATGCCATAATAGACTATGTCCATTTTAGCTTCCACTAAAAACATGCAACCTAACAGTCCTGCGTTGCCTCAACATAATTTTTCCACAAAAGAAACGCGGTGCACGTCGTCATGCAGCATTGAACGAAGCGCGTGCTACAATGACCACTTAAGCGCCCAAACGTCAAAGCGTCAGTCAGGATTCGAACTCGGCCCTCCCACGTGGAAGCCAAGCACGCTTTACAGCCACAGCTGAAACCTGAAAACACCATGACTATACAAACCGTGAGCAAAATAAGACTTACCTCCGCAAAGAAGTCATCCATAAAGCCCTCGCGGTTGTCGACGTTGA
The DNA here is from genome assembly GCF_011947565.3 of Pollicipes pollicipes. Lineage (NCBI taxonomy): Eukaryota > Metazoa > Arthropoda > Thecostraca > Pollicipedomorpha > Pollicipedidae > Pollicipes > Pollicipes pollicipes. Next base: position 57,424,437 of record NW_023597054.1, on the reverse strand, counting down.
CCGTGACGTCATCCGGGCCATCGTCGTCGTCGCTCTGGGCCTGCAAGCACACGTGCAATCTCTGTGAGACTACCTACAAAGTCGAGCTGGAAAATAGGTTGTCTTCAGTCAAGCTCACTCGAATGTTCCAACCGGAAAAGTTTGTGAAATACAGTCAAAATTTTCACGATCTGGGTCGAACCGACGGACATTTCATACGGTTGGGAGAAAAATTGCTTAGCGCAACGGGAAACATGGCTTAGCACCATTCGTTCCGTTGTGGCGGTCTTGTCTTCTTCTGGTGCCTACTCCAGTAGTTTAATTGTGGTATAAGCGCTTTCTTCTAAAAGCGATACCAGAAACTGATCAAAAGGATTGGGAGGCAACCAGCCAAGCTACGTCAGCATCTTCGTTCGCTGCAGCACAAGGATAGGCTCATTTGCCTGGCTGTCATCTCTGGGATGACAATATAAATATCTATATCAAGTGATCTATTAAAGATCATGCTCCATCTGTATGAATATGGGGCATGCTCATGCCCGATACCATCGCCAATACATGCATGAGGCCGAACAAGGGGCCGATGCCTTCCCTGTGATGGTCCTCCCAGGACCCTACTGGCCACTATCGTTGGACACTTGCAGAGGCCGTCAAGCCCTAGAGCCCTCAATGGTCAGAAGGAGTCGGCCCAGGTGTCGGGCATGTGGCGTGGCAGCCTGGAGCCGCCCGAATAGAGCATCTCCGTGATACCAGGCACAAGCCTTTTACTGAGGTATAAGCTATATGGAAGACAGAAATAGCAGCCAACCAGAGACGAGACAAGAAAAATGGTTCAGGTGTGACCATCACATCAAAAATTTACCAGCTGTGCTTGACAGCTCTTCAGGGAAAAAACTCCCGTACCTGTGCCCAAACTGTTCCGTCACAACTGCGTCAACGAACCTGAAGCCCACCAACTAAAACTTGGCCATGGTCACCCAGTATTATCCACTTCACACCTGTCTCATATTTACCCCCCCCTTTAGCTATTCTACGTGCATGATTGCCGAGATATCCATCTAGTCCCGTCTGAAATCCTTTTAAGATCGGTGCCTATGGGACAACCGATCTGCCGAAGCCCACGTTCTCCCCAGCACCGACACCCCGCTCCGGCTCCTTGCGCACGGAAAGCCCACCGGCGTTTGAGGGCACTTATCGATGACAGTCACTGTGGCAGTAATTGGGGCTCAGGGGCGCTCCGACGGCGCGGTCATTTAGCGTCCACAGCGTATGTCCTAATCAAGGTTAATCGAAACGTTCAAAGTGACCTATCATGTGCTGCGAACGGTCTGAGTCAGTGTATATATATATAGAGCAGAAGTTAACACACGGCAGGAATTTAAGGAGACGTTCAATGAGCATTGAGTCGTTACCGAGTAAATCAGAGAGCGTGAGAGACGGTGCAGTCGGGCCGAAGTACCACGGAAGTTCAGCAAGTAATACGGGACAGGAAACGAGCACATGGCGCACAGTAAGCGTTGCGTTACATTGGCGGCACCGAGACGGTTCATCACGACACAAAAGGTAGTTTCGGCTGGCGAAGTATGGTCGATCCGCAAGCGACTTAGAACGACTTCCTCTCGCCTTCACGCCCGATACGATGACTGCCAGTCCTGAATCGCCAGCTAATTATTTTCAGCTGGTTGGTGCTCATCACATCTCATGTGCTCCACCACCGGCCTCGTTAAGACGAAACATCTGGGCATGGGTCCGCGCGCGGCTATGGCTATGCTCTTGCGCATGAACGAATCGTAGTGCGCTTTGCTGCGGCGACGGCAAGCACATTTCCTGCGACTCTGAGTGGCTTGGAATCCAGCGCAGTAATATGGTCTTCCGGCCTGGTATATGAAGTGAAGACATAAAATGTTCTGCATAAGAGGATTTGTGGGAATAACACGTTTTTAATGCCAAAACACTACTTGGTGAGTCTGACAGAATCACGTACAAGGCATCTTCCTCATCCTGTATAAATCGGACTGAGTGCCTTACTAATCGCGACGACCTCATATATAAAGACGAATACGTTGCTAGCGTGAATGACTGTGTGTCTTGGCCGCACACAAAGGCACAGCCAACGCCCACATCAGTTTTAGAACCGTCCGTATACGTGGTTTTGCGTCCCTGATACGCTTCGATACGTTGTCAGGCTGTAGCTCTAGCAACACACAGCAGCATATCTTGTTTTCGAGTGTGCACCAGAAACACGTCGATGGCTGGCGAAGACGACGCAAAGAGACGCTGGCACAAAGACGCGGCGCTTCGCGTTCGGGAAGACATATCACATTTGACGTAAAGATACAGCACTGTGCTGGGTGATTGGGGAATTGCGCCGGTTTACTAGCGCACTAGCTCAATGCTAACAGCTTCCTTCAGATCGCTAACGGGGGTTCAGCGGCTTCAACGAGTAAGCTAGGCTGCTGGACACGTCCGAAAAGCACCAGTGATGATTTTCAGCGCAGCATGACTTACCGTGTTTAAGGTATTTTTAATAGAAATTGGAGCACCGTCATATACAAAAGACAACATACAGCTTGGAGCATATCAGAGAGTGGTACAAAATAAAGACGTTTCTTTGCAGGTTCCATAAAATTTTTGCAGCACACATTTCACAATGTTCACAGATCAACCACTGTGCTAGTGGTATAAGCCTCCCCACACCCCCAATAAAAGCAGAGTGAAAGGCTCCTGTAGCAGGCAATGAACACACAACCTCAAAATTCAGTGCACTATGCACAAACCAATTGGCCTGTTACATCTCCTAAAGGGAGTCTAGTATGTTTAGGCTGGGAATTTGACTCTAACCAATCAATTTATTGGCACAATGGTAAGTATCCTGCAAATAAGGAGGTTCAATTAAGTCATGCTTGAGCATTCTCAGCATGCACAGACCACTTTCCGAAGCTGATGCCAGTGGCCTCAAAATTTGGAACTGTGAAGTCAAAGTCAGTGCCTTCACGTTTTTTAATGACAAACTGAATCTGAAGGGTGCTAAAACGACACCGCTCCTTATTTTTGAATGACTGTAGCACACTATTAGCTTCCAATGAAAATGTAACAGAGCTGTATGGATAGCTGTCATACTGTGCAATTATTTTAATGGGGATGCCAAACACAGAGCTGAATTTGTTATGCACATAAATGAATTTGCATTTTCCCCCTGTCAACACAGATGTTATCTGAAGCTAGATGAACAGCATCTTTAACAGCATGGCTGTGGCCAAGACCAAGCAGTTAGCACCTTGGTCCAGTAGTGATGTTCTTCAAGGGCTGCAAGTTTGAATGTCAGAGACATTATGCTCTTGACTTTCCTCTTCCTTTACCTAGGCTCAGGTCATTTGCTATTCATCTGAAGCCTTTACTCCTCAATCCTTCTATAGCAACCATCTCATCAGCCATCTCATGAATCATCTTATCTGATCAAGTAATGGCTTCACTGCTAAATTAAAAAATTGCCACTCACTCTGCCACAAAAAGGAAATATGGGATAAGATACAATGGGATATGTAAGGGGAAATATGGAGTCTTGAAGCAGCAATATTCCTAAGCATTTTCTTGCACCAAAATGCAACATTCTCAGCTGATCCAAAAAGGTCATTGCTTGACATCATACTACTCCCTTCTACACCCATGGAGCAGCTGAATGACCAGGCTTGGGGCAGCATTGTTTATACTGCAGGCAAAGCCTAGGCCCCACATAGCCATAGTCTGTGCCCATCAAGTTGAAAGATTGCACCACAGTCTACCAGAAAAAAATTATCAGCTATCAGTGTGCTTGACTGGAATTATTTCCAAATCATGGCAATCTAAGGTATGACTAACTATTCTGATTTAGCAGTCTCAAGCTGACCCTTTTGAAAAAAATCCCCTTTAAACAATTGCAGCCAGGGTATTTGACATAGGAAGTGGCTCAGGAGTGTGCAACTATGTATCTCTGGGGGCCCTGAGCAACTACATTATCTCATATTTTGGTTGTCCAGTGAGTTTCACTGTGCCACTGATTTCCTTAATAGCCGTTTCACCAAAATCAATGTCATAATCATAGTTTCATCACTTGCCCAAACTCTTCACCTTCACCTTATTAATGTTAATTGGCCTGCATGTTCATTTGCTCTCATTCACACTGCTACTTCTATGACAGGGCTGAGTCATATTGGGCCAGATTGGAAGAAATTATGTTGCACTGAACATGTCCTAAAAGTTTCAGCTCATGTGCACCAATAAATCTAAGGTCTCCGAGTTTAGCATATGGTTCTCACCAATGCCAGTGCATGGGGAGCTAATGCAGTAAGGTATTGTAATGTGGTAAAGGTAATCTTGGCAATAACATGCTAGGAATTTTGACTAAAAAGGAGGAAAATTCACCAGGCTCTAGTCTGCCCAGAGTTCAGTGCAAGCAAACATGAGGTTAAACAAACCATTACGACTTAGGCATCTGGTGTAGTGCATAGATTTTTTGTAGACTGGCATTATAGACCCTGCCTTATCATTGAAACATCTAAACTAATTCCCAAATTATATTCTTACCAGCTTTACTCATGAGCCAGTCTGAAAAAAAAATGGTCTACTGGGCCAAAAACATACATGACATCAGTGCTCTTAATGCCACAATGTGTACCACACTCGGGCCAGGCCAAACTGTTTAGTTTTTATATTTTTTTTTCTCAAAAAATGATTTGAATCTACTAAACCACCAAACAAAGAGTTCTCTCATACAGGCACTGTTTCATATGCTGAAATCTGTGTTAACCCCATACCAAAATCTGAGCATTTAGATTTAGAATACATGCAACCAAAGTTTTCACTGTGATGTGGCATTGCTGAAATTGGTCAGTTCAAATATATTGAATCATTTTAAAACAATTTACCACTTCTGTTGCTTCCATATTTCACTCATATTATCAAGAAAAGCCTGCATATTATCACAAATATAGAATAATAGATGTTGGTGACAGCTTTGAAAAATAAATGACCCAGATCCAACAAGAAATCCATATGCATGCTTGAGCACATCAAAAACTAGCCCCAACCTGGATGGTTTGCCACCCCAATCAGAGGATAATTGAGGCCACCATAGAACCATACATTTACATTCTACCCCCAGTTTTGCACATTGGGGCTGACATGCAGATAACAGATATCACATTCTACCCTTCATCCCTCAAGTCCACGAACAATGCAGCATTATCACTATCTCCTGGGCATGATGCATACAATAAAGTTTGGTGATTTATGCTATTTGCCAACAACTACCATCACCAACAGTAAAAATACAAAACATGTTGCACTTCAAATGCAGTTCCCACAATGAAAGTGAGGAGCTCACCGCTTTTAAGGCTGCAAGCCTGTCCTTCATCCTGAAACTGTAGGCTAATCCGGATTAAAGGACCGATGAAAAACTAATCAATTCGCTTCCTATAGCCATCATCTGTCATTACAGCATGAGACTCCAGCGGAGGAAGCGGGCGGACAAGAAATCGATACGTAAACTTGCGCGGCGCACCCAAGAGAAATAGCGGCGCACCATTACATTTACAAGTTTGCAACCACTTATTTAATATACCGAACTAAGCCTCTGGTTATTTTTTCATAATTGGTCTTAAATACAACATTTCTATGGATTTAGTTAAATTTTTATTTGAATAAAAAGAAAGACCTCCTTATCTATAAAGTAGCTTTGTTGTTCCCAATCACCTGAGCAAGATAGAGACGGAACGTTCGTGCGATAACATAAGTCACGACAAGAAAAAAAAAACAACTGTAGAATGTTTGGGAAATACTTGTGCTTCATATCGAGGAAAGTCCAAGCAGTTATGATTGCTCTGAGCTTATGTTACGTTTCCGCACATTGTGATCGAGAGGAAACATCAGATGTACAGTGTGGTGACGAATCAGGGGCGGGTCCAGGGAAGGAATGCACGATGCTATGCCCCCCCTCCCCCCTCCCACTTTTCCCGGCCCCCCAACTGGGACTATAACTGGCCGAACGGGCACAGTGTTAAAATCCCATTATCCGCTAGCTCTTAGCTCACCATGACCTTACATTTGGGAGTAGCTGGCGAACGACTTGCGATAGTTTCCTGCAGTTGTCATGCCTTCTTTTGCAACCAATTCCACGTAGACTTTGAAGTTGTTTAGATACCGCTGTGAAGGCCTCGTCGAATCATGAAGAATGCGCACCAAATTTTAGCCTTGCGTCAAACGTTAGATCACTAAAGGTCGCCGTAAGGTCAAAAACAGTTATTCCTATAGATGCAGTTAAAATCTTTGTTAACACGTGAAGGCGGATATTCAGGGCGCAAAAAAGCGTTAAGACTGCGGGGAGTCCATTCCAACCATTTCTGTTCTTCTACATCGGTCAGGTCAGGTCAGGTCACCCTTCCAGATTGGTCTACCAGTAGCCCACAAGAACGATGCGCTTCCACAACGTGCTCCTGACTAGGTTTATTTTGTCGGGTGCAGCTGTGGGACAAAAGTATTTCAGACACAAACATACTGTTTAGGCTGACCTCGATGTCATCCGAGCCCAACTCATGCCAAATTCATGAGCCATCCAAACAAAAAATGAAATGCTCCCCGGGTATATGTGACCAGTACAATGATTTCCTGTGGTCAGAAATAGTGTACTGTACATATACAGTTACTGAAAATTGCATGGCTGGCCGTCTACATAACACATAGTCCTCTCGACGCTTGGCAATGTATGTGTAAAAAAAATTACCACTTACCATTTGCGCCCCATTTGCGAGAAAGACCATTTACGTTGGTGCGTGAAATTATACGTTATCAGCTTCACAAGCACAATAAAGAGGTGGCTTCATACGTCGTACTCGTTCATGTGGCTCTGCTACGGGTAATGTAAGTAATATTGGTGTTAGATGGCCTCATGTTACCGCACACGTCCTCGTGTGACCTATTGTGACCTCACGTGACCTATATATGCGACCTCCCGCCAGCCCTAGAAAACTTTCTGCCAGGAGAGATATGTACATACGCGCAGCGCGATTCTCTCTTTCTCCAGATCATGGAAGATTGTGCCATTTTGAGGCTAAGCATTTCGGAGAGGATTTGGCAAAATGAGTTAAGGTTGGCTGCTAAAGACCATGAAAATCGACCAAGACATTTGATTCCAAGGTTGGTTATGGCTAACAGGTTTCCGGGTGGCTACCCGGCTAGTCGACGTGATCATTTAATGGTTAATGGCCAATGCAGAGTTTTTTAATTGAGTGTGTTAAAGCAGTAAATAATGTGCTACCATTCAAAATGTCTGAAGCAAGAGTGTCGTTTTTTAAAACCGCTTAGGGCCTCGGCCTGAGAGGTTGACGTAACCTACTCCAAAACCTGTTTTTCCCCGGGTATTGGCCACATGAATTTGCCTCCTCGGTGCTAATTTTGACATTGAGGAAATTCACATTAACAAGACTTTTTAATGTTTTGTACACTAAAGCTGCCTTCCTGCGATGGAATGACCTTTCAGTAGTTCAACTCCATGTGAGCTGCCTTTTTGTTGAAAGTCTTAGTAAGAGATCACTAATGCTACCGTTGTCACTGATCGCGCTGTATAACCACCACACGCACAATTATGCGGCAAATACACGTTCTATGTTCAGATCCAGGCATCCTCATTTAAAAAAAAATGTTATGCATTTGCAGACTTGCTTAAAATGTATAAAGTTAGTATGGCAAAAACACAAGGCACCTCCAGGATAACATTCTCTACAAGATCAGCACGAGACTAGCAGTGATGTGTTTAAATACTTACCACCTAATGCACCAACAGCTGATCTGTGTTTATTTGGCCCAGTATTCCCTCTGCTCATGTCAATTGAGGGGCCGAGAAGAGCATTGACGAGGGGGGCTCAAGTCAGCATTGGGGGCTCAAGTCAGGTGGCATTCCGGCGATACGGGGTCTCTTAGAAGGATGCATCATGAATTTGTCCCCTCCAGTCGTAAGAGGCCCTCTGGTCCGATCCGGTGACCCCAAATCGACACGCATGCCCTCATTGACGCAAGAATTCACTTATCCCCGCCGTTGATCCAAAAATTTGCACGGAGCCTCCAGTTCGGCCTAACAGGCCCTCGGCTGAAATGGGATGGAGGGGCTCTGTTCAGTGCTGGGATGCTTGTCTGACACAGGGCCCTTCCATTAACTGATTGCCATTGTCATTTGTCAGAGCCCCCTGTGAAGGGGCTCTGACAAATACAAATCGTGAGTCAGACCCTGTCACTGCTTGGGAAATGGAACCTCAGCGCTCAGACCGATACGGAGCGGACTGTTCGGTGGTGGCGGTCTCTGGCCCTTAACCCTCAGTTCTGAGGGGATCTTCGAGTCTTCTTCGAACCCCCTGGGGCATTGCCCCTGGCTTCTCCGGGCCCCTTGCAAACACAGGATTAGGCACTGTTAGGCACTTGAGCACTGCGTGCCCCTGGCCAACACAGGAGGCCCTCAATGACTCGGGGCCCCGACCAAGCAAATCGCGGGCCCCGCTCTTGCAACTGTTAAGGAAATAGTCTATCAGGCTCAAAAGTGACACGGAACGGACTGTTCGGTACTGGTGGTGTCTGACCGATAGGGGCCCTCATTGATTCAGGGGCCCCATCAGCGCAGAAGGCCATCTGACCGGCATTTGAGGGCCTGGCCCTGCGGGCTGGGACCTCTTAATAGATCTCGAGCCACCCCTTCGGGCCCTTGATCGTCTGCCCCGGCGGGCCCAAAGGGCCCCTCACGAGCAAAGAGAGGGAGAAGACCCCTTGTGGTTTCTACCTACGCTACTACCTTGCGCGTAAATTATCGATTCAGTGTCCCGGCACGTTAGCATTTAGGACCCCGACAACAGAGTAGAGGCCTGCGAATAAAGGTTAAAAAATCAAGAGCAGCTGCCTAAAATGCTGTTCAGGGATCGAATTAATTCCGGCAATCGGTAGCAGCGTAGGGGTACCTGGTCAGCGCAATAAGCCTCAACACATCTCCAATAATACTGCCTCAATCAGCAAATAATTAGTTTGTTTTGCTCATAGGCCCTTCGCTTTTGCCAGCGGCTGCTCATAGTCCCCTGGAACCTGGTTCCCGTTCGGCCGGTTGTGGGTTTCTTCTGAGGTTATGGGCCGAAGGGGCCCATAAATCTATCAACCCTCTTGATTTTCCATTGGCCTTCCTGTGATCTTCATAATTTGTTTACCATAACCAAGCTCCTCCTCGACCTTCCAATGACATGGTGTGGTCGTCATAGGTCACTTGCCCAACTTGACCTTAGGCTCCAGTGGCTGACAGCACGCCGTCTACCCAGGCGACTATGTCCTGTGACAGTCGTGCGGGCTGCGCCGAGCCGAGTCCGTGGCGCAGACCGGTCTGACACACGGTCCGCAACGGCGTCTGCAGAATGAGATCCTGGGTACTCGACTGCAGTCCGGTGTTTTTTTTCCGTGGTGCACGTCGGTCTGCCACGGGCAAAACGCAACTGGACTAGGAACGCACCCCGGTCTGACGCGGCGAAGACCGGCTCCGGGTGCGGGGCCTGCGCGACTCGCGCGGGGAGGCAGGGTACCCCCATGCGGCACCGTTCGGTCGCTGGGATTGTGAAATCAGCTGGACTACGGGTGCCCCCACGCAAGTCGCTCGTGAACCAGCACCAACACGGCATACGAGGTGGGCCTAGTTCGACGGCGGCCCAGCAGGGCCGGGGACGATGGTCATGGCCGAATCTTGATCCTCGTTTGACCTATGGTGAAATACGAACGCATTGCATAATGTGATTGCTGTTACCAACAAATTTAAATGAGCGTCAGAAACTACCTCATACAACGATCTCCAGAGTACTAAAGCAAGTTGGTTTTGGCCTTGGTCGGACTTCCATGGCTGGCCCTAGGTCAATGCAGTTTGTTTATTCAATTAATATGGTGCCTAACAAACTATCTTAGACATGTATGGCTTTGTGTAACACTTCGTTGTTGTATCAGATTGAACATTTCCTTAGAAATAGTCTCCGCTGAATCCATGGTCTGACTTTGACCCGCTGTAGGTCAGTGACCTTTTAAAGTAATTATAAATTTTTGATGCCAAACGATCCGTTATTCAATGGTCTACAGTCAGGCAAAATTTGGCGCGGCTACACTGTGCCGTTCAGAAAGCATTATTGAAAACCCTGCTTAGCGGACCAAATTAACGCCTGCCAACCCGAGCGCATATAAACCACTAATAATGTCGTTGGGTATCTGGCTCCTATTGTGTATCGTTATATAGGCAGTGGTCAGTCTACGGGACTTTACGGAACTTCAAACACATACGTTTCTGACTGTTTTGTTTGATGGTGTTCCCAAGTTTTGCATGCACAAAGCTCTATCAATTTTATGAAATGTAGGCCGTTGTAATGAAAGCTTTTAATGTGTGCTAATCAAGTTACGATGCTCAATTTTTGGGCCCTCAGTTAGGACTTCCTATGTTCGCGATGGCTGATTTTCCATTTGTCAGAACGTACTGGTTAAATAATATCAAGCAAACATTGGCTATATTGACCACAGGCAATGTTTAAAGCCCTGCTCGCTATTTTGCACGAACGTGGTTAAATAAATAAGAGACATTTAAAACCAAAGACCGCTGAACAAAAGAACTCCAAATCGGTGATGGCAATGTTATCAGACATATCTAAAAACTATCAAGTCCTTGAGCTCCCACATCCTAAAACCCGATTCACGACATTATGCTGAGGACGACACGAAACGCAGGCGGATAGGTGAAAGGATACAATGACCTATAACGAGCATAAAGCTAAAAGCTTACTTACCAGGAATATCACACTAACATTACGCACACTATGGAAGTCCAGGACGCCACTTGGTACGGGTCATTGCAACTCTTCGGTTCACTCGCCTGCGCTTCGTGCATTACTCGTCGAAAAACCATATACAATGTATATAAATGTGCGCATTTGAATACTTAATTGGCTCAAAATCTCTAATGGCCTTTTCTGTACAAATTTGGGCCATATTCTGCACCCACGGGACTTAATTTCTAAATGTTTATCTATAACCTTCATCCACGGAAACGGCCACTGACCGTTAAAAAGGCCACATCACGATGTGGCAAACTCCGAACGTGACGTCATATTTCTTCTTGTTTTGTGACGGTCGGATCGCGATTTAGATGCTTCCCAAAAGGCAAACGGAGACAAAGATCCGTTTTCGGGCTTGGCCGACTCTCAAAGATCGCATCACGATGCGGTGTGTGTTTTGCCACCTTGCGACGTGGTCGTTTGTAAACGCGTCACTACCTGACGTAGTTGACACATGTGTAGAGGACCATAGCCTGCGGCGCTCTCACTTGATATTGCTGTGACCTGTGCCTTGAATTGCTTTGGGTTGGGCTGTGATTGGGGATGGTTAGGTCGGGGTTGGGGGTGCAAGGTATGAACCATGACGTATAATGATGTAAGACGATTCAGGATGGTGTTCCTAGACAAATATTACCAAGATTGTTTGTTCCCATGCCGCATTTCACCTGTTCTTTGTCCTCGTACCACATTTCGGTTGTTCTAAAGCCATTCTTAAACATAAATTTGAAAGGGAGAAAAACTAACCCAGCCCGGTGTTTGCAATGACATCCAGATGTGTCAGAACTTGAAGCTGGGGTAAAAGTGCGTTGCTGTTAGTATGATCTGGATCATTATTTGTAAAGATGGAACAATGCGCCCACAGATTTAATTCAACTTCCGTCATGCTCTTTGATTTAAGTAAAATGAACAGTGAGCTATTTGTGCCAGCCAACATACTTTAAGGTAAGGCGAAAAAAGCGAGGTGAATAAATGGCCCGAGAGTGATAAAGCAGGTGCAATTTTTCACATACGCATCGTTTGAGATTTGCTACAAAATGATCATTTGAGAGTCAGCCACACTGCAAATAGAGCTCTACATCGCCGTGCATCATTTCGTAAATTGCCAGAGCACAATGTGGCTGTTTCAAAACGGTCGTAATCCGAAACATGACATCACAACGTGGTTTGGCAATCAGGGGCTTGACACATCGCAATGTAGCCATTTTAAGCGGCCTACAGTCGTCTTCGGGATGAGAGCGTGATATAAAGAAACGAAAAGTAAAGCCCAGGCAAAAAGCTAGAACACAAATCCCATTGCACTATCTTAGCCAGCTATTTTTTCAGATAGCCCTGTTTTTCCATAAAAGAATTACCAAAATTTGTCGAGGAATAGCAAAGTGGAATGATTTGTGTGAGATCGAACTTAAGAAATGTAGTAGCCATGCCAGTCGACCTGCAAGCTGGAATTACGCTTAAATTTGTCCAAGGCTATTTCTTGCTCATCTCCATAGTTGAGTACCAAACGCCATCTCATCCGGAATCGTTTTAATGCTGATTTGACCCCGGGATATTTTTGTCTTCTTTACCTCAGTCGATCGTCAAAACTGTCTGGAGGTGAGGAGTTTAGGCCTGTTGTGTGGGAATCCTTTGCAAAATATTTACTTTCGCGGGCTGATGCTGTCTTGCCTGAGACAAGGAACAACTTTAAGGGAAAACTGCACATTAAAAATATATTGAAACAAATATTGCATGTCGCGAAATAAGCTCACTTCGAACCATTGGTTTTCCTTCAGGGCGGGCTGATGCTGTCTTGCCTGAGACAAGGAACAACTTTAAGGGAAAACTGCACATTACAAATATATTGAAACAAATATTGCATGTCGCGAAATAAGCTCACTTCAAACCATTGGTTTTCCTTCAGGTGGACAAACGGCTCTGTCGACAAAATTTATATATTTAGCAAGCATGCTGCTCAATACGCACTGATTAATTGCGCCATGGGACGTTCGTAAAACATTTAGCATAAAACTGTCATACATATAACATATATGTCAACATACATATAACATATAAATGTCAAACATATAACATAAAACAACAAACATCGAACAAAACAAACATCATTTGTAGTTCCTCAATCTCCAAAAAGATGGAAGCACGTGCTGGAAGTGTTCGCTGAGCCAAATAAAATTATGTGGTCGTCTTTGGCCACTTCTCGTGGTGTTCTTGAATACTTATCTGTAAATCTAAAATGTTTTCTTGTATTCACATACACAGGTATAGCGGTATTCTTAAGTTGTTGATTACAGGTTTTAGTTCCGTAACAATTAGGGAGAATGTACAACTTCGTGTGTTATGAAGCTCAAAACGTCATTCATGCTAGCCTTCCGACCCTCTTATCTTCCTTCCTGCCATATCCTGATTCCTCCCCCCCCCCCCCTCCTCCCCGCTTGTCCGGGCAGTCTGCATGCGTCAGCCACGGGTGGGCCGAGAGGCCCCCTGGAAGGGGACCCCGACCGGGTGCCCAGCGCACACCCCGCACAGGGGTGTCCCTGAAGGTCCCTGCGCGGGTTAAGGCTTGGCGGTTGGCACCCCAAGCGCATGTAGTCCTGCCCCACCGTTCTCCACTTTCCTTCATCCCATGACCCTGGACTTATCGTGTCTAGTCAAAAGGGCTCTGATCCAAACAACCAACTGTGTAAGCTTGCAATCTTCCATAGCCTCCGCAACATCGGCTGGGAACCAATTGGAGGCCGGCTTATCTGGAAATTGTGCTCACAAACGCCAGACAAGAACGAATAGATGATTATCTTTGTGATGCATTTGTTGATATGATATATTTGATGATATATTTGTATTGGGCTTGAGCGCCGCTAGAGCAGTGGAATGGCAGGATTTGAATGACGTTATTATGCCGCGGTGGATGACTGGGTAACCCTGCAATGGTCGGCACAAAGCATTCTGCACATGTTCGCAGGCGTGTAGCTCAGAAACTAAAGGGTTTTCGGTCTTAGAAGGACATGGTTGTGAGCTCCACTGAATGATCTCCAAGCTGGCTTCTTCAGTTCAAAACCCAAACCCCATGTGTGGTACACCCCCTTCAAAGGAGAAGATACACTCATGCAATCGTGTATTTGACAGTACACAACAGCACATCGGGTGCGTTCCATTTGATCAAATGCACCTGAGCATCCACGAAATGTCAAGAGGGCCTGTTAAAAAGTCCGAATTACGTGAGATACGCAGAGGATGGAACTGGAGACTGGGAAATGGGATTCTTACTCATTTTCTATTCTAAACATTTCGTGTTTTGTAGACGCCAATGCGATGTCGTATGACACTGCGCTCCGGTTTCGTGCTGTTCCGTACGTGTGTTAGTGCGTCGATATTCGTCAAAACATGGGCAGATGCGAGCAGACAATTGTTGCTGTTGTGCACAGAATGCTTTAAAAAATGATGGGACGTGTTTGTAAAAATGCAGAGCAATGAAGAGATACAAGTACTGAGCAGCAAGAACGATACATTTATGTGTGGTACCAAAAAGTCCCGTCAGTTATTAAAAGGGGTAGCAGCTGTTCTTAAAGTGTCATTTAGATGTAACAGATCACTGATCTCATTTTGTCCTTGACAAGTAATTGTAAGACCATGTTCGACGACCATAAAATCAGTATATTTTAACTGCAAAATTGTCCAGTATATTAATCTGGTATTAGTTCACATGGCTAGTTCTAGAATGTATAATGTTCAGGAATCCTAATGTCACACACATCAACTCATAACTATTGTTAACGCAGCTGCATGGTTTGTTTGGATCTGTTTGAAAGCAGTCAGGCAGTCTTAATCAACACAAAGGGTCAGTGATTAGATCGCACGTAAAGAGATTGCAGATATTTTTATCTAGCCCCGACAGGGTAGGACAAATCCGACATCGGGATAAACCCAAATCCGATAATCCCGACAAATCCGAACTCCAAAGTTTACTGCACGGAGGCCCATGCTCCGCGCCATGGACGTTTTTTACCTTTGACCTAACCCAAGGTTACCATGTTCTGAAAAGGATAGGATATCGACCATGATACATGGATTGATTCAGGTTTTATGCTAGTCGGTCGCACAGGCGCGGAGCATTGGGTTGTCTGCAAACCTACTTTTTAGTTTTTTTGTATTTTGGGGGGCCTTTGACCTGACCCAAGGTCACCATGTTCTGGAGAGGGCATGCTATTGACTAAGCGACATCGAGCGACATGGTAAGCGACATGGTGAGGGTTTGGTGTCGATATGTACCATAGGCTCGGAGCATGAGGCTGTCAACAGGTTTGGCCGGCCATTTCGTCTTCCTCCAAAGGAAGTAGTTTCAGCGGCGGCACCAGGCCCTGTAGCAGCTTAGAAGTGGGAGGTGATCATCGAGGCTGATGCATGGCTGTGGCTTACGCTCGTTTCCCTTTCACGTGCTCTCAAGCCAATAACGCCTCTCCTTGCAGGAGGGTCATAGAGGTGGAGATTACTGTCGCGGCGCCCGCCCCCTCCCTCCTTGAGGGCTTCCGAGGATATTTTTCCGGCATGTCATGCCATCGTGCCTAAGTTTTTTTGCATCTCTGGGGTAATCATTGCGCGTGTTTTGACACCGACACGTGTGTAGCCTCTGGCTTTTGAAGTGACCATGTTTAGGAACACTGCACGACGATCTCGGGCCGGCGCCGGCGGCGGACGGCGACCGGCAAACCCGCCGATCGTGGGCAGCGGGATATCAACTGCTTTGTTGATTGAGCCCCTTAATGTACATACAGGTCGGAAACACACCAAACTACATATAAATATGCTCAGAATGAAACGAGCGCCGCGTTTGTGTACCAGCACGAAATAGTCTGCACATGTTCGCGGGCGTGTCGCTCACAAACGAGAGGCGGGAATGTTGTAAGAGAGGCGGGGCTGTGAACTGGACCGAATGATCTTCAACGGGGCTATTTCGGTTAGAGACCCCAGACAAATGTGGAACGCTTCTTTTCATAGAAGCACCGTCACCGCTTAGTTCACGTGGACACATTTAACCGGTGGTAACAGTTTTGGACTGAACGAGCCAGCTACTCATCGTTGCGCTGGTTGGATGCGGGGGGAGGGGGGAGGGGCATGATCAAGTTCCAGGTCCCGGCACGCTTCCCGGAGCTGATGAGCACGTTTCTCGGAAGCCTAGTTCTAGTGCGTAAACGAGACGCCTTCCTGACTGCATCGTGAGTCTATCAATTGGTTTGAACACACAGGCTCGAAAGGCAGCTCTGTGCATCTCGAAGAGGACAGCATCGAGTGAAGCTCATGTGCCAGTACGGGTCGAAGGTCACGAACACCTGGTCACACGCCGTGCACCTTAGCGGTGGCTTGAGCTGTCCATCAAACAGGTCAATGCTGACACTTTGCTTGTTCACTGCTATCGACCCGTTTGGTATTACTGATGCTTTCCCCGCCTACGGAATTTTGTAAATGTATTGTTCTTTGTTGTGCTGCATGTTTGTATCGTATTTCCATTATTCGACATATGCATTGGGGGTTTTAAGCGCATTTGGGCGCATTGCGCGCACTGCGGTAGTTTATGCAGCTACATGTAAATTACATCCACCATATCATGCATATATTCACCGCAATTACTAGCATATCATATGAAGCAAAATTATTAGCATATTCGCCGAAGTTATAAGCTTTCTCGGGGTTGTAATCTTTGCGCTATGGCCAACATCTCATACGCAGGCAGAAACCGTCATCTTTGCGGCTGTGGTTGACATTCCACCCACCTGCTCAGCTAATAAAACATACATATAAGTAAAACGAGAACAAAACTATGGTAAATTCTTAAAATTTTGAAGCGATAGGCTTATTACCAACTGACCTAAGCAGTTGTGTAAAACCTGAACATCCTAAAGCAAAGAGAAGGCCGAACAAAAGGGCGAAAAAATCATTTTCATTTTAGAAAGGGAAGAAGAAAGAAGAAGGAAGGGGAAAAATAAAAAAGAACTAAAATGAGCTAAAAAATGAAATAAAAGCCTATACAAAAACAAACTGATACAAAAACAAAAGCCATAGGCTGGACGAAGATTATCGTGGGTAACTGAGATAATGCTGACAATAATAATGATAGAAGAAAACAATGATAGTGACATCGTTACGCCTGGAGCAAGAGAAAGGGGAGCGAGAGGGAAGGAAGGGAATAAAAGAGAAGAAAGAAAAAAAGAAGAGAAGAAAAGAAAATAATAAAAAAATAGAAGAGAGGAAAAGAAAAGGAAGAGAAGGTATGGAGAAGAGGCGTGTGGTATGAGGGAAGAAAGAAAAGGAAAAAATAATGAGGAGATGCGATGTGGAAAGGCCCCCACGCGAGATATCTCCAGAGCCTTACTAGCCGGTGTACAGCGCGCGCCAACAAAAAGACACGATGCCAGGCCACTCTCGAACTTCAGGCCAGATGACAAATGACGGGCCTGGGGCCACGACAGACACAAGATAACGGACATGGCTGATATCGAGAGTTGTCTTGCCTTAAAGGAATTAACAACAACAACGACAATCTTTTATCTTATTTAGTCGCAAAACACTAATTAAATCATCATTGCAAAAACCATCGGCCGGCGGTACTAGAGGAGGAACAGCCCTCTCGGAGCACCCCCCAGATAAGGCAGTCAGGTCAGCACTGCGTCAGTCACTGGCCAGCTCGGAAAACAGCAGGCATGCCACGCAGCCGTTAGCGCGCGCATGCGAATGGGCTGGACTCTGGAATCATACTCGTACCAGACTGTTAAAATGGGGATGTTTACCGTGGGCCGTGTTGTGGCCTGATTGCCCCGCCCAAGAATGGCTGGTCGCGCTGTACAGGTTGTACTTGCAGTGTACCAACACGGCAGAGTGTGGCGACAGGTACAAACCACTGGCGGAGAAGTCCACGGTAGTACTGGTCCTGCTCGCAGTGAGAACCGCTTCAGCTGTACTGCAAAGACGACGGCTCCCATTATCATCAGCCCTAATTCAGGAAGTCTTTAAGGCATCTGGCGTATGGAGCACACGACCTTCCTTTCCCACCAAACGCCTCCGAAAAGGCCAAAGCGGTCCTGTAGTTGCACCTGGCCCGCTTTGGACGGGATCGATAGGGTCATGTGCCAGTACGGGTCGCGCGTCGCTGATGCGTGGTCACACATCGCGCGCCGCAGCGTGGACTTGAGCTGTCCAACAAACAGGTCAACAATTTTTTAGCTTGCGAGAAAAAGTCCGCGAGGGGACCGACGTTTCGCACCGATCTTACCACGATTGCGTGTCGTAAATCCGCTGGCTCAGACAGTACACGTGTCATGTTATGTTTTTTGTCACTCACTCGCCAGTTCATGGTTCAGGTCTGATAAGGTATCTGTTAAGGTTTCGTACCGATGTAGGTTCATGTCTAATGATCTAATCACGATCAAGGATATAAACTTGTTGCATTGTTCGAAGTGCTAATTGCCCAGACAATTGCCAATTAAGAGTCCCACTATACTACGTAATGGTGGGACTGCTAATTAGTTCAGAAGGTAAACGTCAAAATTTCAAGCCGTTTTCACGATGGGTTAATGCACTGAAAGTCTTTTTAAAAACTTTTCGGTGCATTTAGGAAATGCTCTATGAATGCCTAGTATCTAATAAACACTGACAATCAAAAACATATTTTCATGCAACCCTATGTACATGCAATAGGCAATCCTCATGTATCAAACTAAGAACAAGGTTTGGATATCAGGATACCCTTCGTAGACATTTCTTCAACCCGTGCCTTTAGTTCACCCTCATTCTAGCAAAATACCAGGCCCGACAGTCAGCGATGCGCATCCGTCGAGGGTGTTGCATGCCGGCTGCACCATTGTAGTTTACATCAGTGCTGTGTTGAGCAAGGCGGATTTGAGGATTATCTTGCGCAAGGATTGCATATCTTGGAGCATGTTAAGGTTTGTAAGCCCTGTAAGCTCTGTACGCAATGTAAGAAGGTTCTTCAAGTACTGGAACTCAGCTCTGCTAGAACTACTTATCTATGAACAGGTACGCTACAAGGATATCGGAGTTTGTTTTGTTACGTCTGCGTTCGAGATAACAACGAATGTTTTTAATAAGTGTTGAAAAGTTTCGATTGGGAGGTGTCTGACCTAATCCCTGTCCATAAAAGCATGATCCTGCCTAGAGCCGGTTAACTGCAATTTTATCAAATTACGTGTCTTTACAAACATGTTTTATATCTCTGCGCAACATTTATAGCCGAAAATTTCTGACAAAGGGTGTGTGGTTAGCAATTAAAGACTGAATTGCCTTTAAAAAAGTTTTGCACCGTAATCCCTCGGACAACGGCTAGTCCAACATTTCGACGCCGCGAAACGGCCGGCACGGGCTGTGCTAGCGATACCATCTTTAATGCAATAGCTTTCCGGAACAAGATGACATTTACACTAGGCACCATAATCTGTTTGCCCATGCTGCAACCTTTATTCCCTTGAAATAGAGCGCATAACCCAACGGGCCTTACCTATAAAATTTGCAGGCGTACGATGCTGTATGTGCAATCCACCAGCGACATTTTTGTATTTGTATTTTACATCACCGTCAGCATCGGGCATCACCTGCAGAGCAGTCCCTGGGCACCACACTGCCGTCACACTGGCAGTGGCGTATGACAGCCTCAAATGCCATGCTACTAATGTCCAGCCCGAAAGACCCTCGGCTTCTCTGAGCTTTCGGGATGTCAATGTTTGTGACAGGCAGAGTAGGAAATGTCTAGGTCTAACCAACCACGACCCTTTTCCCGATAGAAGTTATGCGTGAATCCCAATTAGTAACAAACCCGAAATGCGCCAAAAATGAAATAAGGAGGATGCAAGCCCATGCTTTGCTGTCAAGAGGACCAAATTAGCCTTAATCGTATTCGTTAGGTGTATGCATATGTTTCTCTGTCGCGCACATAAAGCCACCTATTAGAGCGGCCAAAAACCGGGCTCTGCTCCAAATTTTTTGAAAAGGAATGGCTTCCCAAATTCGATGCAGCTACCTTCCCTAATGAAGCAAAAAACGCAATAATCAATTCTTATCTATGCAAAATTATCAATTCTTATCTATCGCAATAATCAGTTCTTGTCTATGCAAAATGAAAAGCCCTACCGTTAGTTGTGGGTGTGACAACCTGAGCGAGGACGCAACACATTTCGTTCTGAATTGTTTCCCTTTTGAAATGCTTCGCTGGGAGCTTTTCGGAAAAGTTATTCAAATCGTGCCACGTTTCTCTCGCTATACTGACAATGCTGCTCCATGGTAGTGATTGAAGTGCTTTGGATGGAGGCAAAGCAAGCGATTTGTTATAAGATTTCCTGATCAAAACGAAACTTTTCCAAAACAGAACGCTGACAGCAGCACTGTAATCTGCGCGGCAGATGGCGGCACCACCTGTAGACGCCCAATATACTCGTCCGCGTGTCACACGGGACCTGGCACGGGTGGAGGTCAGAAACTGATGTAACCGAATTATGTATTCGATTTGATTGCATGTTTTTTGTGCCTTTATGCTCATCACTGTGGTTTATGATCAGTTGATTTGAGAGAGATCGTTTTTTATTTCAACAATTCATTGTTTTGTACCGGCCTAACCACAGCTACATGTCTTGATTTGTTTAATGATTGGAGAAAACACATGCGTTATGTTCAGTTTTACGTCACTTCCGCAGTATTTCATGATTCGTACTTAATAAGGTCGCAGTTGTGGTGGCTTGTTTAGCCATGCCATTTGGGGTTCTCCGTAACGGGTGAGTGGGGTACCGGCCACGATCGGAATGGCGTCCCCTGAGATTACGCCGAACCGCCTCTTTACATTGGCTGATAAGCACTGACGGAATGCTGGAATCCTGTTTGCTCTTGTTGATGTATGTAATCACTAATCGGTTGCGGGGCTTAACTTAAAAATGGCACAGGTGAAACCAATACCACTCAGAGTACCCAAGCCAGTACGAACCGGTTTTATAAAATATTCGAAACAATCATTTCCCGACGCAGGAACTTTTCGACAACCTGCCGCCGGCCGCCTAGCGCTAGCTGCGGCAACCAGCGCGCACTGCGCCATTTCTAACGAAGATGTGGCCAATGACATAATTTCTGACATTCTGAAAACAGTGCTTTCGTTGTTTTCCTACCGAAAAATTGCCGAAATTTCTCTCAGACCACGTGAAATATCTCATATGTGATCTAAACCTCTTCGTGATGGTTATGCACACGCATAAAACGAAAACTATTTTATTGTTATGCGCCGCGTGTGTTTTCTCGTAACTTCAAGGGATATTTGTCATGCATTCTTGGGTAATGAATGTTCTGGGGTTCAGATATGTTGGCATGAAAATTTGTACTTTTGAGTGTACTTTTTCAACTAATGGCATTGCATTCTACGCAGATGGTCGTCTAAGTCAGAATAATATGTAATTCTAAAATGCATGCGTGCCACATGGTATATCAAAAGAACGTAACAGTTGTGTGTTTTCCCACCCAACGCAGCACAACTTACACAGTTATATCTGGAGTGCACTGAATAATGGTCTTGGTATGCTCTTAGAGCGTGCTTTCCACATTTGCATGGTATTTCGAACTGAGATAGCCATTTCCAAGTTCATTCAGTGCAGTCAACAAATCTGTCCTATTTTTAGATTGTAAACTCCCTGGTTTCTGAGCTTGACGCACGCCAACTTGTTCAGACTTTTCGTGCAGACTACTTCAAGGCCACCCAGGCTTGCATGACGCCAAAGAAACATCAAGCAATTAATTGCATCTCACTGGTCGAGTAGAGTTCAAGGTCAAGGAAACTTATGTCATGTTTTATCAGGTGAATCGTGTCCTGCGTGCGTGAGCTGTTACCTCGTTCTGCTCCGCGTCCGCTCATGTCTCAGCCAAACGCAGCAGCTCGATATAGTGCGTGAAAATTCGAGGTCAACAAATACGAAAAAACGCAGCATCACTCAGTAGATCTTGCACCGTCTCGGCCCACTGTCCACACTCGACTCCCCGACCGGGCCCAGCGACCCGGTCCCCACCGCCCTGCTGGTGACCGTGCCCTGGCGGTCGTACATTGGCTTGAAAGAGAATACTCCACCTTTCAAGATATTGGAGCAAGCATCAGATGTGATGAAGCAAGCTCACTTGAGCTTTTGGTATACTTTTTAAGTAGGAAACACGGCTCTAGACAGAAAAACTCTCTGTTCAGTAAAAATGCTCCCCAATGCGTCATGGTTTGATAATGTCATCATACCCTGCACAAAATTGATTGAGAGTCATTTAATGGCCGTTCTATGTGGAAATTGTGCTCACGAACGCCAAATATTAATGACCCGACAAATTCTTATTTCTTGGCCTTGATTGCCGCATGGCTTATGGAATGACAGGATTTGAATGACGTTATTATGACGTCATGAATGCCATGGTGTCTTTGAAATGCTCTCCCCGAAACACTTTCCCTAATTTCACGGGCGTGTAGCGCAGAAACTAAAGGGACTGGGTCTTATGAAGGGCTGGGCTATGAGCAGCACCGGAAGGTGTTCAAGATGGCTGTTTCAGTTGAAAAATCCATATAAAGGTAGATCACTCCCTTTATCGTGACAGAGCCACCCTGCAGCACGCTGCATCGCCGAGCACATCTGCAGAGCCCGGCCGCGTCTCGTGGAACACAATACGGGCTCCAAACTCTGTACATTCTCGGACACTACACTCTCGCCTACAAAAAAGCAGGAAGGGCACGCACCACCTTTCCCAGCCCGGCTGCGGTACATATTACGAACAGTGCTCTCGGCCTCCGTGCCGCTCCGTTCACTAGCAAACGAGTCCGCAGCCGCCGCCCCGTCCAGCACGCCGTCTGCAGCAGGCGGGTCCGGTATTTCGCTCCGACGAGAAGGCTCTGGTGACGACGCTAGCATCCGATCAACCAGCGACTCGTGGGGGCCTCGAGCGGCAACTGGAGGACGGTCCGATCCTTCGAGATGCCCACTCCCGGCCTCCCGTCAGCTCCCGGTCCAGCCGGGTGTGGCCTAGCCCATCTGTTCAGCCTCCCGTCGTGAACCGGCGTACCGCAGTCCAGCCGATCCGCCACCGGACCGCTGAGCTCGATGATACTGTGGGTTAAAGAATGCTGATTTCTACCTTGTCTGGGACGAGGCATGATCCCATACCTCACTCTGAGGGTCTCGCCGACTCGCCGACTCAGTGGGTCGGCTGGACTGCCCGTTCGGATGAACGTTACCCGAACGCGCTGAATAGCGACCGCCGCGGGTACGCCGTGATCTCGGCAGAGGCGAAGGGACTTCCGTTATCCTGTCCCAGCAGGCGTTCTGACGGCGCTGCTGCTTGATTACACACTTCCTGGTGCGACTGTGGTCGATTTCCACCTTCTTTGGTGGACGCAACGCCGCGTGCAGCACCTTTCCGAGCCACCGACCATGCAGCAGCTCTGTTCGGCTACGGCCTGTGGTAGCACGAGGGGTCGAACGGTACGTTATGATGAACTGACCCATGGCTTGCGTCCAACCCTCCTCCCCGTGGAGGCCGTCTGCAGTGCAGCCTTAACCACCCGTTTCATCCGCTCCACAGCTCCGGAGCCCCTGTGATGATTGTTACTCGTACCCGCCGGATACCGACCCCCCCCCCCCCGCAAAGACGCCGTGCGCTCGGAGGAGACGAAGAGACTCTCGTTATCAGGAACCAACTGCAACGGATTGCATTCCCTGCTAGCCGCAAATTTCAGGAGCCCAATAACTGCCTGCCACGGGAGGCTTGAGCAAAATTGGACTTCGGGCCACTTGGAAAAATAGCCAACGAGGACGATTGTGAAGCACCGCCGCTGTCCTCTGCTCGAAATCGATGATGACTTCCATCCCTACCTTTTCCCACGGGCCCTCAGGTAGTGGCACAGGGTGGAGAGGAGTCTTCTTTGGGTTGCCGACTTGCCATAAGGCGTACAAATCTTGCAGGCTTTCACGTGCTTATTCACTGCGGCGTCCAGATCCGGCCACCAGAATTGTTGTCAGGTCCGCTGTTAAATCACCTTGGCGTCCGTCGCTAGTTGCTGTCATCCAACGCGGCCGTCGACTGGCCGGAACCAGCAGCCTCTCTCCCAGAACGACGACACCGTCTGCTACTTTCAATTCCTTCCTGCATCGGTAGAACGGTTTGAGCATCACCGGAGGCTGTGGTGTTGACGTGTACAGGGTCGAGAAATCGCTCGGCTAACGGCTGCAGCTGAGGGTCTGACCGTGTTGCTTCCATCACCTCCTTCTTCGCAACCACCTGCAGGCGGGCCATCACCGCCGCCACGGTCAGGCCTTCGCCGTCGGACGCCTTCACTGCATGTGGAGGCGTAGCGCCCCCCCCCCCCCCATGTGCTCCACCGTGACCATGAGCCTGGATGCCCAGCGAGAGCACACCGCCGCGTCCGACGCCCCTGGTGGTGAGAAGTGAGAACAGTGCCTGGTGATCGGTTCGCAGCCCAAAAGCCCTTCCCCACAGGCGCTCGTGCCAACACTCCACAGCCCACACGCGGGCCAAGGCCTCGCGCTCTGTGACGCTGTACCTCCGTTGAGAAGATGTGAGTGTGCCGGAGGCACGAGACACCACGCGCTCACTGTCTGGGTGACGCTGAGTGAGCACAGCTTCGAATCCGACGTTGCTCGCGTCGGTGTTAACGAACGCCGAGAGGGCTAGGTCGAACATGGCGCGCGCTGAAATCGATAAGATAGCCCCGGAAAGATCTTGGAAGGCGGACTCCATCTCTGCAGGTGCGCGGCATGGTCCAGCATTCCTCTGCAGCTGACGTCGCAGCACCTCCATCCGGATCTGTGGGCTCTGATAAAACGGCTATAGAAATCGAACATCCGCAGAACAGATCGCAGCTCCTTCGCCATCTATGGCGCCGTCAGATATCTGACGCTCTGAACACGAGCTGGGTTTACGGAAGTGCCCTTCTGAGAGATTTAGAATCTCAAGAGCTCCACTGAGTCGACTCCAAAAGCGACCGTTGTCTCTGTTATGAGTTACCTGGTGCCCCTGGAATCGTGCCAACAGCGCCCCTACTATGGCGTCGTGCTTTGCTCTGGCTCTCCCCTCGATTACTACGCCATCCAGGTACACGTGGGTCTCCTCCAGACCCCGAGGCAGCGTTTGCATTATCTTTTGAGAACACTGGAGCGCGACTTGAGACCGTACGGACACCCGATGTAGCGCTGCAGTCCGCCGTGTCTGACGAACGCTGTCAAGTCCCTTGACTCCTCATGCAGACTCAGCTAGTGATAGACCGCCTTCAGATTCAGGCAAGAGTACATGACGTCGCCGCTCAGCTTGTTCAATAACTCCTCCATATCAGAGATAGGTTAGCCACTTGCTGAAATAACCCATTCACCTTTGTCGGGCCGACACAGAAACGTACATTCACGTTGCGCTTGCGCGACACGACGATCGGCGAGATCCAGATCGAACTATCGATGTACTCGATGATCCATTGCTGCTCCAGATCTTTCAGGTGTGCATCAACCTCTTCACGCAGCCCGAAAGGTAGCGGTCGAAGCTTCTATTGGATGGATCCGGTCCCCACAGTCACCTGCGGTCGGTTGCAAAAACCTCTGATGCATGGTGAACCAGACCCGTCCTCCAGGTCGTCGGGCGGATTAGCCGCAGCACATACTGTGTTCCCATGAACGACAGTGACCGGAGGCAGCTTCTGCAGGTCGCGACCCAGAATTGGAACCGCTCCCTCCACAGCGCACAACGATGCTGGAACACACAAGTTACATGACTCGACCTCCCCCCCCCCCCATCCCAGCACTCCAGCAACAGACAGCCCCGTGCCACCATGAGCGTGGAGTCGACCTCCCACTGGCTGCAACGGCAGGTGCTTGAGGTGAGCCTGTTGCTGATACCATGGCAGAATGAAAACTCCTGACTTACTGTCTACCAGGAATCTTCGCCGCTTGCCCGCCACCTGGAGGTCAATACACGGATGAATGCCTTCACCAGCTGTTTTGGCTCCCACCGACATAGTTTGTACACTGGACAGCTTTCCTTCCAGTCGTTTTCTCCGGCTCCTGTTTCGGATAGCATCGCCGAAAATGGCCGACATGATGGCATTCATAATAGGTTGCGACCCGTGCAGGGCATCAAGTATCTTGACTCCAATACCTCTGCAAGCCACATCCACAACAGTATCCCGCCTGCCGACTGTTGAGCCTCACCTCATCTCTTTTGGTGTTACCCGCCATAATTCGATCGCCAGAAGCCTGCCATCTTGCGGCCGTTGCTACAACCTCCGCGCAGGCTGGCTGTGAGTATCTCACGCTGGTCGACACCTCATGGTCTGCTGTCCCTCGATGGTGAAGACCCATGCAAAGGCGGTGGTCTCCAACCGATGCAGTGTGAGGTCTTATTCCAAGCACAGACGCTCACGTAAGCGATTCGACGACAGCCCTCAAGAAACTGGTCCTTGATCATTTCATGCTCCAGATGACCGAACACACATCTTCGACTACGTTCACGCAAGATGGCCAAATACGTACGAGTTGCTGCCTGTTCTTGTCGTCACTTCCGAAAATAACCTTTTCGGAGAGAAAATCTGCCTTCTGATCCCGTAACGGCCCAGAGTTCCAATGGTGGCTTGCATCAATGACGACCTTGATTTTTCCCACTCCGGCTTCGGGTCTCCGCCTCCTTCAGTGGGTACCCCAGAGGGACACACTGCTCTGAACAACCGTCCGGCCTCCTGACTAACACAATATAGGAGCAGGGCCTTGCGCCTCTGCTCTCTCCATTCGGACCAGCCGAAGGTCATGCCGTACACTTTAAAGTCCACCAGCCGGGCAGATCATTGCACTAATGGCTTGTCAGGAACGGCCAGAAAGGCAGATGGCAGCCGAATTCCCTGCACGACAGCCACGGAGTCAGTTTACCGTGATCCTCGTCGCCAAGCTGTGCAGAGTTTCGTCATCCTGCTCCAAGTTTGCTCACGACTCAGCGCAGCGCAACAGCTTGTCATGGCGCGTTATATTTTGAGCTCAAGGAATAACAAAGAAAACCCAGCAATATCTAACAGGCTACTTCGCACTTCCTAGGCCTTCGATCCACACTCAACTCCCCTGGCCCCGCCCAGCGCATCCCACCCCGCTGGTGACCGGTGCGCTGGCGCTCGCTCATTGGCCTGACCTGCGGCACGCTGCACCGCCGAGCAAATCCGCAGACTCGGCAGTGTGACGCAAACACTGCGCGGTCTCCGCACTCTGTGCAGCCGCAGACACTAGAGTATGCCAATGCGATGTTTGGCATCAACGGACTTCAGGCGGCTCTTCACTGAAGGTAAAGTGTTCATTGCAGCCTTGCAAACACGGATCACATTCGTGCTAAATGATATAGCAACTTGGGCGGTGGTAAAACTTATCACGGAAGGAAGACTGAGAACCGAATAATTTAGGGATAGTGCTGTTACCGATTATGTGAATGCGTGTAAACAACAAAAAAGCACGGAGGATTACGGAAGAACGCCACGAAAAAGGGCCAAAACATGCGCACAAAATGATATTTGGGATTTACAAACAACACACCGATTAGCACGACACCTTTCGACATGTTAAAGTACTGCAACTAAACCGGCCTGTCCACTGCGGTAATAGTTTCGCACTGCCAGTTTGGCAACCACACTGACACCATGCAAATCGCCCCTGACCCAATCAAGAGCAACGTATTATAAAGCATATTTGTTAAGTTTTTTTTTGCTCAGAACAGTATTTTGTATTTAAAGCATACCAGCGATAGCAAGTGAGCTTATTTCATCATACCTGGTGCTTCACATAAAATGTCGGAATGTGGAGTATACTTGTTAAGGGCAGCACCAACAAAAATGCGCGGAATGTTATCAATACCTTGCATATTTTTGAGACTGAAGAGATTCGTGCTATGAGACTACTTGAGCAGCCACGGGTCAATTCGAAATATACAATAGTTACATGATTGTCACGAAACCAAATTCAGTTAATCCTGCAGTGAAACAACATAGTCCCAGCAACGAGTCTTGGCCGTCGATTCATCGTGACCCTAGTCGTTGCTGCTACCGCGTACGAGGTGTCCAGTGCGAAGCCCGGCCCTCATCGGGCTGCCACGCGCAGGCTTGAGCGGGCCTCAGAGCAGCCTGGGTACGGAAAGTTGTGGTTTTATCAGTGAACGGGTGGAATGCAAGCGTGCGTTGCACGTGCGCGACCATGCGAATCAGGATGATTGGCTGCAAGATCGGTGCTGCCTGGCCCGTGGATTACAAAATATGATTCCATGTGTTTTTAGCAGTTTCCTCAAAGTTGGATAAGTTTTTGGTGTTGTGATAGTATAAAATAATGCAGCACATTGACCAAATGTTCGCGGTGGGCGTGAACCGGTTCATTTAATGCCACGTCAGCCCTACCTTGTCTATATTTGAGAGTTGTGAAAAGCACGGAGAAATTTTCAAACGTATCAATCAAATTCCAGCATCACTGTATTAAACGCCTTGATATCACTCACAGAGACCTGTGAGTACCTACTGGCGCGCTGTTTCTTACCCAGTGGATATTACGCCTGGCTTTTGTTCAGATCTTTGCGGAGTATAACGAAGTAAACTTGCGTAGCCTGTTAGCTCTTATGAATGGAGTGTTATGTTTTGGCGACGTTCTTTTGTTCTGTATGGAATATGGCTTCCAAGTCTTGGACTCAGTATGCAACTGAGAAACGATTGGCTCTTTGTACACTGGGATGGAATCGCTATCGCCTATGGCGTTCAATACGAAAGCGTGAAGAAACTGGACAAAGCGCCAATCTCTATTTCGGCAAGTTCGACAAAGCTATTCCAAAAGCTCAATCGTTCTGCAAAAAACTCATATAGTGTCAAACGTGAAATACACAAGGACAGCGAATTGAGAGGGAAAATATTTTGTTCACCCGGATCGGACTTCAGGCAAGCTGCAGTAGCTATAGTACTTCAGACTAAATCTAGGAATGTGGTCCGGGAAGTACATCATGGGGACCATGGCAGGATTGTGTGCGTCAAAATCAAACAGGGCGGCAGGAAAGTAAATATTATTGACGTATACGGGCAAACCACGAATGTTTCAAGCGAAAAATATCATTTTCTTGAGCAAGTAGGAGGCCTGTTCCTCGAGCAAGCCAGTTACATCGCCATGGTTCGAAGGAATTTGAACACACAATTAAGTTTATTTGACACCGGCAGTCTCGACCACAGATCCACTAGAGCGAACAGAAAACTGAAAGACGGTAGCGGTCAATTATCCTTGCTAGATGTGTGGAGAGACAAGAACCCTCCCTAAAATGTACTGATGTACAATGTGATGTATGCAATATACGCAATGTATTGATGTACTTGACGAAGGGAAAACTCACTTTAGCAATACAGAATAGGCTTCATAGGAACGAACTACATAGATTTCATACAAACTACCGAAACAACGTTGCACAACAAATGAATTACTTCACGAATTGGTGCTGCTGTGCTAAGCGATCACAACTGAATCATGCGGAATTTGAACTTCATGATGATGAGCGCGGACTCAGCACCTGGCGACTTAAATACGCTGCTAGATAACCAACAGCATGTCAATCTTGTGCGATCCGAAATTAATAAGGCGATCGCCGGGATGGATGAATACATCAGTGAGATGCCAAAGGGCGTTAATGTTGAATTCGTGATGAGTGAAACTCATGGTACTAACTATTACAAGAGTAAATAGGCAGGTTGTAAAGCAGCTTCGCTTGGAGAAAAACATTCGTTACAAAGCAATAATTGTGGTCGATGTTCGAATCACTTACATGCCAATACCGGGTTCTTGCGTGGATGCGAGCGGGTGAAAAAAAAATGGACAAGCTCAAAATAAACCACGCGGAAGAAACAAAGTTGAATTCAAAGGCGGCTTAGAAAGAAGAAGGCTAAAACCTCACACATTTTTATTCATGCGCATTAGACGTAAGATAACAAGAAAGGGGCGAACAAAAGATCAGGCCACTTTATAAGTGAAGCAAAGCAATGCTGGATGAGTGTACTGCGCACTTCAAAGATCTGCTCGCATCAACACAACATGAAAATCAGATTTATGAAAGATTCTCATTTAATGAAATATATATATATATATATATATATATATATATATATCGATTACTGGAGAAACCCAGGACGTTGTAAGAAGGGCCAATAGCCAAAGAATAGTGTAATGACACTCTAGGAAAAATAACATTTCGGAATGCACATGGATCATTAAGATTTGCGGCGGAATTTCATAGTTATTTTTTCTGACAAAAGGCTAAGGATATGACAACGGGCAGCACACAAAATGACACAAATAAAGAAGACAGCTATTCACATCATCATAAGTCGGCCTTTGATCAATACGTACATATTTATCATCAATCGCCACGAAGTCATTACTTTTGTACGCCAGTAACACAAGTGGACTCAGTCAAGCATACAATCAAGCCATCCCTGACCATTT